>NC_080468.1:12648415-12959487 GCF_030265055.1 Doryrhamphus excisus
TGAGATAAAATCTTTTTCATGAGGAAAAGTGGAATTTATTTTTACAAGTCAAAATCACAAGATAAAAAAAATCATAATGAGATCAAATGTTGAAATTATGATAAAAAGTCCTGATTATGACCTAAAGTCCAAATTGTATTATGAGATAAAGTTTAAATTATGAGACAAAAAGTCAATATTCTGAGATAAACAGTCATAACTATGAGATAAAAACTCAATCATGAGACCATGTTGAAATTATAAGATAAAAAGTCAGAATTATGAGATAAAAATTAATTATAATAATATTATATAATATAATAATTATTAGCAATTATAATATACAATAATAAATAATTAGTACATAATTGTTAATAACAGTTATAATTAATAATATTAATAATTATTATAATTAAAATTATGAACTAAAAAGTGACATTAACATTGTTAAGTGACATTAACAATGGATATATGGAAGTCACAATTATCAGATAAAAAGTCATAATTATGAGATAACAATCAAAATTATGAAATAAAAAGTCTAAGCGACATTTAAAATTCATCGATGGAAGTCACAATTATGAAATAAAAGTCTGAATTATGAGAAAGTCAAACTTATAAGATAAAAAGTCACAATTATTAGATAAAAAGTCCTAATTGTGAGATTATGAGATAAAAAGTCAGAATTATGAGATAAAAAGTCCAAGTTATGATATTATGACACAAAAAAACATAAGTATGAGCTAAAAAGTCCAAGCAACATTTAAAATGGATAGATGGAAGTCACAATTATGAAATGAAAAGTCACAATTATGAGATCAAGTCAAAATGATGAGATACACAATCACAATTATTAAATAAAAAGTCCTATTTACGAGATTATGACATAAAAATTCAACACTATGACACAAAATGGATAGATGGAAGTCACAATTATGAAATGAAAAGTCATAATTATAAGATAAAAAGTCACAATGATGAAATAAAACGTTGAAATTATGAGATACAAACAATTTTTTTTCAACGGGCTTCCAAATGCAGGCCGTGGCAAAAAATTCCAGTCGCCCACTGAAGGCCCCGGGTACCAAACACCCCCCCTTCCTCCCCACTGAAGGTAACACACTCACCATTGAGCTTTCTGGTGTCTCTCCCAGATCCTAAAGGGTCTTTCTGTGCTGCACGGCCCTGAGGTGGCCTGCATGTAATAACTGTGGAACATCAGGTTCATGTCATCTGACAGCTGGAAAGGACCTAACAGGGGAACAAGGGGGGGGGGGGGGGGGGGGTGCAGGTATTATTAAGAGAATCAGAAATATAAAGATAAACTACAGGAGCAGGTCAGTTAATCAGCTTGGTGATCTCTAAACTGCAATGTAGGTCAGCTTGAGCTACCTACAACTCCTGGACAAACTATACTGTATTATTATGGGCATCAAACACTCGTTCAAATGAACTAATCCATGTCCCATTGTCCACTCTTCCCCCATGAAATACAGAACCTTCTTTCGGTAAGCTTCTGATCACTTTAACTGCAGCAGCAAATTTATCCTGCAGGGTGTGTTCGTCCTCCTCCTGCGCCATGGTGACCGTCAACGCGATAGTCCTCACCTGTCAACATCACACAAATGAGAAAATAAGTCCTCAATCAATACACTACTAATCATCTTATTTCAATCTTTTGAATTGAAGTTATTAGCACTTTACCGAAAACAAAAAACACGTAAAAATTTCATTTTAACTCACTCAATATACTGTGTCCTGGCGTACATATGTAAAATGTAAAAAATAAATCTCGTAACGGTGAACCAATCTGGTTGGGAAATGTAGTTTAAAAGAAAATCCGCTAGCTAAACATATTTCCAACAATGCACCGGGAAAGGGGTTTTAAACTAAAAGTGCTCATGGGAAACGTAGTTCAGCGACTTCATTCTGTTCAGGCTTATTAATGATTCCCTTTTTACGTGTAATTAATACGTAAAATGACAAAACAATTCAACACATTCATCGTAAAAATTATATAAAATATAATTTCTTTTGTAAATAATGTATCATTACTATCGAAACGATCAACCAATCTGGTTGGGAAATGTAGTTTAAAGAAAATCCGCTAGCTAAACATATTTCCAACAATGCACCGGGAAAGGGGTTTTAAACCGAAAGTGCTACTGGGAAACGTAGTTCAGTGACGTCATTCTGTTCAGACTGATTAATAGTTCCGTTTTTACGTGTAATTAATACGTAAAATGACAAAACAATTCAACACATTAATCGTAAAAATTATATAAAATACAATTTCTTTTTTAAATAATGTATCATTACTATCGAAACGGTGAAAAAATCTGATTGGGAAATGTAGTTTAAAGAAAATCCGCTAGCTAAACATATTTCCAACAATGCACCGGGAAAGGGTTTTTAAACCGAAAGTGCTCACGGGAAATGTAGTTCAGAGACGTCATTCTGTTCAGTCAGGTTCCTTTTTTACGTGTAATTAATACATAAAAATGACAAAAACAATTACACGCATTCATAGTAAAAATTATAAAATGTATATATTTATAATTAATGTATCATTACTATCATTTTTTTATATACGTAACTCCGACTTCTTTGCGGATCTTTGTGAATCGCAAGCCAGCGGACGGCACAATTCCAGGCGGGGGAGGGAGCCCCTCTCTCGGACACACACTAGCAGCATCACAGCCTCGCCTCATTGAACAAGACAGAGAGAGAGAGAGAGGAGAGAGAAATGCGAAGGGATGTAAGATGGCAGAGCTACAAATGTTGCTAGAGGAGGAAATCCCTGCCGGCAAGCGAGCTCTTGTGGAGAGCTACCAAAACCTTTCCCGCGTCGCGGAATACTGTGAAAACAACTATGTTCAGGTAAGAAAATATGACGTTACATTCGATGGTTTGATGAGTATCTCCGTCGTGCCTGTACTGTGTGGTGATAGAAGTGGAGTGAGACCGCAGGGACAGGAAATGCTCGTCTTGGAAGGAAATCATCCTCAAACCGCTATAAAAAAATGGCGTTTTGGGTCATTATGACGATTCGGTCGTCTTAAAGCGGCGTCAGTACGTTGAATACTTTAGTTGTGGACACACGGAGCCCTTCCTCGACGTGGAAGCTTGCCGGTGGTTGTAGAGGGTGTGTCGTTGTTCTGACCAACTGACTGCATCCTGCCACTAAACGTGCATTATATTATATATGTCATATAAAATGAACATGGAAGGATATCTTTTTTTCCAAACATGCATTTAACATGTCCTCGCATCGTGCTACGGCGGTCTCATCCGTTTGAAAATGCATTATGCAAGCATTATCAGCAATTAACAAGACTACAAATAGTATATAATTCAAAATGACAATATTGTTACTGCAGAAAACCTGTATACATTTTAGAAAGTAATCATTAGGTTTGCATATTATCCAAAAACAATGTATTTTGATTTTTCTATCAGCTGGAAGTTGAACAGAAATTATTAAATTAATAAAATAACTAATAAGTAGGCTGCACGGTGAGGGAGTGGTTAGCGTGCAGGCTTCACAGCAAGGAGACCCGAGTTCAATTCCATCCTCGGCCATCTCTGTATGGAGTTTGCATGTTCTCCCTGTGCATGCGTGGGTTTTCTCCGGGTACTTCGGCTTCCTCCCACGTTCCAAAAACATGCTAGGTTAATTGGCGACTCCAAATTGTCCATAGGTATGAATGTGAGTGTGAATGGTTGTTTGTCTATATGTGCCCTGTGATTGGCTGGCGACCAGTCTAGGGTGTACCCCGCCTCTCACTCCGAAGACAGCTGGGATAGGCTCCAGCACCCCCGTGACCATCATGAGGATAAGCGGATAAATTAATGAATAAAGTAATAAGTAATAAATTCACCAATATGCAATAAAATCCACATTAAATTGCCATAATTATCATAGCAATACAGAACACTGGTAATGTACACGATTTTAATATACTTTATAGTTTATCTTACACGCCTATATGAGTATAATGACCTGTTTATGTTGTAATGTACAGAATTGCAGTGTTCATGAATGCACCTTGCTTGCTGTGAGTGTGATTGGTGGATAATGAGGAAGTGTTGGTGTGGAAAGAGCCCTGCTCAGTTTAAAAAGAGAGTCAGGCCGTGTTCCTCAAGTTCATTACTTACTTAAGATGCTGCAAAATGTAACTATCGGGCATTTGTTGCAGGCGAGTGAGTCAGCATGAAGTCATTCAAACCCAGCCATTTTTCAAAAGATAATCCCTTAACTGATTTTTCAGTATATTGTGATCTATTGATACATAAACAAGATTAGGCTCCCATCTTTCATTCATTCATTCATTCATTCATTCATATTCTACCGCTTTTTCCTCACAAGGGTCACGGGGGTGCTGGAGCCTATCCCATCTGTCTTTGGGTGAGAGGCGGGGTACACCCTGGACTGGTGGCCAGCCAATCACAGGGCACATATAGACAGACAACCATTCACACTCACATTCATACCTATGGACAATTTGGAGTCGCCAATTAACCTAGCATGTTTTTGTAATGTGGGAGGAAACCGGAGTACCCGGAGAAAACCCACGCATACTCCACAGAACATGCAAACTCCACACAGAGATGGCCGAGGGTGGAATTGAACCCTGGTCTCCTACCTGTGAGGTCTGTGCGCTAACCACTCAACTGCCGTGCCGCCCACTCCCATCTTTCATCAGGAAAAAAAGTTTGTTTCTACCTTTTTCCATTCTTTGGTAATCAACAGTAGAACATACTGTAGGTAAGTTTCAGGAAAATATCAGTTCCCGACTAAAAAGGGAGAAAAAAGGGTGTTTTTATGCAATTTTTTGCTTTTGTGACAGCTCAAATACATCAAGATAACAAATATGACACGATGAACTATTTACAATTTTAACATGTAGAATGGATCTCACTTCCTATTTCCTGTCATGTACGATTCTTCTATTCTCACAATCCTTATTAAGCTCTTATCAAATGCAATTCTGCCACCTTGTGGCCGTTTTTATGGCTTCAAATTGCTCTAAACTGAAATGCATTAGTGGAGAGTTGCGTCATCACCTTTTTTTTTTTTGCCTCTCGCTCAAAAAAAACAACATAAAAGACATATAAATCACGTGGTTAGGATTGTTTTGGGTTATAAAAGCATATATATACATATTTGGTATTGAATTAGTGAATTTAGCACAGAAATTAGGCTCCTTCGTTAACTTCCACACAGTCGCCATTATGACACAGTCATTTAAATAAGCGTTGCTTCTCCCTATTCCTGTCCGGACATATTGAAATGTGAAAGTGTGCAGATGTACTTCATTGTAACCTTGTATGCATGTTTGAAATAATAATAAGTATTACCATATTTATGAATGCCATAGAAATACTGGTGCATATGATTGCAATTCCGCGCACATACAAGCGAGAGCTCGACAGCCAAATGTGTGCAAATGTGATTGGGGATTACCACTGTGAAGCGCTAGATGCTGTACGGATCTCTCCCTTGCATGGAGTGCTTTTAGTAAATGTGGAAAGAGGGCCTAGGAGCTGGGGTCAAGCACAGTAGCAAGGATGAATGAGCTAGTATTGTAAAAACAGTACTATTTATCGATCTATCAATTTATGTAGGACTGGGCGATTATTGATAATCATTTAGAGCTTCAAATTGATGTAAAAGTTTGTGATGAAAGACAATATAATTAAAGATAAGATATGGATTTATTAGTCCCAAAAGGGGAAATTTTACAGCAGCCAAAGTACATGAGTACACAAAAGTAGTACAAAGTACACAAGGGCAGATAAAGCGCAAAATCAGGGAAATACAAATCAGAAGTTATATGCACTATATACGGTGGTATATACTATGTTGACCAAGTTACAGCTTTATTGCACGGTTTCTTGCATGGTTAATTGCACAGTTATTGTACAGGATTATTTTTCATTCATTCATTTCACAGCCTATCCCAGCTGTCTTCGGGCGAGAGGCGGGATACACCCTGGACTGGTGGCCAGCCAATCACAGGGCACATATAGACAAACAACCATTCACACTCACATTCTCACCTATGCATAATTTGGAATCGCCAATTAACCTAGCATGTTTTGGAATGTGTTTATGTGTTTATTGCACGGTTTATTGCACAGTTATTGTACATGATTATTTTTCATTCATTTTCTACCGCTTTTCCTCATAAGGGTTGCGGGGGTGCTGGAGCCTATCCCAGCTGTCTTTGGGCGAGAGGCGGGGTACACCCTGGACTGGTGGCCAGCCAATCACAGGGCACATATAGACAAACAACCATTCACACTCACATTCATACCTATGGACAATTTGGAATCGCCAATTAACCTAGCATGTTTTTGGAATGTGGGAGGAAACCGGAATACCTGGAGAAAACCCACGCATACACGGGAAGAATGTGCAAACCAAGCGGAGATTCGAACCCAGGTTTTCTCAGTCTCCTGAATGTGTGGCCTCCATACTTACCACTGCACCACCACGTAGCCTACAGAAAAATTGAATGTTTCATCCAGCCATGTGGGTTGGACAGCAGGTGAACCCAGAAACAAAACAGCAGCAGATGTTGAAAGAGAAAATGGGAAAACTCAACACCCCCCCCCTCCCTCCTCACGACCACAAACGCAAAACACGTGCATGAGCTAAAATAAACTGACTCTGAAACAAAAGGCACTCAAACAATGAACGTGACTCCGATGCCAGTCGTCTAAGTGATTTCAATTGCCTTTTTTTTTCGTCTGGATGGTGATGTAATACCTGGCTGTCCTCATGTAGCGACAATAGACAAAGTCTGTACTTTACAAAAGACTGTGGCATCCAAAAATAGAACTTCTATGAAGAAAAATATATTTATGGATATGGAACTTTGGATTTCTTGGGAATAATGATTTCTCTTGTTAAAAAAACATTACACTTTTTCCTGTGTGCTTTGTAGGGCGTGTTGCGCCTGTACATAGGAACATAGCACTCAATAGGTAGATAAGAAATATACAAACAAGTACCAATATGAGTTTATTCATTCATTCATTTCCTCACGAGGGTCGCGGGGGTGCTGGAGCCTATCTCTTTGGTCTTCAGGCGAGAGGCGGGGTACACCCTGGACTGGTCGCCAGCCAATCACAGTTCAAATATAGACAAACAACCATTCACACTCACATTCATACCTATGGACAATTTGGAGTCGCCAATTAACCTAGCGTGTTTTTGGAATGTGGGAGGAAACCGGAGTACCCGGCGAAAACCCACACATGCGTGGGGAGAACATGCAAACTCCATTCAGAGATGGCCGAGGATGGAATTGAACTCGGGTCTCCTAGCTGTGAAGCCTGCGTGCTAACCACTTGATCACCGTGCAGCCTACTTACTAATTCATTCATTTTCTTCCGCTTATTCTCACGAGGGCCGCAGGGGGTGCTGGAGCCTATCCCTTCGGTCTTCAGGCGAGAGGCGGGGTACACCCTGGACTGGTCGCCAGCCAATCACAGTTCAAATATAGACAAACAACCATTCACACTCACATTCATACCTATGGACAATTTGGAGTCTCCAATTAACCTAGCATGTTTTTGGAATGTGGGAGGAAACCGGAGTACCCGGCGAAAACCCACACATGCATGGGGAGAACATACAAACTCCATTCAGAGATGGCCGAGGATGGAATTGAACTCGGGTCTCCTAGCTGTGAAGCCTGCGTGCTAACCACTCGATCACCGTGCAGCCTACTTATTAATTCATTCATTTTCTTCCGCTTATTCTCACGAGGGTCGCAGCCGGTGCTGGAGCCTATCCCAGCTGTCCTCAGGGTGAGAGGCGGGGTACACCCTGGACTGGTGGCCAGCCAATCACAGGGCACATATAGACAAACAACCATTCACACTCACATTCATACCTATGGACAATTTGGAGTCGCTAATTAACCTAGCATGTTTTTGGAATGTGGGAGGAAACCCGAGTACCCGGAGAAAACCCACGCATGCACAGGGAGAACATGGAAACTCCACACAGAGATGGCCGAGAGCGGAATCGAACTCGGGTCTCCTAGCGCTTTCTGAACAATCAACCACAAAATGAATATTTCTGAACAGTTCATTATCCATATAAATTTTTATGAGAGGAAATAAGTAATGTTTCCGATTCCGATACCAAATATGGTATTTGGTGGGAATCAGAAACATTACTTTGGCTCCCATGATCCCCTTCTGACTCATGGGTGTTTTCCTTATGAGTCACAGACATCTCACATCATATTCCAGTATTATTTCATTGTAGTACAATGTTAAAATGGACTCCCCACATGGCATCCCAACTGAAGCCTCCCCAGAAAGGCTGGAATATAAAAACCTCTTAACAAGCACTGTAAATCCAGCACACATGCTTTTAAATATGGGCTTTATCAACAATGGAGGTGTCAAAAGTGCCCGCCTTTCGGGATTTAACACAAAAGTCAATTTGGCACCAGAGCGACCTCCAATTTAATGCCCAGAGAACATTGTTATTCTGGCACTAATACATTTATACACGCATTTCAAATGTCGGTATAGCTGGTGAATTATAGCTGCTGGTTTTGCGGCATTTAAACAACACTGATGGGATTTTAGATTAGAGATTTAAAATGAGCCACAGGATAATCCCCGAGCCCGAACAGAATAAGATATAACGTTAAATCCAAATATGGGAACCTTTTACAAAACAGCAGGAAATTTGGGAAATATGGTCATTTATTCATTGGCAAGCTGTTTAGAAAGATAAATGTGTTCAAGGGGCTGCAACCAACGATTATTTTCTTAGTCGATTAATCTGGAGCTTGTGGTTTCGATTAATCGAGTAATTGGTTAGGCCCTACATGGACCGAATCTATATGAACACATCTTGTTTTGCCTAAAACACAAACATTATTTATTAATTTGATAATTGATTAATCAAAAATACATAGATTAATTGTTGCAGTCCTAATGAATGCCATAAATTATTAGTAGTTTTTTTGATTATACTGTAGATAAATATAGGAAATGGTCTGTGAACCAACAATGTTGCAAACCTGCTGACAGTTTCCTGAGAAAAAAAAAATCAAACACCAAAGTAAATTTAGATTAATTTGATAATTGATTAATCAAAAATACTTAGATTAATTGTTGAGGTCTTGTTGCAGTTTTATTTTTCCTGAGAAAAATAAAAAAAATAATCAAACACCAAAGTAAATTTATATAATTTGATGATTGATTAATCAAAAATACATAGATTAATTGTTGCAGTCCTAATGAATGCCATAAATTATTATTAGTTTTTTTTATTATACTGTAGATAAATATAGGAAATGGTCTGTGAACCAACAATGTTGCAAACCTGCTGACAGTTTCCTGAGAAAAATAAAAAATAATCAAACACCAAAGTAAATTTAGATTAATTTGATAATTGATTAATCAAAAATACTTAGATTAATTGTTGCAGTCCAAATGAATGCCATAAAATATTACTTTTTTATTATACTGTAGATAAATACAGAAAATGATTCGTGAACCAACAATGTTGCAAACCTGCTGACGGTTTCCTGAGAAAAATTAAAAAATAATCAAACACCAAAGTAAATTCAGATTAATTTGAAAATGAATCAATCAAAAATACATAGATTAATTGTTGCAGTCATTATGAATGCCACAAAATTTTAGTAGATTTTTTAAATTACACTGTAGATAAATATCGGAAATGATTCGTGAACCAACCATGTTGCAAACCTGCTGACAGTTTCCTAAGAAAAATGTAAAAATAATTGAACACCAAAGTAAATTCAGATTAATTTGATAATTGATTAATCAAAAATACATAGATTCATTTTTGCAGTCTTAATGAATGCCATAAATTATTAGTAGTTTTTTTGATTATACGGTAGATAAATATAGGAAATGATTCGTGAACCAACAATGTTGCGAACCTTCTGAAAAATAAAAAAATGTGCCCCTTAAAGAGACGATCACTGTAGATGTGTGAGCCTTTTTTTTGCCTCCAATCTATAAATATGTCCTTTCAGTTCCTCCGGCTATTTAAAGACACATGGAAACAGATGGTTTGAGCAGCCGGGTGAAGGTTTGTGAGCCTATGAAACGTTTTGGCATTCCGACTCACTTGGCTCAACTTCCACCACGCACCTGTCCGTGCTGTCCATCTGGGACCTTTAACGTTACACCACGTTGTTTCTACTCAGAATCATCCGCTCATTCCTTTTTCTAATCTCAACAGGGTTTTCTAAGTAAAACAAAGACTGTACTGTCTATGCAAACATTGTCCACTGTCATGTTAGAGTATCTAGTTTTCTCCCTTCCACCCACTCATTTTCTTCTCTTACCACCTTCTCCTTTGTACAGGCACAAGATAAAAGGAAAGCCCTGGAGGAGACCAAGTCCTACACCACCCAGTCTCTGGCCAGTGTGGCTTATCAGATCAATGCCTTAGCCAACAATGTGCTACAGCTGCTGGATATCCAGGCCTCGCAACTACGACGCATGGAGTCCTCCATCAACCACATCTCCCAGGTACATAAAACACCACCATCAGGATCCACACTAGCAGAAACAGTTTTCTCTTCACAAGGACATGGAGGATGTGGTTGGTTCTGAAGGCGCGGGACCTGATGCCATGGATCCAGGAACCCATATTGGCCAGGTCTCTGCACCATGAAGGAGCACTGGCAGGGACGGCAGGGTTGTAGACCGGGAGCTTGGTGCAATGGGAGATGTCATGCCACCTCCATACTGGGGTCCAGAGACTTTGGGGGGGGGGTGGTGTATTGGACCATCACCAACATGCATGAGTTTGGCACAACACTGGTATCAAAACCGGAGTTCAGAACATTCATTCATTCATTTTGTACTGCTTATCCTCACAAGGGTCGTGGGGGCGGGGGGGGGGGGGGGGGGGGGGGGGGTGCTGGAGCCTATCCCAGCTGTCTTTGGCGATATTAACGATTTATTTTATAGTGTTGTAGAAAGATTATTTGCGGACATGACATCCCTCAAAAGAGGGATCGCAGGCTACTCCTACTGAGGATTTGGACAGATTCATTCATTCGTTTTCTACCGCTTATCCTCACGAGGGTCGCGGGGGTTGCTGGAGCCTATCCCAGCTGTCTTTGGGCGAGAGGCTGAGTACACCCTGGACTGGTGGCCAGCCAATCACAGGACAGGCACAAATATGGTTTTGGTTTTAATGATTGATTGATGATGTTAACCAGGGCTGTCAAGTGGTTAGCGCACAGGCCTCACAGATTGGAAACTCGAGTTCAATTCCACCCTCGGCCATCTCTGTGTGGAGTTTGCATGTTCTCCCCGTGCATGCGTGGGTTTTCTCTGGGTACTCTGGTTTCCTCCCACATTCCAAAAACATGCTTTGGGGGGGGTGGTGTATTGGACCATCACCAACATGCATTAGTTTGGCACAACACTGCTATCAAAACAGGAGTTCAGAACATTCATTCATTCATTCATTCATTTTGTACTGCTTATCCTCACGAGGGTCGTGGGGGGGGGTGCTGGAGCCTATCCCAGCTGTCTTTGGCGAGAGGCGGGGCACATATAGATAATAATAATAATCACAGGGCACATATAGACAAACATCCATTCACACTCACATTCATACCTATGGACAATTTGGAGTCCCCAATTAACCTAGCATGTTTCTAGAATGTGGGAGGAAACCGGAATACCCGGAGAAAACCCACCCATGCACGGTGAGAACATGCAAACTCCACACAGAGATGGCGCGAGGGTGGAATTGAACTCGAGTCTCCAATCTGTGAGGCCTGTGCGCTAACCACTTGACAGCCCTGGTTAACATCATCAATCAATCATTAAAACCAAAACAGACTCTAACCAAAACAAATTCTTGCATTGAAAATAATGTAAATCCAATTAATTCGTTCCAGACACCCAAAAATTAATTACAAATGACGGATAGGCAACTTTTAGCATCACTTTTGTTGGGGGACCACCCCCCCCCCCCCCAAAAAAAAAAATAGATTAACAAAACAACACAAAATAAACACATAAGACTGGATCTGGAGATGGCCGAGGGTGGGATTGAGGTCTGCGTGCTAACCACTATGGACCAAGATCCATAGATGGACCAACCAGTTAGAGTAGCTGGAGCTCCAGTTAAACACATCTGGTCTGGAAATACAAGTAATACAAATACTTATTAGTCAAAGTGATTTTACAAAGTACTCACCTCAGCTCCTTCATTTGTGATGAAAACCATGTACAGACATCAGCCAGCTCTCCATCCAACCAAAATGGAGTCTGTACGAATAAAGACTGCCACATGCTGTAGATATAGTAGTGGCATCAATCATACAAGGGTTGTCAAACAGCCAAAGCCCCCTTGGTCACTCTTTCTTCATCAGCGCTCCTTTATTTGGCTTTTTTTTTCTCCCCTCTCTGGCTCCACTCCATGAGGTTGTGCACCCTGCCTGTCAACCAGTGAATGTCCCCTCCCTATGTGCTTCATTAAGCCTGTCAGGGATGAAGTGAAATCCCAACACGGGCACTCTTGCCTGCTTAGCATTTTCAACTCCCGCTTTACTCCGCCAGCTTCAGGATGGAGGGTGGTTTGATGTGCTGAAATCTCCTCACCCTTCTGTCCTTTACTGATATTTGCGCTGTACCTTTAATAGAGAACTGGAAACAGACACATAAATAGACACACTTTGGTACGGGACTAAAAAATTTAAAAATTTAAAAATTTAAAAATTTAAAAATTTAAAAATTTAAAAATTTAAAAATTTAAAAATTTAAAAATTTAAAAATTTAAAAATTTAAAAATTTAAAAATTTAAAAATTTAAAAAATTTAAAATTTTCTACCGCTTATCCTCACAAGGGTCGAGAGGGGTGCTGGAGCCTATCCCAGCTGTCTTTGAGCGGGGTACACCCTGGACTGGTCGCCAGCCAATCACAGGACACATATAGACAAACAACCATTCACACTCACATTCATACCTATGGACAATTTGGAGTCGCCAATTAACCTAGAATGTATTTGGAATGTGGGAGGAAACCGGACTACCCCGAGAAAACCCACGCATGCACAGGGAGAACATGCAAACTCCACACAGAGATGGCCGAGGGTGGGATTGAACTCTGGTCTCCTAGCTGTGAGGTCTGCGCGCTAACCACTCGTCCGCCGTGCAGCCCTGCCAGGTTGTATGTTAAGTTTAAATTCAATACTTGAAAGAACGGGCGGGCCGTATTCAAACACTTGGCGGGCCGGATGTGGCCCCCAGGCCGTAGTTTGCCCACCTGTAACTGTACTAAATTGTTACTATTTTTCCACCCATGCATTTTCTTTGTCGCTTATCCTCACGAGGGTCGCGGGGGTGGGGTACTGGAGCCTATCCCACCTGTCTTCGCGCGAGAGTCGGGGTACACCCTGGACAGCCAATCACAGGGCACATATAGACAAACAACCATTCACACTCACATTCATACCTATGGACAATTTGGAGTCGCCAATTAACCTAGCATGTTTTTGGAATGTGGGAGGAAACCGGAGTACCCGGAGAAAACCCACGCATGCACGGGGAGAACATGCAAACTCCACACAGAGATAGCAGAGTGTGGAATTGAACCCTGGTCTCCTAGCTGTGAGGTCTGCGCGCTAACCACTCAGCCAGACACAACATTATATAGTGAAATACATCTTCCACCCAATGAAAGTTACTGCTAGCGTATTTCTTTCACTATGCTTTAAGTGTTTATTGGCAGCAGTGAAATATGACGAGGTTGAAGTTCCGAGCCATGTCAGCAGGCCTGTAATATATATTAACGATTTATTTTATAGTGTTGTAGAAAGATTATTTGCGGACATGACATTCTGAGGGTTAACACCTCAAAAGAGAGATTGCAGGCTACTGCTACTGAGGATTTGGACAAATTCATTCATTCATTTTCTACCGCTTATCCTCACAAGGGTCGCGGGGGTTGCTGGAGCCTATCCCAGCTGTCTTTGGGGCGAGAGGCTGAGTACATCCTGGACTGGTGGCCGCGACCCATGTGAGGATAAGCAACAAAGAAAATGAAAAATAGTAACAATTTAGTACAGGTACAGGTGGGCAAACTACGGCCTGGGGGCCACATCCGGCCCGCCAAGTGTTTGAATACGGCCCGTCCGTTCTTTCAAGTATTGAATTTAAACTTAACAGTTCAATCCCACAAATGTGAGTGTGAATGGTTGTTTGTCTATATGTGCCCTGTGATTGGCTGGCCACCAGTCCAGGGTGTACCCCGCCTCTCGCCCAGAAGACAGCTGGGATAGGCTCCAGCACACCCCCGTGACCCTCGTGAGGATAAGCGGTAGAAAATGAATGAATGAATGTTGTGCACGGTGGTCGAGTGGTTAGCGCGCACACCTCACAGCTAGGAGACAAGGGTTCAATTCCACACAGAGATGGAGTTTTCTCCAGGTACTCCGGTTTCCTCCCACATTCCAAAAACATGCTCGGTTAATTGGCGACTCCAAATTGTCCATAGGTATGAATGTGAGTGTGAATGGTTGTTTGTCTATATGTGCCCTGTGATTGGCTGGCCACCAGTCCAGGGTGTACCCGCCTCTCGCCCTAGACAGCTGGGATAGGCTCCAGCACCCCCCGTGACCCTCGATAAATGGTAGAATGTTGTGTTTAATGGAGAAGATTAGCAACAAGAAGAGCTGCTGCTGCTATACGAGAGCCACGCCCTCTTTAGGGACAAGGTCGTTTTCTGAAACATCATCCACGTTGTTCCACTGTAGTGCAGATGATATTCATGTTCTGTGGCAGATGTATGAGTTATAGCCGCATGACAGCTGCGTTGTACCGTCTGTTTCCGCAGACTGCAGAGCTTGAGCAGGCGGCCAGATGTTAATTAAGAGTGCGGAGATTATAAAAGAAAACCAGATTAGGAGAGTGCTGAGGGGACACCACAGGTCTGGTGTCAATGATTAGGTAATCATGATGTGTGTTTCAAATTTTAATTCAACCGCAATGCAGCCCCAAATGCTGACAAAATCCCATCCTCGCTCGCAGAACTGGAGCACGCATGCTTCATTGTTGTCAATACTTGAAGGGGAGTCTAAATCAGACCGTTGTTTGACTTTGAGACGACAGAGACTCTCATAGTCGCTTCCTTCCATCTTGCATATCACCAACAGGAAACATCCCAGCGAAGGCTGGGAGTGTCGCCTCAATTTCCTGCTATTACACGCTCTCTGTATGCCGGGGAAAGGATGTCAGGGCTTATCTTACTCATACGTTGAGTTATTTCTGTTTTTCAATTTGGGGCCATCTGCTTAACTTCACTCACGACCAAATTATTCATGATATGGATCAGGGGTGTCCTAACTTTTTCCACAAGGGCCTTTTTGTTACTTTCATTTGTAAAGCAACACATGGAGATATGCTAAAATGTTATATAAATATTTCAAGAATTTTTCCCATTGTTGATGCTAGTTTTTTTTAAATTTCCCAAATATATAAAGAATTATCGTCAATTTCCTTCCTAAAATATGATGACTTAATTCCGATAATATTTTGACTTTATTCTCATGATATTAACTTTTTTTCTGCAACCTAATTGAAAAAAAATTACAACTTTATTTTGTTTGGATAATTTCTCATAATATTATGAATTTTATATTTCAACTTTATGCTACTAAAATGACGTTATTTTTCCTGATGACTTAATTCCGATAATATTTTGACTTTATTCTCATAATATTAACTTTTTTTCTGCAACCTAATTTAAAAAAATTACAACTTTATTTTGTTTGGATACTTTCTCATAATATTATTAATTTTATATTTCAACTTTATGCTACTAAAATGACGTTATTTT
Source organism: Doryrhamphus excisus (assembly GCF_030265055.1). Taxonomy (NCBI): domain Eukaryota; kingdom Metazoa; phylum Chordata; class Actinopteri; order Syngnathiformes; family Syngnathidae; genus Doryrhamphus; species Doryrhamphus excisus. Next base: position 12,664,269 of record NC_080468.1, read on the forward strand.
TCCTGATAGGTTTAATATTTTAAAATTAAAATTGTGACTTTATTCTTGTAAAAATTATAGCTGTTTTTTTTTTCTATTTTTGCTGTTGTTTTTTTTATTTACAAGCTATTTCTACAAGTTTCTTCTTGTAATTATAACTTTATTCACACAATATTTTGACTTTATTCTTGCAACATTGTAACTTTTTTCGCAACCTAATTTCCCCCCCAAAATTTGTATTGTTGTTTTTGTTTATTTTTCATATTACGACTAATATTTCAACTTTATGCTCCTAAAATGACATTATTTTGTCCCCCATCATATTCTATTGTTGTTATTATTTGACTTTTTCTCTTTGGGCTTAATATTTTGGACTTTTTTTATTACTGCTGATTTTTCATTTTTTTAATAAAAATATGTATTTAAATATTAATATTATTATATATTATAATATATTACGATATTAACTGTATATTATATAATTGTAATAGCGAGCTAATTAACTCCAGACCGCAAATGGCCCCCGGGCCACACTTTGGACACCTCTGATCTGGCTTGTTGTTACAACTCCATCCAGTAGATCGCTTGTAACGACATAATCAGAGACACTTTAGGTGTTGCAAACCAAAAAAATAAACACCAAAACAGCATAACAGGTAAATGAACATCCAGCGACAAGCGACAATGATGTGTTCTATGTGAGTAAACAAGTAAACGCTAACATCAAACACTTTAACTGTTATTAACAAAGTGCCCGCAAGGTATGCTGGGCAGCATGTTTCCTAAAATGAGCAGCTGTGAGTATTACAAAATGAAACAAAGGAGTTCTCTTATTCAAAGATATAAAGTAGTCAGGCGACGTCGGCCATCTTGTTATTCACCTCGTTATTTAATTTCCTGTTTTTTTTTCTCCCACAGACGGTGGACATCCACAAGGAGAAGGTGGCACGGCGTGAGATTGGCATCCTCACCACCAATAAGAACACCTCTCGCACCCATAAGATCATTGCCCCGGGCAACATGGAGCGGCCCGTGCGCTACATTCGAAAACCCATCGATTACACCCTGCTGGATGATGTGGGGCACGGAGTAAAAGTAAGATCGATTTGTGGGATTTCGACAGTCGTAATAGTTCACCCCACCGCTAAAAATGTATTCTCATCATTTTCAGAAGGGGAATGTTTTGTATATTCTCTCTCTCTCTCCATGTGATCCATCTGCTCCAACCCCCCCATGCCGCTTCCTCTTTGACAACAGTGTGTGTGTTTGCGCCCGTGTGAATGTGTCCACACAATTATGTGCATTGATTGCTGCTGTCATTGATTTCCGCAGCATGTTTGGATCGGACTCTTCTTCCCTCTCGCCGTGTCGTCGTCTGCCAAGATAGCGGCTGCCTGCTAGTTTTCAAACATCCATGATTCAAAGTCAAGGGCCTTTTTTATTTTCTCATTCGGGAAGTTGCCTCCGTTATTTAAATGGGATTTATTCAGGATTGCTGCAAATGATGAATCTCAACAAGAATCATTGTTGGCCCAAAAATGCTATCACTATTTTTAAACCAGGGGTGTCCAAATAGCCTGGAGGCTATTCTTTTAATATTATTTAAGAAAACCAAAAAAAAAGGAAAAATCTGCAGTAATTTTACAATAATAAAGTCAAAATATTAAGACAACTAACCATAAAAAGTTGTAAATTTACAGAAATAACATTGTAATATTAAATATCGTCATTTTAGTATTTGAAATATTGAAGATTTTTTTTCCATAGTCATCATATTATGACGAAAACAAACAAAACAACAAATGAATTTGTAACTTAAAAAAAATTAAAGAATGACGTCAAAATATGATGGGAATAAAGTCATAATTACGAGAAGAAAGTTTAAAAAAAAAAAACAACCACAGCAGAAATGTAAAAAAAGCAGCTGTAATATAACAAGAATAAAGTCAAAATATTACGAGGAACACAGGAACAGGAAAAAAGTTTTAATTTTAGGAGGATAAACATGTAATATTATGAGAAAAATGCATAAATGCATAAAAAATGCATAAAGTCATAATTACGAGAAGAAAGTTTAAAAAAACAACCACAGCAGAAATGGAAAAAAACTGCTGTAATATAACAAGAATAAAGTCAAAATATTACGAGGAACACAGGAACAAGAAAAAAAGTTGTAATTTTAGCAGAATAAACTTGTAATATTATGAGAAAAATGCATGTTATCTTTGTACCATTCAGTTTAAATATTATAGAATTTTTTTTTATGTTAAATTTCTTTTTTTTACATTTTTGGAAAATTATGTTGGAGGTAAAAAATGTTATATTATGGAAATAATATATTATATATATATTATGGGAACAAAGTGGCAATATTACAAAAATAACATTTACAAAGAATATTTAAGAAGAAAGTTTTAAAAATAAATATTTTTAAAGAAATCTTTTGGAAAAAAAACGGTAAATTTGGGAAATAAGTAAAAAGTTTGTACTAATTGCTGCTTTTTCACCTATACACTGTTCCCTCGTTTATCACGGGGGACAGGTTCCCAAAATAGCCCGCATTAAGTCAAATCTAACTTCATATTTTTACTGGTAATGTTCCGTCATTCACAAAAACAAAGGAGCTGATACGTGAATTGACTTGAACTCGACATTCACATATTTTACCGACCTGTAGCTTTTTACTGGCGGTTGCCGGGGTGACGTCGACCGACCCGCAGCAACAAAACGTTACTTGTGCAGAACCTGCAGGTTGTCACAGCTTAGTTGGCAGAACACGACAGTCGGTTGTCAAGTGTCACCACGGGGTTCTTGGCACACAGAACGAGAGGGAGCAAGATGGAGGGATCTGTGAGAGGGGCAGCATTTCCCTGCCAAAAAGAGAAGATTTTTTTTTGTTGTTGTTTGCTCTTGAGTTCCTGAGACTTTTCTTCCATTTGTTTATCTGTCAGATCCAAAGGTCACTTTGCTATTGCCTGCTGCAAAACGTTTTATAATTTTGTTTTATAATTTCTGAACCAATGAGCATATCCCGTTCTTCTCTCTTTGTCCGCTTGCATTCAGTGGCTCAAAGCCAAGGTAAGAGATACTCACTGTATTAATCCATATGTTATTTTTCTATTCCCTTTCAAATATTTTTGCTGTTTTATATGACCCATAAAAGAAAATATTGTTATTTTCTATCAAGTGGTTACCCATAAGTATTATTGTTACCTGTTCTTTGCCCTTATAGCAAAATGGGAACAATGCTGCTGCAGGACGGGCAGGACAAGGGACAGGTACGCTGTCCAGGACCAACCCGCCAACACAGAAACCACCGAGCCCTCCAATGGCTGGACGCGGCACCCTGGGGTAGGAGTTGAACCTGTATGAAATAGCACAGTCACGCCTGAATGACGATTGTGTTACGATTCCTGTGGTTATTCTGCTGCTATGGATGACTGAATTACACTGGTACCTTGTTTATTTATTTATTTATTTTTAAACCAAAGCAATTTCTACCATAAGAAATCATGTAAATGGATCCCTTCCAGACACCCCCCCAAAAAAAATAAATACAGAAAATAATTACAGTTTCACATGCAGAAAACTGAAATAATTATTATGGGTGGCGGGCACGGTGATTAGCGGTGAGTTACACCTTCTTTATCAAGAATGGCCCTTGGAAACCGCTGCTACAAATGGTGAATAATCAAACAAACAATTTTTTATTTTAAACTCATATTGGTGGCTGCACGGCGGTCGAGTGGTTAGCACACAGGCCTCACAGATAGGAGACTCGAGTTCAATTCCACCCTCGGCCGAGTTTGCATGTTCTCCCCGTGCATGCATGGGTTTTCTCCGGGTACTCCGGTTTCCTCCCACATTCCAAAAACATGCTAGGTTAATTGGCGACTCCAAATTGTCCATAGGTATGAATGTGAGTGTGAATGGTTGTTTGTCTATATGTGCCCAGTGATTGGCTGGCCACCAGTCCAGGGTGTACCCCGCCTCTTGTCTGAAGACAGCTGGGATAGGCTCCAGCACCCCCCGCGACCCATGTGAGGATAAGCGACAAAGAAAATGGATGGGTGGAAAAATAGTAACAATTTAGTACAGTTACAGGTGGGCAAACTACGGCCTGGGGGCCACATCCGGCCCGCCAAGTGTTTGAATACGGCCTGCCCGTTCTTTCAAGTATTGAATTTAAACTTAACATACAACCTGGCAGGGCTGCACGGCGGTCGAGTGGTTAGCACCCAGACCTCACAGCTAGGAGACCAGGGTTCAATTCCACACTCGGCCATCTCTGTGTGGAGTTTGCATGTTCTCCTCGTGTATGTGTGGGCGTGTATGCGTGGGTTTTCTCCGGGTACTCCGGTTTCCTCCCACATTCCACATTCCTCCCACATTCCCACATTCATAGGTTAATTGGCGACTCCAAATTGTCCATAGGTATGAATGTGAGTGTGAATGGTTGTTTGTCTATATGTGCCCTGTGATTGGCTGGCGACCAGTCCAGCTGGGATAGGCTCCAGCACCCCGCGACCCTCGTGAGGATAAAAGGTAGAAAATGAATGAATGAATAAACTCATATTGGTACTTGTTTGTATATTTCTTAGCTACCTATTGAGTGCTATGTTCCTATGTACAGACGCAACACGCCCTACAAGACACTGGAGCCTGTGAAGCCTCCAGTGGTGCCCAACGACTACATGACAAGCCCGGCCCGACTGGGCAACCAACAGAGCCCTGCACGCACAGCCTCGCTCAATCAGAGGCCCAGGACACACAGGTAGCGTTGACGATGTGATTCGCTGGTAAGGCTCCAGCGATAATGTCATGTAACGATTCCACAGTGGTAGCAGTGGCGGAAGTGGTGGCAGGGAGAACAGTGGGAGCAGTGGCGTGGGTGTCCCCTTAGCGGTCCCCACACCTTCCCCTCCCAGTATAGGCCAAGGTGAGTCCTTACAGCAATGAGATCCACTTTTCTTGCTACTCCATTTAAAGCTCTTCCCTCTTTCACAGTGGTGACATCCTCCGCATCAGTGCCCCAAGGTCCTGGACTCGGTCCGATTCCCATGTCCCAGTTCGGCACCATTTCCCGACAGATCTCCCGTCACAACTCCTCCACCACTTCCTCGGCCTCCATGGTGTCGGCCACGGGCACATACCGCCGCGCTCCGTCTGTTTCTTCTCAGCAGCCTCACATCAATGGGGGTCCGGCCTTCCCACAGAGCTCAGGTAGCTTCAGGTTTCATCCATTTGTATTTAATATACAATATATATTAGATATATATATAATATACAGGACAATATAAAACAGGCAGGGAGGAGGTTTAAAGTAAAGTAAAAGTTAAGCTTATGTGGAAGTGAAAATTAAGGTTGTGTGAGTGACAACAATGCATCTATTTCTTTATTTTTCCATCAACTGTTGCCCGGCTTTAATTGTGCTATGTGAGTGCACTATTAGACTGAATCTAAAGATGTAATAATAATAATATATACAACACTATTTATCATTGTTATTATCAAACAAGTTCACAGGTTAGTGCCTGTGTGTAATTATAATGTAGAGGTGCATATGTTCGGCACGGTAGTCGAGTGGTTAGCGTGCAGATCTCACAGCTAGGAGACCAGGGTTCAATTCCACCCTCGGCCATCTTTTTAAAAAAAAAAATTCCATTTTCTCCGGGTATTCCGGTTTCCTGCCACATTCCAAAAACATGCTAGGTTAATTGGCGACTCCAAATTGTCCATAGGTATGAATGTGAGTGTGAATGGTTGTTTGTCTATATGTGCCCTGTGATTGGCTGGCCACCAGTACAGGGTGTACCCCGCCTCTCGCCCCAAGACAGCTGGGATAGGCTCCAGTACGACTCTCTTTGAGGATAAGCGGTAGAAAATGGATGGAGTGTAAAGGTGACTTTAGGGGTGTTATTTCCTTTCTAGAGGGCTCTAATAATGGTAAAAACTGTACTGTACTAAACAGGTTTTCTATGATCTAACTATGAAAATATTCCCTTATTAATACTGAATTGAGGCTGCACGGTGGTCGAGTGGTTAGCGCGCAGACCTCACAGCTAGAAGACCCGAGTTCAATTCTACCCTCGGCCATCTCTGTGTGGAGTTTGCATGTTCTCCCCGTGCATGCGTGGGTTTTCTCCGGGTACTCCGGTTTCCTCCCACATTCCAAAAACATGCTAGGTTAATTGGCGACTCCAAATTGTCCATAGGTATGAATGTGAGTGTGAATGGTTGTTTGTCTATATGTGCCCTGTGATTGGCTGGCCACCAGTCCAGGGTGTACCCCTGCCTCTCGCCCAAAGACAGCTGGGATAGGCTCCAGCACCACCCACGACCCTTGTGAGGAAAAAGCGGTATAAAATGAATGAATGAATGAATGAAGGTACATATGTGTTATTATTATATAAGCATAATAAGCATGTAAACAAACCCAAAGTCGCTTATGGAAAGTGGACCTGGCAACACTGATGTGTGTGTGAGTCCGTATTATGTTTTAGTTTGTCTGATTATGTCTACTTTATTGAGTAATACGAGTGTAGAGATGACTATAGGGGTGTTATTTCATGTCTAGAGGGCTCTAATAGTGTTAAAAACTTATTTCGAAGGCCATAAGAACCAAGAGGTTTTCGATGCTGTAAATACAGAAATATTCAATGTATAAATAAGGATTATTGCTTATTCTACGAATACGGTCGGGTCTGAAACTAATAAATTCGAAGAAGTTCAATTTAGGTGCGAATCGACATAGTCATGACATTATCCACCGCCTGTAGTTGTAGTGCCACGTCTTTCCAAATACAGAACCACTCCTCTTTTACACCTTACTCATAGTTTTGCAGTGCTTAATTCCCGCCGTCGTTGACATTAGCATACTAAAGCCTCGATTTCAACATGCTCAGCAGCGCCTCCTATATTTCGCTCACTCACAAGCTTTATATCTCTGTCCACTTCTTTGTGCTTCATCACTGCTTCACACCTCACCTCTCCTTCTCTCTGTCCATTCAATCAACATTCTTTCTGCCGCGGCCTTATGTCGCCTGGTCGCTTTCCGCTCTAGTGTCTGTGGCTCCTCCGCCTCCTCCGATGGTCCAGCTGACACCACAGATACCTCTCACCGGCTTTGTGGCCAGAATGCAAGAGAGCAGTAAGTACTCTTGGATGTCATGTTGGTACTGGTCATCATTTTATACTACACTAGTATACACGTACTTAGATGTACTATTCTCAATGACATCTATCTCATCGGCAGCGACCAAAGGGTGGCCTGGGGGTCATTTTCAGTCCGCAGCTTGTTTTTAATGGGTCGCGAGACAGTTTTATATTATAAAGATAAGCTACATTTTCAATAAAATTAACTTTGTTCTAATTACAACCAGGGCTGCGTGGCGGTTGAGTGGTTAGCGCGCAGACCTCACAGCTAGGAGACCAGGGTTCAATTCCAGCCTCGGGCATCTCTGTGTGGAGTTTGCATGTTCTCCCCGTGCATGCGTGGGTTTTCTCCCACATTCCAAAAACATGCTAGGTTAATTGACCACTCCAAATTGTCCATAGGTATGAATGTGAGTGTGAATGGTTGTTTGTCTATATGTGCCCTATGATTGGCTGGCGACCAATCCAGGGTGTACCCCGCCTCCGGCCCCAAGACAGCTGGGATAGGCTCCAGCTCCCCCCGCGACCCTCGTGAGGAAAAAGCGGTAGAAAATGAATGAATGAATAGAACCACTGAAGCCAAGGTGGCTGTGCCTTGTTTATTTTTTAAAAACATCTGATTGGATGTAATGATAAGAGGCCCCACCCCATCGCATCCCAACGACCGTCATTTGACACCACAAAAGAGCGAAACCATTCCTGTCTTACAAATAAGCTGGATCTTGCACCGAGTTCTCATACTCGAGCTGTCCTATCTAGTCTGACTCGTGTTTTTCCCACCCAAAACGTCTTCTAAGACAAACCCGAAACGTCAGTTGCGATCGATTCCATGCCCTGATCATGCCCGCAATGTGTCTCAGCATCCACACGCCGCTACACACTGACTCTGCTCTCTTTGTGGCTTTCACACACATACCTCTGGTTGCACCGTGTGCGGGGGGGGGCCTTCCTTGAGAGGTTGCCATGACGATGGACCTCTCTTGTCCTGTTCTGTCTCCGCTGATGGGAAAAAATGTGACCTGACACCGCTACCCCATTCAGCCATCGTAAGGACCAAACTGTCTGATTGAACATGACAGTAACCAAAACACTGAATGGACAACTTTAATACCATTATGGAGTGGCCCTCTAGTGGGCAGATAAATTACAGCATTTCACTTGAGTGGAAGTGGATCCTCTGAAGTGAATATAGATTCAGCAAATTTGTGAAGTATTGGTTCCAACAAAAATATATTTGAAAAAATCAAAACAAAACAAAAAAAATATATATTTTTTTACATTAAAAAAATAAAGCTCATTCAGCCTACCTTGGTAATAATAATTTAGAAAAAGGCGGGTAGAATCTACAGCATACCACTATTAATTAAAATGAAAAAAATAAATAAATAAATTAACAATTTTAATTAATTAAAATAACGACACATGTTTGTTTTTTGTGTTGAGATTTTGCATTTTGGTTGGCAGTCCTTGAATGCACCATGTGAGGCGCAAAAGTGAAACTAATAGATTTTTTTTTCCCATAAAAACATAAATCTCATTCAGCTTACCTTGGTAGTAATTTAGAAAAAGGCGGGTAAAATCTACAGCATACCACTATTAATTAAAATTAATATAAAAAAAACAATAAAATTAATTAAAATAACGACACAATTTTGTTTTTTTAAGTGTTGAGATTTTGCATTTTGGTTGGTGGTCCTTGAACACACCATGTGAAGCACAAAAGTGAAACTCATGGATTTTTTTCCCATAAAAAAAATAAATCTCATTCAGCTTACCTTGGTAATAATTTAGAAAAAGGCGGGTAAAATCTACAGCATACCACTATTAATCTAAATTAAAATAAAAAAAATAATTTTAATAATTTTAATAAAAAATTAAAATATTTTTTTCCCATAAAAAAAATCTCATTCTGCTTACCTTGCATACCAGTATTAATTAAAATAAAAATAAAAAAATAATTAAAATAATTTTAATTAAAAATTAAAATAATTTTAATTAAAAATTAAAATAACAACACAATTTTGTTTTTTTTAAGTGTTGAGATTTTGCATTTTGGTTGGTAGTCCTTCAATGCACCATGTGAGGCGCAAAAGTGAAACTCATAGATCATCTTAAATTATGATTCATTAGTGGGGGGTGCCTGTGCATTGTACACTTGAAATGTGTTCAATAAGTGTGTGAATTTAAACCTGGATTGTGTAGATATACGGGGGGGGGGGCTCTGCGGGGGTCTGGCGTAGGGTGTTCCATCTCAACCGCCCGGTCCTCCATGGGGCAGTGTGCCCGGGCCTCTTCTGTCCTGGCCGGGGCGGTCCTATGTCGGTGGTCGGGCCTGGGGTTACCTGGGGCGGGCCGGGTTCTGCTTCCTGGGGGTGTGTGGGAGGCGGGAGGCGGTGCCTCCGGCCGTGGACGGGCTCCCTTCCGGCCGGCAGGGGCGCCCCTGTGCCCACGGGTGTGTGGCCTTCGATGCCCTTCTGCCCTAGTAGGGTATGGTCTCCCGCTGGTCTCGGGGGTGCGGCTCTCCTCCGGCCTGCTGGCGCCCTGTTGCCGGTTGGGATTGCTCCTCCATGGCCTCTTGCTGGTCTCTTCGGGGAGTTGCTTCGGGGGCGGGTCTTGGGGAGTCGGCCCTGGCTTTGCCCACACCCACGGGGCCGGAGGATCTCTGGCGGTGGGGGCTTGACCTGGCTGCGCGGGGCGGGGTTTGCTGGGTGGTAGAAGGCAGTCTCTCTCCTTTTGTCATTCTCAGTGACAATTACACATTCACACACTCGCATTCACATACACAACACACCTCCATATGGGCACTCACAGCACATGGGTGCTTCTCTATACAATCTACTCTCTTATCCCTGATGTTTATATAGTATTGGTATGCTATTATTACAGTAATAATGATGTCAAGCAATGAGATTTTAATTACTGTAACTGTATGGTTGCAATTGTGTTTACTATCATGGGTCATGTCCTCATTGTTACTATTGCTATTGGTAAGTTGGACTGTTTCATTCCACTGATATCATCTCCAGTGTGACCCTTAGCCATCATTGACATTTAACTGTTCTGTTTGTCACTGTTGTTGTTTTGGGAATTCTTGTTGCTGCTGTTTTTGTCTCTCCCTCTACTGCCCCCCCCCCCCCCCCCCGACCCCACCTTTCTCTTCTCTCTTCTTCTTTTCTGTTCTTCTTCTTGCTCCGGTCCGGTCGTCCCAAATGGCATAACAAAGACATCAAATAACGGCAAATAAAATTTCATGGTACAGGGAAGTTGTAGCCAACACCTTTCCTGACACAGAGCAAATCTGTCTAGCATGTAAGGGCATTTAGATCAACAATACTATCTGCCCCAATGGCTGGACGGGACAAAAAAAAAAAAAAAAAAAAAAAAAAAAAAAAAAAAAAAAAAAAAAAAACCTGGATTGTGTCATGAGTGAACAACGGCAGTTGAAGAGACAAGAGTACTGTTCTGGAGCTGAATCTATGTTTTATTTTTGTTCACCTTTCCCGTACAATGTTTGTCCTCCTCAGTAACAGACAGCCCAGCTCCGCCGCCCCCGCCTCCACCAGAGGACATGGCCGTGTTTGAGGAGCCCTCGCCTCCTCCTCCGCCACCGCCTGTCGACTACGAAGAGGAGGAGGCTGCAGTGGTCCATTACAGTGACCCTTATGCTGATGGAGATCCCCACTGGGCCCCTAAGGCCTATTTAGAGAAAGGTACATGCAACTTTAAAAAGCTTCACTTCATTTTGGAGCTTGCATTTAATGTCACCGTTTTTTTACAGTTGTGGCCATCTATGACTACAGCAAGGACAAGGAGGATGAGCTGTCCTTCATGGAAGGAGCCATCATTTATATCATCAAGAAAAACGACGACGGCTGGTTTGAAGGCGTCTGCAACGGCGTCACGGGACTCTTCCCGGGAAACTACGTGGAGTCCATCATGCACTACGCTGATTAGGAAAAGGTAAAAACGGTGAAGGTGTACAGATGGATGCAGTTCTTATATCTCTCCTTTTTTCGGTCAAGTGCCATGGCGACATCCTTGGAATATTCCTTTTTTTTTTTTGAGGCGCACAAAAATGGGGGGTGTTGAAGCTTTGGAAGAAGGGGAGATCAAAGCATTTCATATTGCTGTCACGTGATCGACAGCAGGCTGAATATTTGTAAATGTTTAGTGTTGATACGTTAGTGCAACAGCCTGTCATTGAATTTGCAGCGTTTGCTCCACGCGACGCTGCATCTTATCAACTTTACTCGCAAACCGACCTGCTTCCAAAGCTCTTCTCTCTTCTGAAAAAAAAAAAAAAAACATTCTACCTTATCATGAGTGAAACAACATCAAGTGCATTAGCACACGGCTGAATGTCAAAGGAAAGAAGCGATCGCCTAAATCACACACTAAAAAGTTGTTATTCTCGATCGGGGGTGGGCAAACTGCGGCTTGCGGGCCCACCGGGCATTCTACAATACCCATACCAAAAAAAACCCAAAAACATGTATGTCAGCCGCAAGGCATGCTGGGTAGTTTATGGTACTCATATTTGTCACATTTTTGATTGTAAACTATGTTGACAAGAAATAAACATAGTTTATGTTCATACTAGGATTACCCAGCATGCCTTGCGGCCATTTGGAAATGACATTTTTAAGTTACGTGTTATGTTTAGCGCTTAGTTGTCGTACTTGATTCACGTGATGCCTTGAGTTTCACTGACTCAGGACTACTCGATGAAGAGTTAAGTTTCACTGAATCATGACTAATCGATGAAGAGTTAAGTTTCACTGACTCACGACTACTGGATAAAGAGTCAAGTTTCACTGACTCACGACTACTTGATAAAGGCTCGAGTTTCACTGACTCACGACTACTCGACCAATGCCTTGAGTTTCACTGACGCACGACTACTCGATGAGTTAAGTTTCACTGACTCACGAGTACTCGATGAAGAGTCAAGTTTCACTGACTCACGACTACTCGATGAAGAGTCAAGTTTTACTGACTCATGACTACTGAATGAAGAGTTATGTTTCACTGACTCACGACTACTCGATGAAGAGTCAAGTTTCACTGACTCACAACTACTCGACCAATGCCTTGAGTTTCACTGACTCAGGACTACTCGATGAAGACTTAAGCCTCACTGACCCACGACTACTCGATGAAGACTTAAGTTTCACTGACCCACGACTACTCGATGAAGAGTCAAATTCACTGACTCATGACTACTCGATGAAGAGTCAAGTTTCACTGACTCACGACTACTCGATGAAGAGTCAAGTTTCACTGATTCACGACTACTCGATGAAGAGTCAAGTTTGACTGACTCACCACTACTCGATGAAGAGTCAAGTTTCACTGATACACGACGACTCGATGAAGAGTCAAGTTTCACTGACACACGACTACTCGATGAAGAGTCACGTTTCACTGACTCACGACTACTCGATGAAGACTTAAGCTTCACTGACCCACGACTACTCGATGAAGACTTAAGCTTCACTGACCCACGACTACTCGATGAGTTAAGTTTCACTGACTCACGACTACTCGATGATGCGTGATGCGTCAACTTGCCGCAAATGTGTTGTGTTTTCATGTCGTTGCACCGTGAGCAAGTATGTCATTCTTTTTGATGACCACCTAGATGGTCCCCCCCCGCCAAATATTTTAAACCCAATGTGGCCCGCAAGTCAAAAAGTTTGCCCGCCCCCACGCTTCCACGGCTCCATGTTTTTGAAAGGAAATACAAGCATTATTTAACGTTAAATTTCAGCGCTTCTGAAAGAACATCGGTAGGAAAACGGTCGACTGAAAGGTATGTAGAATGCATTCCAAAAAAAACCACCCCTCCTCCTTCCGCTCTCTGACTTGTACATAAAGTGTAATGTGAGAACCTAGCAGTACTGTAAAGTGCATTCGTCGGTCCGTGTCCTTCCCCCCCAACCCCCCCGCCTCCCGTATGTGATTTCCCATCCGTTTCCAGTGGAGGTGGTGCCAATAGTAGATTATACAGTATGTTTATTTCCACTTGAATACTCATATTCTTCATCAACCACAGTGCCGTTCAAATTGTACCGGGGAATATTACCAGTATCATTGTCACCACAACTTATTAATGTGCGGTCCAGACACTGTAGCAGAGTTGAGTCTTGTCTTGAAGCGAATGAAAGAGTCGTGTGTGTGTATGTGTGTGTGTGTGTGTGTGTTCTTTGTGTTTGAACAACTGCACTGATTGGTCATTTCTCTGAAGACTAAATCCTGATTCTTTATACGTGATCGCTGCCTGCTAGTTGAGTGGTTTCTGTTGCGGTGCTTCCCATTGGTGCTTAACAACAGGACCCCAAACAACCTCAGATCAAAAACTGTCAGAACGCTCACTTCTTCATGATTGTCTCTACATTGCAGCGAATGTACGAAACGAAAACAATAACCGGATGTTTTCTAAACAAATCTGGAGGAACGAGGGGGCTGCAGTGTAGCTCTACTGATTGAGTATTTGGTAGAGGTGTGCGAGTCAAGCGTTCACTGAATGGGGAGTCACGGTAAATTCTTCACTTACTCACCCTTGAGTTTCACAGACTCAGGGGGTGCTGGACGAGCTCGGTCACCAAATTTGCGCATGTGTGAGTTTCTGTGACGGGGGACTCGAGTGAATTTTCAGTGAGTGATCCCCCTAAGAAATCGAATCAGTATAAGGGAGGGATACTCTGAACAGTGTTGGCCGATATTAGTGGATATCAGTGGCAATTTAGCAAGTTCAAGTTTCACTGACTCACACCTACTCGATGAAGAGTCAAGTTTCACTGACGCACGACTACTCGACCAATGCCTTGGGTTTCACTGACTCACGAATACTTGATGAAGAGTCAAGTTTCACTAATTCACCACTACTCGATGAAGACTTAAGCTTCACTGACCCACGACTACTCAATGAGTTAAGTTTCACTGACTCACAACTACTCGAGGAAGACTTAAGTTTCACTGACTCACAACTACTCGATGAAGACTTAAGTTTCACTGATTCACAACTACTCGATGAAGAGTCAAGTTTCACTGACTCACGACTATTCGATGAAGAGTCAAGTTTCACTGACTCACGACTACTCGATGAAGAGTCAAGTTTCACTGACTCACGACTACTCGATGAAGAGTCAAGTTTCACTGACTCACGACTACTCGATGTAGAGTCAAGTTTCACTGACTCACGACTACTCCGTGAAGAGTCAAGTTTCACTGACTCACGACTACTCCGTGAAGAGTCAAGTTTCACTGACTCACGACTACTCCATGAAGAGTCAAGTTTCACTGACTCATGACTACTCGATTAGTTAAGTTTCACTGACTCATGACTACTCGATGAAGAGTTAAGTTTCACTGACTCATGACTACTCGATGAAGAGTTAAGTTTCACTGACTCTTAACTACTCAATGAAGAGTCAAGTTTCACTGACTCACCATTACTCGATAAAGAGTCAAGTTTCACTGACTCACCATTACTCGATAAAGAGTCAAGTTTCACTGACTCACCATTACTCAATAAAGAGTCAAGTTTCACTGACTCACCATTACTCATTAAAGAGTCAAGTTTCACTGACTCACCATTACTTGATAAAGAGTCAAGTTTCACTGACTCATGACTACTCGATGAAGAGTTATGTTTCACTGACTCACGACTACTCGATGAAGAGGCAAGTTTCACTGACTCACGGGTGTTCGACGAAGACTCGAGTATCACTGCATATACAGCCAAACTTTTGCACACGACTCACAAGCTCAATTCACCTGCTCGGCCCACGAGTATCACTGACTCACAGATGTTGGACAGAGACTCAAGTTCTACTGACTCATGGGAGCTCGCCGAACTTTGTGCACATGACTCACAGACAATTCACTCGCTCAGCCCGCGGATTTCATGGTTATTGAAGGCAACTCACAAATGCGCGCTGTGACGGTTGACTGGAGTGACTCAAGAAACTGATTCACTTCAGTAAACGACTCATAAGCACCGAGTTAGAAGAATGGCGTATCCCATCACGAGTACAGTATTTCCTGTATGTTTTGCAATACTTTTATCCATAAAGTGTGCGTATAAAACTGTCGATAGAGCACAAAAATGTGTTTCTTTCTTTCTTTGTCACCACGATTCAAGCTTCCGTCTGACGCCACATGAACAATCATTTGTCTCCGATGGCCGTTCAGTGTGAAGCTTCGTTCAGGAAAAGACGAAAAATTGAATGCTTTTGTTGTATTCCAACTTAAAAAAAGAATACATGCTGCCAATGTTGTGTTCATACATCCCATTTATGATTGTACTTTTCCATCATGAGGTGACAACTTTTCTATCTAATGAATTTCTAGCTTTGCATTCTACTTGTTTTTACATCTACTGTATGTTTGGAGCAGCGCACAAAAGGTTTGCTCACACTTTGTATGTAAAGGATTTATTTATACTTTTTCATAAGAGGACAACCACAGATGTGCAGAACTTTGTAATGTTTGTCATGTGACGTTGAGCATTTCAGGGCATCGCATGGGGTCAAGATGAATATTTTGTTATTTAATGTGCGGTTTCGTATGACGTATGACGCGGGGTGAAAAAAAAAAAAAGAGCGGTAACTTAAGTGTTCATGAGAAGTGAATGGATATTTGTCTTCTCTGAGTTTGTACATAGCATGTGTTCACTGAAATGAATGTACAGTCGTTTTGTAATAAACACATGAAAATGCATTGAAACTAAGTCAAATGTGTGATATGTGTCATAGATTTCATGGTAATCATGGAAAAAGGTAATATTTCAAATGCTTTAAAAAGTTTACATGGGAAATATTTAAATATAAGTATGATCTTGAGTATTATTTAGTGTAGTGGTGTCCAAATGTCCAAAAATCAAATGATGAGGGGGCCAATTTTTCATTAAAAAACACAAAAAAAACCCTTTATGCTGTTTTAAAAAATATATATTAATATTGTGAAAAAAGTAACAAAACCAGGCAAATTATTTTCAACATTTGGAACCGTTTTAATTTATAACTTTGAATGCATTAACTATTCAACTTCTTTACACAAATAGAAACTGAAACAACATAATGATCAAACTTAAAAACAGTGTTACACAGAGTGCGACAACGGATTATTTGGGCCATGAGAAAATTCGTAAGTCGTAAAATTTACTAGAAATTAAGTTGTAAATTTGTGAGAATAAAGTCATACATCTATGCGAAATTATTATGAGAATAAATTAACGAAAATAACGCGATTAGCATGCCTAGACCTTACGACTTCTCGAAATCTCCGATTTATTTTAATAATCATTGCCAGAGACAGCTATGAAAAGCGGTGGCTTATGTGACCTTTGGCCTTGGGCAAAGACATGATTTCTCGAAATATGAATTTTTAATTTTTTTTTTAATGTGGCCCGATTGCTTAATAATTGCGCAATAACATATTGCCTTGAACAGCTACATAGATCGGTGGTTTATGTGACCTTTGTACTTAGGCAAAGGCAATGTACAATTTTTTTTCCTGTGAATTTACAACTTTTATTGAGTAAATGTACAACTTTATTCTTAATTAATTTACTTTTATTCTGAATTAATTAATTTTAGTTTTTTCTCATAAATGTTGACTTTATACATTATTATACATTATACATTTTTGCCTTTTTTCCCCGCTCATAAATATAATACTTTACTCTCGTAAATTTATGACTTTTTTTTTTTGCTTAAATGTACGACTATATTCTCATAAATTTACAACTTTGTTCTCGAAATCTGAAGGCTTTTTTTCCAATGTGTCCCTATTGCCTGAGAAAGCTATGAAAAACGGTGGCTTATGTGACCTTTAGCCTTGTGCAAAGGCAATTTCCGACTTTATTTCCCGTGAATGTACAACTTATCTAGTAAATATCCAAATTTATTAATGTAAATTTACGACTTTTTTCCTTGTAAATATACAACTTTATTCTCGAAATTTTTTTTGTCTTTTCTCAAATTTGCTACCATTTTTTTTCGTAAATGTACGACTTTTGTTCTTGTAAATGGACGACTTTATTCAGGTAAATTTACAACTTTACTCTTGAAATCTTTTTTGTGGCCTTATACTCCGTCATAGAGTGCAAATAGAAGCTAAGGTTTTTTTTTTTTTATTTCAAGCATGCAACAACACGTTACAACTCCACAGCCTAGCCTAAGCTAAGCTAAGGCCATGTTCTTCTTCAAAAATATGAACATATTGACATTTTCTGGCAGGAGTTGAGACCTTTGGGCACTAACTATATCTCCTGCAGTTGAGAAGATGCGTTCACTTGGAACACAGGTAGCGGGGACAGAAAGGCATGCTTTGGCGAGGTAAGACAGCAAAGGGTACTGTCCGCAGTTTTCACGCCACCACTTCAGAGGGCAGCTGCTGAGAGGGATGGAGGGCTCTTTCCTGTAGTTCTGCATTTCTCTCTCGGCTCGTTCTAATCTGTTGTACTGCTCCGGATCGGCGTAGAAAGAGTTTCCTAGCAGGTCCTCGAGCGCTGTCTTTTTGGGAGCGGGTTCTGTCACTTCGGGCTCGGTTTTCACAGCGGTACATGGAGCTCCACCAGCTGCATCTTCTTCTCTCTCCCAGGACATGGTCTTTTAAACAGAAGAAGAAGTAATGTTAAATTGAATATTCATTCATTCATTCATTCATTCATTTTCTACCGCTTTTTCCTCATGAGGGTCGCGGGGGTGCTGGAGCCTATCCCAGCTGTCTTTGGGGCGAGAGGCGGGGTACACCCCTGGACTGGTCGCCAGCCAATCACAGGGCACATATAGACAAACAACCATTCACACTCACATTCATACCTATAGACAATTTGGAGTCGCTAATTAACCTAGCATGTTTTTGGAATGTGGGAGGAAACCGGAGTACCCGGAGAAAACCCACGCATGTAAACGTGGCTTTCTGTTACTAAATTGAAGAAGCCAAAAACTTACCACTTCCACACAGAATAGGAGGATAACATGCAAACTCCACACAGAGATGGCCGAGGGTGGAATTGAACGCCGCTTTCCCGCCACGCAGTCACTGCTGATTACTAAAGAACGGAAAAAGGTAGAAAAACACTTTTTTTTTTTGATGGCCGAGGGTGGAATTGAACCCTGGCTGTGAGGTCTGCGCGCTAAATTGAATATGTCGCAAATGAATGAATAAAAGGCGGCACGGTGGTCGAGTGGTTAGCACGCAGACCTCACAGCTAGGAGACCAGAGTTCAATTCCACCCTCGGCCATCTCTGTGTGGAGTTTGCATGTTCTCCCCGTGCATGCGTGGGTTTTCTTCGGTTTCCTCCCACATTCCAAAAACATGCTAGCACCAACAAAAGTGATGCTAAAAGTTGCCCATCCGTCATTTGTAATTAATTTTTGGGTGTCTGGAACAAATTAATTGTATTTACATTATTTTCAATGCAACAATTTGCTTTGGTTAGAGTCCGTTTTGGTTTTAATGATTGATTGATGATGTTAACCAGGGCTGTCGAGTGCTTAGCGCGTGAATGAATATTCTGCATTATACGTTGGTAGTGTCTTATGACACAAGCCGTAAATATGCTTCACATACTTATTAGACACATTTAAAGTATGACATTTTTAAATTGTTAAAAAAAAATTTTTTTTGCCCCATACCGAAGTGGGTCTGTTTATGTTTATGTCTATATGTGCCCTGTGATTGGCTGGCGACCAGTCCAGGGTGTACCCCGCCTCTCGCCCTCAGAAGACAGCTGGGATAGGCTCCAGCACCCCCACGACCCTCGTGAGGAAAAGCGGTAGAAAATTAATGAATAAATGAATAAAGTATTGAAATGATACCTGATATTGCTGCAACTGTTTGGCCTTGTTCTGCACCCTCAGGAAGACCGCCTCACACTGGTCACTATCTAGCTGAGGTAGAGTCCGGAATCTTGGATCCAAGGCCGTGCACTCCAGCAGATAGTCGTACGAATCCCCGCTGTATCCGTCTGCAATATTCCTCAGAATAGCAGTCTTGGTGTCGGCCACGGTGGTGGAATCGCCGTCATTCGGCGTCATGCTCTGTTCGATCATGCTCTTCAGCGGCGCGATGAGCGACACGGTCGGACGTTTCTCCTCGCATAAAACCGTCGTGGCCGTCTTCAATGGATACAGCAGCTTCACCAGATCTTCGGCATCTCTGATATCGCAGCTGTCGAGCGTATCAAGATATCTGATGTTTTGTCTTATCTCAGGGCTGGCGAGAGCTGCCGCTATGGCGGCTTGTTGTTCCAGATAACGAGACAACATCTCCAGAGTGCTAAGCCACCGCGTCGTCACGTCGGTGATTAGCTCATGTGACGGAAGTTGCAGTTGCATCTGTTTGGATGTAAACACTGCGGTGGCTGTGGAATTCCCGTGAAAAAAGGCAGCCACGCGTCTCACCCGTCCGAGCAAGCGAGTGACACGTGGGACGCCGAGGCCGGCTTGCGTTGCAAGGTTTATAGTGTGCGCAAAACACTTAATGTGCGGTTCCAACCCCGCCTCGCGCACGGTTACTTCTGTGTTATCAGTAACAACAGCAATGGTGCGGTTTGTTCTCTGAAGGTCCCAGTCAGTGACTGCTTCTTGCAAAAAATCACATAAATGGGACTCGAATAGCGGTTTGGTTTGCAGTGCAACACTTTTCATTTCCCATGCATTGTTAATTATGTGCGCTGTTATTGTTATATAACTCTGAGTACCTCTTAATATCCAATTATCTGTTGTTAATGCGATGCTTTCTGCCTCTTTCAGTGTCTGCACAACGCTAGCCTTTGTTTCTTTATAGAGGTTCGGCACCACAGTGGATGTAAAATACGTGCGTGGTGGAATTGTGTACTTGGGTTCCAGGGTGTGGAGTAGTCGCCGGAATCCTTTATTTTCCACCACAGAAAATGGCCTCATATCAGCTGCAATAAAAACACCGATGTCTCTGGTTATTGTTTCGGCTCTGGAACCCGCTAGAGTTGCTTGGCATTTAACCGGTTTCTTCACAGGTGATTTTAGTATCCAGCTGTGGTGGTTTTGGATGTGTCTTTGCATAGTGCTGGTGTTAGCTGCGGTGTAAGGCATTCTTTTCTGGCAGAGCTTACATATCGTCCGTGTTTTGTCCGTCACTCGGTTGCCGTCTATTATATCCAATGGAAAGCCAAAATACTGCCATACAAACGATTTAAAACTGGCAGGGGCCTCTTCAATGATAATGTTGTCTGATTCCGAAGTCATTTTGAAACGTTCTCGATCCTTTTTTTCCTTCTTCCGGTCTTCTTGTTTTGGTTTAATGACAGCGAGTTTCAACCATGACTTCTTCGATGCTGTGTATGGGAAACTAAACGTAGCAAAGGCACATTACTGCCACCGCAGGTCATACATTGTAATTACAGTAGCCGGCTCACTGTCAAGGGGGGCTCTTATCTCGCGAGAAAAAAACGAGAAATCTTCTCACACCTCAAATATATACACTACAGTAAGCATAGTACTCTATATATGAGAATATTCAATTTAATTATTTTAGTATCGATGCTGTCCATATTCTGGTCGAATTATATACATTGACTTGATTGTTTCAGCTGACCGTAGCAAAGGTACATTACTGCCACCGCAGGTCATAAATTGAAATTACAGTAGCTGGCTCACTGTCAAGAGGGGCTCTTATCTCGCGAGAAAAAAACGAGAAATTTTCTCACACCTCAAATATATACACTACATTAAGCATAGTACTCTATATATGAGAATATTCAATTTAATTTTTTTAGTATCGATGCTGTCCATATTTTGATCGAATTATATACATTGACTTGATTGTTACAGCTGTTTTAAGGCTTTCTGGGAGTTTATTCCAGACACATGGGGCGTAGAAACTGAACGGTTCCAAATTGACTCTCCTCCTGTCGTTCGTGTCAAAGAGCCGACTCTCAGAGCCGATTGGTTTGCGAACGACACATCTACGTGGAGCTGGTAATTTGACAACTAC
Source organism: Doryrhamphus excisus (assembly GCF_030265055.1). Taxonomy (NCBI): domain Eukaryota; kingdom Metazoa; phylum Chordata; class Actinopteri; order Syngnathiformes; family Syngnathidae; genus Doryrhamphus; species Doryrhamphus excisus. The sequence goes on from NC_080468.1 coordinate 12,685,390, forward strand.
TTCAACATTAACTAACATTTGTATTTCATTGTCAGGATGTTAATTTGCCACTACACAAATAACTATTCAATTAAAAATCTTATTTGTATAGTTACCCTATTTAGTAGTGCGTCTGTAAGTCATGGGTAAGTATTTATTCGACATTGATTTTGAGCTAAACCGAAAGACGCTAGCTAGCTAACGAGAGACTTGGCTAGCCACCTAAATTGACCACAAATGTAACATACAATGTACTTATTTCTTTTCCAAACAGTAATTCTTCACGTCAAACAGAAATATCACTTTACCAGAACATGAAAAAAACTACATTTCATCGAATAACTTGATGTGTACATTATTATTATAGCATTGCAAGAAGAAACGTAGCTGTTGCAGGGTATAAAGTAAGTCCAGGTGAGTTGAACCGAGCTTCTTCAGATTCCCCCACTGTGATTTATTAATTTATATAAAAAACAGAACATTAACAAGTAAAGTGGCACTACAATGTAAGGGACTATATATTACTCATTGGATTTCATTATACTGAAATGCGTGTAGTATTCGGTAAATCCAGCAGAGGGCGTTGTGAACCAAATCAAGCTTGGAGCTCCTGTTGCATTGTTTTATAGATAAAAGAATTATAAATAATTGTGTGCTTAACGTTTCACTGCAGTACATTACGTAATGTTCTTACTTGTTTTATATGAGTTTAATGATGATGCACAGTTGTCAGGGTTTGTGAACTCCATGCAGTCACATCAATCTTTTCAGACGACTTGTGAAGAACCTATCACGTTGTCTGGTTTTAATTTCTTCAAAGTTTTTAAAGCTGCCATCACTCATCAGCGTATTTTATGGTCAACTGGGAGACACAGTGAAACCTCGGCTGCAATGTGAGCATCGGAAGTATGAATACACATGCTGACTTGAGGTATTTCCATGTCCACAACACAGCTGTTTGGAATGTGTCGCGTTGCAATACACGCAGGGTTTAGTGGGGGGGACAACAAAGGACATTCGCGCATACATGCGATAGAAGAAGATAGTGTTTTTGTAGTATACATGGGGGGTATGGTTTTGGTGGTTAGATGTCTGTAGTCTCTGTACAGTTAGTGTCTAGGGTTCATGTGCAACACATGGAAACCATATGAACCATACAATGTACCAGTATGTATGCGTAACAACACAGGAGCTACTGTTACACAATGGATGTAGATTTGTTTGTTTCTTTCGGCTTTTATTTCCTGATTTGTGATTGATTCATTTTTCATGTAGCCATCATGCACTCCTCAAAGTATTCCCATCCTGATTTCTTATGTATTTCTTATGTACATTTGTCTCAGATCATCTAACAAATGAAAATGTTCGTCAATGACAACACAACTGGACACAAAATGACTCCAGCCAAGAGAACGCCGCTTGCCCGCCATGCAGCCACTGCTGATTACTAAAGAACGAAAAAGGTAGAAAAACACTTTTTTTTTTTGATGGCCGAGGGTGGAGTTGAACCCTAGCTGTGAGGTCTGCACGCTAAATTGAATATGTCGCAAATAAATGAATGAAAGGCGGCATGGCGGTCGAGTGGTTAGCGCGCAGACCTCCCAGCTAGGAGACCAGGGTTCAATTCCACCCTCGGCCATCTCTGTGTGGAGTTTGCATGTTCTCCCCGTCCATGCGTGGGTTTTCTCCGGTTTCCTCCCACATTCCAAAAACATGCTAGCAACAACAAAAGTGATGCTAAAAGTTGCCCATTTGTAATTAATTTTTGGGTGTCTGGAACTAATTAATTGTATTTACATTATTTTCAATGCAACAATTTGCTTCGGTTAGAGTCCGTTTTGGTTTTAATGATTGATTGATGATGTTAACCAGGGCTGTCGAGTGCTTAGCGCGTGAATATTCTGCATTATATGTTGGTAGTGTCTTATGACACAAGCCCTAAATATGCTTCACATAATTATTAGACACATTTAAAGTATAAAATTTTTAAATTGTTTAATTTTTTTTTTTGCCCCATACCGAAGTGTGTCTGTTTATGTTTATGTCTATATGTGCCCTGTGATTGGCTGGCCACCAGTCCAGGGTGTACCCCGCCTTTTTTTTACTCTGATGAAAGACAGGAGTGTCTTTCTTTTGGTCGGGGCTGCAATTTGGACACCCCTGACCTGCAATTACAATCTTGTCATACTAGAAAAAGGCATGATGTGACATGGGTAATATAATGTGTATAAGACGCCAAGAAGACTATAGCTGTGTACATTTTCTTTTGGCTCCCAGGCAGTGAAGAGGAGAATGGATCAAATCCGGTCAAGTGGGATTAGTTTAAATCCCTTTCATTTCTTCCCACTCGGAGAAGCCAATCACAATTACTTTCTAACAAACTGCAGTTAACAGCTTATGGCGTGGAGGAAGGATGTCGTCGTGATGGCGTTCCAAGCGACCGGATGTCAGGATGACATTTATGTCTGATGTCACCGCGATGACTGATCCCGTTCTTAGCGGCGCTCTCATCCGACTCGTGCGCACGATAACCAAACGGTCTGACGTACGTAATGTTTTTCTTGGCCGGCCGCTGTTATACAATAAGCAGCTTAAACGCTTTAAAAAGGAATCTGCAGCCACGGCCCACGGTCCAATCCAGATGCGATGACCTCACATCACTGTGTCACCTTGGATTTTTTTTTTTTTTTGTGCCATTTGCTGAGTTTTAGAAAGGCTGCCAGGGGTAACGGGATCATTCCCGGATTAGTGAGGTACACTAGAAGTGATTTGCCCGTGTCACCGCTTGTAACCCTGTACCAACTTCAAAAGCATTGCTCACGCAGCTACGTGGTAAGAGCTCATCTCATCTGCTCATATTTTCAGGAAGAATGTAACTAAACTTAATTCATGTCATGCTTCCCGACATTTCTGACAATCACATTGATGATGTGGAGGCTTCACAGAGTGGATTCAGTTACCACTCAAAGACGATGTGTGTATGTAGTCAACAGAATGAATGAATGAATGAATGCATCGACCACCATCTCACTGTAATACACATCTGTCATGGTAGGAAGTGCATGTAGGCACCTGGGGGCCATACGTACTAAAGAAGGGGCCACTTTGGTGTTTTGTAAAGCGACACATGTAGTGCAACTTAGCCTTGTGATATACGTTGGTATGAAAAAGTTTGGGCACCCCTGATAATTTTCAAGATTTTCCTCTACAAATCACTAAATGCCTATTTTTTTGTTGGTAGGGAATCAGGAACTCCAACCACTTGTGCCTGATGGCGGCGTCCTTAGGAATTTTAGGCTTTCATTCATTCATTCATTTTCTACCACTTTTCCTCACGAGGGTCGCAGGGGTGCTGGAGCCTATCCCAGCTGTCTACGGGCGAGAGTCGAGGTACACACTGGACTGGTCGACAGCCAATCACAGGGCACATATAGACAAACAACCATCACACTCACAGTCATACCTATTGAAAATTTGGAGTCGTTAATTAACCTAGCATGTTTTTGGAATGTGGGAGGAAACCAGAGTACCCCGAGAAAACCCACACATGCACGGGGAGAACATGCTAAATTGAAGCAGCCAAAAACTTACCACTTCCACACAGAATAGGAGGATAACTTGTTTTTACTTCTATCATAATAGTCATGCCATGGCAGACTTCATGCAGTGTTAAGGTAATGTATGTAATGTAAGGTAATGTCTCATCAATGTTTTGTCATTACTGCCACGTAGTGACCAGAATACTACATATCAATATGCTTTGACTAATAATAAACCATAGTCACACACAAAACAGTAACGATTTATTAAGGGATACTGTTGATACCGTCTTCCTACTATTATTATTCTTCTTTTTGAGGCCTTTAACATATTTGATTTTGTGTGATTTTTGAGACACACAGGTTGGTCGTGTTTACATTTATCTGTAGAAAATGTCACGAGCCAAGAAACAAAAATGCGGGGCCACACTTTGGACACCCTGATAACTATCTTGTAAGCTAATATATTTAATGGGACTTTGTGTGCTCCGGTGATTTTCCAAGCTACCGACTGATGTTTATAAATAGGAAAGGTGTCAAAGAGTTGAAAGAATTCTCAGTTGACATTCTTCAGTTTGTTTTATAAGCCACGCCCCCTGCCAGATGTAGTTTGAAAGCGACTGATGTCAGCTCCCAGATGTGGAGTGGAGCCTGCTGAAATCTTTATTTATTCTCCTTTTTTTTCTTAAGAGCTACCAGTAAACACTGTGACGTATTTGAGTTTGTGTCATTGCATGCTGTTCTGGGAAAGTTTTTTTTTTCTTTTTTTTGTAGACCCGCTGTTAAGTGTCTCACTGAAGACTTTCAAAACCCTCTCTCATTGTTTATGTTAACAAGAAAAAAATACCCCCATTCATCACACTTGAAGAGCAGCGTTAACATTGTTTATGTTGATCCTGCATTGTACATTGGGATCAGCAAAACATACTTGAAATACAACTAATACAACAGCCACTACAAACATACTCGGCAATGTATATTATTGTGACTGTAGAGGTGTACGGTTGCACTGAATTATACTGAGAACTGTTCAGAGTACTGTTTTCTCCCAGGTAAGCTAAATGTTAAAGCAGCTCAGTGTATATCCTGGCCATATACAGAAAAACAGCTTCTATAGGATCAAGTATTTAGTGTAACCTCCAATTACACGTGAGCAAAAGCGGGATTCTGCCTCTTTTAATCCTAAATGGAATCCTTATTGCTAACCGACCACTGTTAAGAAAAAAAGATCTGTACGCTTCACACATACTGCTGGTGAGATCAACATTTAATAACATGTTCAAATAAACGTCATCATGTTGTCAAGTAAGTGCACCACTACAAAAGCTGAAAAAATAATAAATATTAATAATAATAAATATTTTTTATATTAACTACAAATAAATTATGCTAATAAATGCTAATAATATAATAATAAATGACTAAATATTTTTAAAATAAATTAAAAAAATGCGCAAATATGAAAAATTTAATTAAGTAAAAAAAAGACAAAAAATGTGATTACATTTCTGTATGACAGTGGTGTCCAAAGTGTGGTTCAGGGTCCATTTACAGCCTGCAACTATTTTTTGGGGGCCCACGGCACAATTTAAAGGGTACCTATTATGCTATCTCCACTTTTATGACTTATAAATGTATTCAGAATGTTTTATTCTCATATTAAACGATGCCAAAGTTTCGGATAATTAGGTTTGCAAAATTGGAAATGAGCCTTGAAACAAGAAGGGATAAATTTGAGGCTAAGTGGTTAGCTTGCTAGCTCACGTCTGCCATCTTGAGTCCCGGCAGCACAAGAGTTACACAATGTGATGTAAACAATGAACAATGGGAGTGTAAAGGTGACTGTAGGGTTGTTATTTCATGTCTACAAGGCTCTTATAATGTTAAAAATTGCATTTTGGAAGTCATAATCAGGCTTTCTATGCTTTAACTATGGAAATATTCCATTTAGTAACATTGAATCTTATGTTGCATTAAATTAATTGAAGGCACTGGAACTCATTAACCGCTATAAACGAGGGATTACATAATTTGAAGTGTTAGGGCTGTGTGCTTCTTTGCGTAAGTTGCCCTGTTGATGGCAATGTTGGCTTACCTGCTTCTGTTGACTAAATGGGGTGATTTCTTGCAATTATGTGAAATAAGGTGGCAACACAACAGCAAAATAACATCAAATATTGGTTTTATTTGATGGATTAAAAGTCTGTGTAAAAAGTTTGGTTATCCCTACCTCCAGCCCAAAAAGCCCCCTACCCTTTTAGGGCACACTGTGTTTACATAGACTGTAAACAGATGGTCCATTAAATTATACGAAGGGGACTGTTTCCACGTGAAAAAGACATATTTGGATCAACAGATCCTCACCTTTCAACCGCACATTCATTTCAATCAGCCATGCTGTTATTTCTATGAATCACCTGTCTATTTACTCCAGAAGTATTCTCTTACCTTTCACCCTCACATTACAGTCACTGCTAACTATGTTTTTCTTTTCATTTGTCACCCGTCTGTATGCGCTTGCCAAATCCACGGTAGTACTCTCACAATCTGCAGCTCCCAGCAGCAGCAGCAGCTAATCAAAGCACACGGTGTTTCCAAATTCCACGCTCTAATTAAGTAGATTGTTGCCGCTCTCTCCCACTCTGTGGTCTCACACATCAACAAAACAGAACTGGCGGAACACAAACATATGCCAAAAACCAAGAAATCCTGCCGTGGAAAAGAGTGTTTTATGGAGTTTAGATACATGAAAGGAGTCAAAATGTGTTTCCTGCACACAGTAAAAAGTTGTAAAATGTTTCCGCATTTGTGTGTTTGGCGATCATCTTACAGTTTTTCAGCAGTTGCCAAAGTCGGCAGCAGCTGCTATGTAACGTATTCGCTGTGATTTAAACATCTTTACCGCTTAACATCAACATATGAGCAGTGTTTACATGGCACAGACCTTTGCTGTGTGTGAAAGAGACTGAGAGGAAGACCTGAAACTGCTGGATTATTAATAGTGGGGCGAGTGCATTTATGCAAAGACTTAGCGTGTAAAGCAGGGGTGTTCAAAGTTTGGCCTGCGGCGCATTGTACTAATAAAGTTAAATGGAAAAAACCCCAGTAAAGATGGGAAAAATCAAACAGAAAGGCACAACATAAAGAGAAAAGGCTGACATGTTGATCGTAATAACTACACAAGGTTTTTGTTTTTTAAATAATTGGGCCTGCATGTTTCTTGCCTTACTGGGCTTTTTGGCTTGTCCATTAATTAATTTCTTAATCAACAAATGTAAACGTTGAATTGTATCATTTGTATACTGTATCAAATTGTTCTGTTTTTAAAATATATTGTTTTTTAATCATATCTTAACCTGTGTATCTGGATTGTTTACTACAAAGAGCTTTCTAGCTCTTTCTAGTTGTGATTAATTGTGATTAAATATGAGTTAAATGTGGACCAAATGTGATTAGTTGTGATCCAATATCAAAACCGATTGATCCACTTTCATATTTGTATTAGTGCTGTTAGATTAACCAGATTAATCACAGTGGTTGCTGGGGATTCATTTCGATTAATCACAATGCCATAACATAGATTTTTAATCAGTATTTGTTTGTTGCGATTCACTCTGCAATTTGTTTGAAGTAGACTTACCTTGTCGGTTGACTGTTCCGTCATGTCGCGGTTGTTTGGCTAAATGTGCTCTGCAATTGGCTAGCGGCCCGCCCAGAGTGTACCTGAAGACAGTTGGGATAGGCTCTAGCATAACTGAAACCCTAGTGGTGACAAGCGGGATTGAAATTTGCACATACGTGACAGTGACACGACTTGCACAATTTTGAGTCAGTCTGCGCTGCAGATGGATTTTAATCTTTGAATCATATTAATAATCATGGATTATAATAATCGTGGATTAATTAGTATGAAGGCGCCAATTTTAACGGCCTCGATTTATTGTTTTTTTATTTTGTAAAAAAGCTGTAACATGTATTATTAGTATATAGATTTCAGCATGGGCTGCATAGACCTCACAGCTAGGAGACCCGAGTTCAATCCCACCCATCTCTGTGTGAAGTTTGCATGTTCTCCCCGTGCATGCGTGGGTTTTCTCCGGGTACTCCGGTTTCCTCCCACATTCCAAAAACATGCTAGGTTAATTGGCGACTCCAAATTGTCCATAGGTATGAATGTGAGTGTGAATGGTTGTTTGTCTATATGTGCCCTGTGATTGGCTGGCGATCAGTCCAGGGTGTACCCCGCCTCTCGCCCGGAGACAGCTGGGATAGGCTCCAGCACCCCCCACGACCCTTGTGAGGATAAGCGGTAGAAAATTACTGAATGAATGAACATTTCAGCATTTTCTTTTGAAACTTTGCTCTATTTCTCCATGTGTTGCTGTTTTATTTGTGTCATTTTATGTGATGAGAAAAAAAAACACAAAGCGTCTCCTAAGACTTAGCCTTATTTTTCCCCCCAAAGTCTGGGATGTTATGTGCAGATCTCTTGCCCTTGCACAAAACCTCACTATCTTGATAGGTATCTGTTAGTGAGTTAATTTGGAACAGAACAGCCCAAAAGCGTTTAGTATGTTTTGTGGTGTGACTTGGCAGAGTGGCATGTCCGGGAAAGCTACGGGTTAATTTAAGACTGGAAGCAAAAGCTGTTGCCAATTAGGAGCAGTGAACGCCACATGTGGGCTGTGCAGAAGGAGCAAAAGGGGGGCAGAGACCAGTGAGTGCATTGGAGCTCAATAACGTCAGTTGCTCCTTACATGGTTGGACAGTTAACAGCCCAAGGGACTCTGAAGAGAAGCGAGATAAAACAGACCTGAAGGATTAAGACACAGAAAATAATCTTTTCAGCATCTCAACATGGCATGTATTGCTGTAATCTTTATATTCAGTCTCGTTTTTTTACTGAGCAGGACTGGGAGTGCTTCCGAAATGTGCCGGGGCTCTCGGTGCCTCAATAACCAGGATTGGAGCAAGACATGCGTGGGAGTGCAATGCCAGGGGCGCACAGACACCGCAGTGTCAAGACGACAGTTTCACCTCGGACAAATGCACCCCGGCTACACTCACCACCAATCCAAGGCAGCACCTTTGACCCCTTACACCAACATCCAACCTCCGCAAGGAGGCTTTGTGCAACAAACCAGCAGCGACGGCACCAGGAGGACCAACCCGAGAACCATCACCGCTGAGGTGTTTCATCCAGGCTGTGCAGGTGGGACCTGTCCGACCACTGTCGCACATCACTCCACGCCTGGCAATGGGGACGCATGCAAAGGGAATGACTGTAAACCGCGTCAAGCTAAACCTGATGGGAACTCTTCACCGATTCATATAAGAGACAGAGCGGCACAATTTATGGAGGAGAGATCAGAACGTGGTCACTGGATACAGTTGACATGTGACATGAAAGCAGGTCTGTATGGAATCACAAATACTTAAACTTGCTGATATAGTTAGTCTTCAAACAGCTAAAATAATGCATTAAGGCTAAAAATAACCAATTAGCTAAAAATGTCATCCAATACTTCTCTACAAGAGAGGAGAAATATGATCTCAGGGAAGAACTACATTTAAATAAAACACTTATATGCTAGGACTACGTTAAAAAGCCATAGCATTTCAGTATGTGGAATCAAACTATGGAATGGATTGAGTAAGACCCTCAAACAATGCACAACGATGAGCCAATTCAAGAAACAATACAAGCAGTTGATGTTTGCTAAATACAAGGATGAAGAGTCTTGAACCAGTCATGATGTGCTATACATATCACTATATTGACACTTACTGTGGTACCCATTATGTCATTGGATGGTCATATCACCTCGTCCTTCGGTACGTGACAAAAAAATAAAAATAAATAAATTACATAAAAAACTTGAACTATATTAGGAAAGCAGGAAGTGAACAAATGTAACAGTTACTGATTGTAAAAGTACCAGATGGATGGTCATTTTAATGCATTGTATGTAATGTCATTGTATGGTGGCAAAAAAAAATAAAAAAATTAAAATTTAATTATTATTTTTTAATTCTATTAAATTTTAAAAATAAAAAATACAAATAAAAAAATAAAAAATAAAACAAACAAAAAACTTAAACTATATTAGGAAAGCAGGAAGTGAACAAATGTAACAGTTACTGATTGTAAAAGTACCAGATGGAGGGATAGGATTTAATAAGCTTTGCTTCTTCCTACTCCTTTTGGACATGTGGAACTGTGAACTGATTATGTGATGCATTCAATTGTAATCTGAGGCATGCTCAAATGCAATAAAACCATTACCATTACAAGGTGAGCAAATGATTAGAAACACCTTTCGGTATGCTGCAGTACGGTTCTACACGATAAAATAAAGTATCTATTAAACATTAATAAATTAAACCAAGAATCAATTAAGAATAAATCCTTAATTAAATAAAAAAAAAGAATAAATCCAAGATTTGTACTTATGTAGGTTACACATGTACACCTTCTTCCTATGGAAAGAGTTGAAATGAGAACGAAAATTAAAGAATGGAGAATGCATGGCGAAAAAGAGGAGAATGCGAAAAAAGAAAGCTATTTCTCTCTTCACCTCAAAATTAAAAAAAGTATATCTAATATCAACTCCAAATATTAAAGCTCTGATATACTCAAATGTTTGAGTTTATGAACTAAAAAAAAATGTGGCAACTAATTGCCTCACTTTTTTCGAGTTCTGCTAACTTATTCGGGTTTACAGTGTGTATATCTTCATTAGTTAGCCTGACTTGTTTGGCAGTGCTATCCAATACATCAGCAATGTTGCTTGGCACTTGAATGATGGATGGTTAACACATCTGTCTCATAGCTGTGAGGTTCTACAATATGTTCCACTCGGACATCTGGGTGTACTTTGTATGTTCTCTTCATGCCTGCATGGGGTTTCTTAAGGTGCTCCGATTTCCACCCCTACAGTCCAAAAACATTCATGTTAGCTTGTTGTGACTGGTGAGTGTGTGACGTAATGATTTCTCTCTGATGCTGCAGGTACTAATGACGTTCCTTCTGAGGATGCTGTCGTTTTGCAGCTGCAGCTATCCAAGGACCAAGAGAAGCTTGTGGAAGCGATGAAGGGTCATCAGGAGGAGGTCAAAGAGCTGCACAGACGCCTCAGCGAGCAACAGGGGGCTCTGGTCCACCAGCAGAGAGAAATACAGGAGCAACAGAGGAAGATGCATGACTACATGGAGCAAGTGAGTGTTCATTTGTTCATGTTATTTTTCAAGGTAAAAGTACAATACAACTTACTATTGGCCACCATCAAGCAAATTGAATTGTATAATTTGTATACTGTATCAAATTGTATTCAATTGTTCTGTTTTTAAAATATATTGTTTTTGAATTATATCTTCGTATATAGATTGTTTACCACAAAGAGCTTTCTAGCTCTTTCTAGTTGTGATTAATTGTGATTAAATATGAGTTAAATGTGGACCAAATGTGATTAATTGTGATCCAATATTCAAATCGATTCATCCACTTTTATATTTGTATTAGTGCTGTTAGATTAACCAGATTAATCACAGGGTTGCTGTTTGTTGTGATCCACTTGGCAATTTGTCCGAGGTAGACTTACCTTGTCGGTTGTTTGGATAAGTGGTTTAATCATGTGTATTAGAATAGTCATGGTCACAGACAAGGACTTGAGTTTCATTTGTTAATGTTATTTTTCAAGGTAAAAGTACAATACAACGTACTATTGGATACCATCAAGCTAATTGAATTGTATAATTTGTATACTGTATCAAATTGTATTCAATTATTCTGTTTTTAAAATATATTGTTTTTGAATCATATCTTAACCTGTGTATCTAGATTGTTTACCACAAAGAGCTTTCTAGCTCTTTCTAGTTGTGATTAATTGCGATTAAATATGAGTTAAATGTGGACCACATGTGATTAATTGTGATCCAATATTAAAATTGATTGATCCACTTTCATATTTGTATTAGTGCTGTTAGATTAACCAGATTAATCACAGGGGGGGGTTGCTGGGGATTAATTTCGATTAATCACAATGCCATAACATAGATTTTCAATGTGTTTGTTTGTTGTGATCCACTTGGCAATTTGTCCGAGGTAGACTTTCCTTATCGGTTGTTTGGCTAAATGGTTTAATCATGTGTATTAGAATATTGTAATGTTTAATATGTTTTAATATGTTAACATATTGTTAATGTTATTTTTCAAGGTAAAAGTCCAATACAACGTACTATTGGACACCATCAAGCAAATGTCCATGCAGAACCTCCAGGAGGAGCTGGACACTCGCCTTGATGCGCTGAGTGAGCCAAGCGGACCTCACCGAGCCCAGCAGGCCCTTTCTTTGCACAAGGTGGACATGGAGGCCAGTGTCATGGAGGTTAATATCAAATATGTGCTAATATGATTGATAAATGGCTGCACTGACTGATGCCCTCCCGCCCCTCCCCAGGTGGGACATTCCCATGTGGCTTGTGGAAGCTGTGGACCCGAAGAGTACTGTGGCTTCAGCAGCGGTCATCCTCATTGTGAGAAGTGTACCGTGTGTCCCGCTGGCTTCTTCCTGGTTGCCCAGTGTTCCATTCACGCAGACAGAATCTGCCAGGTTGGATGAGTCGTTTTTGGCCATATTTATCAGAACAGAAAGAAATGAATGAATGAATATAATTTCCAATATTGAGCTCACCCGAATATAAACCGCATCCACAAAATTTAGAAAAAAATATCTACATATTAAATAAAGCGTATAAAAAAAGTAGCGGCTTATGGTCTGAAAATTACACCTTTTTGTGTTCAATGACACAATAGCCACGTTTACATGAGGAGTTTTTGTATTTCCGAATTGAATCTTTCCGAATGATATTTCCGATGGAAAGGAATATTCCAATCGCATGTCAACATGCCTCGCTATAATCAACCAGAATAGTCAATGGGGCATGGCAGTAAAGCGTAAACACCAACATCACGTGATACTGACTTCCTCTGGAGTTTTTCTTTCGCTTATTGGAATAACTCCGTATTACCAGTTTTTCGTTCATCCAGTCTTGAAATTTAGTTTGAATCAAAAACAAACTTTCCGCAGCAGTCCAGTGCCGATTGCTCGCCTCCATTTTTTTTAATCGAAGAACGTCTGGAGCTGCGTGTTACGTCATATCTCAGCATTCACTGACAGAACGCACTCAGGAACAGGAAAAGATAAAGTTCAATCTTGCTAATATTTTATAATTAAGCTCAACACATGTTTTATATAGATATGTATTTTATTTTTTAATAAAACTGGACTTGTGAATGGCGTATAGAAGGGTTTAGATTTTGTTCCACAGATGGCACTAATACACACGAAAGCTGCTTGCCAACCGCCAATAAACAACAGAAGAAGAAAAACACCACGAAGAAGAACGCAGTCTGACAACTTTCCGTTTGAGCGGGTTCAAGATACCTCAATCGGATTGGGGAAAGGAATATTCCACCCCTGGGAATCCGATTATATATTCATTCGAATTGGCACTTTTCTTTCGGACTGAGGTGTATACAAAGGTTACATTCTTTCCGTTTGAGCAAATAACCCGAATGGAATTGGAATATTTAGGTCCATGTATACGTGACTAATGTTCAATGTACATTTGTTGTTGCAGGACAGAGATGAATGCCTTGAAATAAGTGACCTTTGTGAAGATCAACTTAAATGTCTAAACACACCAGGTAATACTCACAACTTCTGTCAAAATTGATAGTAAAATACCATATACTTTATATGCACTCGTGGATCACAGTAATTACTAAACATGGATGAGACATGACATTACATTACTGTTAAACTGCATGTAGTCAAGTTATGGTATGTCTGACATAACAGAGTAAATAGGTTCTCCTCCTATTCAGTGTGGAAGTGGTAGGTTTTTGGCTTAATTGCCAAATGGTATGAATGTGAATGATTGTTTATCGATATGTGCCCTGCGATTGAATTGAATTGGATTGGATTGAAGTCAGCAGGGATAGGCTCCAGCATACCCCCGCGACCCTAATGACGACCCTAAGCGTCATAGAAATTGGATGGATGAAAATTGGAATTGCCTCATTTGCATGCTATGTGGCCAGAACTCGTTCTTAACCTGAGTATTCATATAGTATACAGTACTGGTGTATATAAACCCATATATTTTTAAAGGTTTTCATTCGTATTCGGGCGGCACGGCGGACGAGTGGTTAGTGCGCAGACCTCACAGCTAGGAGACCAGGGTTCAATTCCACCCTCGGCCATGTCTGTGTGGAGTTTGCATGTTCTCCCCGTGCATGTGTGGGTTTGTGTGGTTTCCGCCCACATTCCAAAAACATGCTAGGTTAAATGGCGACTCCAAATTGTCCATAGGTATGAATGTGAGTGTGAATGGTTGTTTGTCTATATGTGCCCTGTGATTGGCTGGCCACCAGTCCAGTGTGTACCCCGCCTCTCGCCCGAAGACAGCTGGAATAGGCTCCAGCACCCCCCGCGACCCTCGTGAGGAAAAAGCAGTAGAAAATGAATGAATGAATGATTCGTATTCCGTGTCCATGTTCTTTTCAGGTGGATTTAGGTGTCAAGGGATGACAGAGCGAGAAGCCAGAGCCGGCATGTGCGGACACGACTACTTCTACAACTCGGACATGGATGAGTGTCAGGCCTGTGCCGAGTGTGATGGAGAAGCTGTGACATCACCGTGTACTTTTACAACAGACACCATCTGTGCTGGACCTTCTGCTGGCGACGGTGTCCTCTCCCTGTCCTGGGCCGGACATGTGAGTCTGTCAGGTGCCAAAGGCCGCATGATGAATCTCATCTCGCCGGGAGTGCCGCTTCACATTCGTGGAGCGAGCGACGGGAGCCTGGTGTCGGCCGAGGAAGGGCACCTGCTGCTGAGGAAGCACGGTCTGGTCTGGCTGGAGGAGAACCTCTCTGTGAGCCACGGCTGCCGCAGCTTTGTGCAAGTTTCTTTGCGTCTGAACGGTACAGACGCCTCTGAAGGCCGTCACCTCAGCGGAATGAGAATCGAGCAACAAGAAGTAAGGTCACTCCAGGGTATCAGCATGAGCGGGGTAGCAGAGGTCGCCCCCGGTCACGTGATCTCCACTTCTCTGTGGAGCGCCAACCACTGCAACCAAAGTAATGAAGGTCTACAGCTGTATGACACCTCAGCTGCTTCGATGATGAGCCTCGTGTGGCTCTCTCACGACACCGGTGCCGTCGCCATGACGGCACAGGCGATGCTCTCCACGCATTACCACACAAACCATCGGCCGATCTTTAGCACCACCTCCACTTCGGACCCTTACGTAGTTGGCTTGACTCACGACGGTCGTGGGATTCGTTTTGCAGAAAGCGGTACCGTGCGCTTTGTATACCAGCAGGCGTTGTACTCCATGGGTCAGGCGTGCGTGAGCGAAGGTTTCCAAATGTTGGCGTACCTCAACCATAACGGTACCGGCATGGAGTTGTGCCGGAGCTTCAAACCAGGCGTCCACTACCGCGACACATCGATATCTCTCTCTGGAGCGACGGAAGTTAGTTCCGGAGACACGCTGGCGTTTGAGATTCTGTCCCCTGCTCAGTGCAACGTACGGTTCTTTAGCGACAGAACAGGTATCAGTCTTCTCAGTTTGGTTTGGGTTCCTGCCGCTATGTCGTCTTCTATCCACGCCTCTGTGGCTCAAACCGGACTTCCCTCAGGAGCCGTACGAAACAAGCCGCTTTTCTTTCGCCAGGATAGTCCCCAGGTGCACCAAATGGGTCTGCAAGCAAAAGGGTCCGCAGATCCCAGTCGAGATTTTGTCTTCAGGGAGAGCGGCACCGCCAGTGTTGCTCTCGACCTCAAACTGATTCACTCGTGCAGCCAGGTAAAGGTGACTCTGCTCCGGCGTAACGACCCAAACGGAGGAGCTCGATCCGTCCCCCTTTCCCAGCAAGTGGGTGGACAGATGCCCGACGGTAGCCAATGGGCCAGCGTGAGCCTGCGAGCATCATTCCAGGTACAAAACGGCACCACAGTGTTCTTCACACTGGACTGCGTACGAGGACGAGTCAACCAAGTCAGCCACCAAACAGGAAGTGGAGTGTCGGTCTTCTGGGTGGCAGCATAACATCAGCACCCATTACTGAGTTGCACAGCTTTTGGGCAAAGATACTGCGACCATTAAAATTGATAGGAGGTTAAAGACGGAAGAACTTCCACAACTTCCACTCCACCAAGACTTTCTACTGTGGGAATTTTGGTCCATTCGTCCAGAAGAACATTTGTGAGCCTGAGAGAGGACTTGTTGTCTCACAGTCTCAACTTCTTCCACGCCGTACTCGTCCACTATAACAGAAGACGACCACCCCCCAAATTGTTTCCCCCAAAGTACAAAGAATTGACTGATTTACTTTTGGGGGTAAGTCTGAAGATCTTCGCTCATTATCTTTATTTGTATTCTTCATATATCTTACAAAGTACACCCCTCACATTTCAGCAACAGATACAAATCTCGGGTTTAACCTTGAGTAGTCAGTTTGAGCTACAGTAGATGATCTGTCTTCTGAAATAAGGAAGCACTAGTCAGTACAAAGCACTACGTCCTCACTCCCCGAAGCCTTAAGAGCTGCGCTGGACAGTTTTCCAGTCGACTGGTTCTTGTTACGCAAACCATCAAACCAAACCAAAGTATCAATATTTAGTTTTTTAGACTAGATTGCAGAAATTAAAGTGCTCATGACACCAAAACGCCGTGAAAAATAACAATGAAAGGCATATTTTCTGTGTTAGATGTGTGCTGCGGCTGCACGGCGGTCGAGTGGTTAGCGCGCAGACCTCACAGCTAGGAGACCCGAGTTCAGTCCCACCCTCTGTGTGGAGTTTGCATGTTTTCCCCGTGCTTGCGTGGGTTTTCTTCGGGTATTCCGGTTTCCTCCCACATTCCAAAAACATGCTAGGTTAATTAGCGACTCCAAATTGTCCAGGTATGAATTAAGATATGCCTTTATTCGTCCCTCAGTGGGGAAATTTGTATGTGAGTGTGAATGGTTGTTTGTCTATATGTGCTCTGTGATTGGCTGGCGACCAGTCCAGGGGTGTACCCCTGCCTTTCGACTGAAGACAGCTGGGATAGGCTCCAGCACCACCCGCAACCCTCATGAAGATAAGCGGTAGAAAGTGAATGAATGCTAGTTACTAGTTGTGTTGAATGCTTTTGTAGCTATCACTGCCAGTAAAACACATCATACTCCTCACAGCACAATGTTAGTGAATGTTATTATTATTGTGAATATGTCACCTTGTTGGCAATCCATATTTTTTGGACTAGATCTATTCTAGGAAAGTAAGATAATATTACAGGGTGAGAGGGCTGGTATTGTTTTTTTCATGACATTGACAATCCAAAAAACATACTTTTGGCCATTTTTGTGTGTGTTATATCATAGTTATCACAAACAATATTTTTGGATTTGCTGTGAGGCCACAGCTGTATGTGTTTGGTTCCCGGAATGTGTTATGATCGTGACGTCACAGTCAAGATGGTGTCGGTTTCGAACACTCCCCGGGGGGGTGATTTATTACAAAAATATGACAAAAATGTTTTACTAAGTGAGTACTTTGTTTCTTTGGTGTCATGAGCACTTTAAGGTGAATCAGTGACAAATTTAAAATATATTTTTTTAATGAAATGCAAAACAATGCAACTTTACCAACAAAATGATGGACAGTTTCAGTCATATTTTTGCAATTTATGACTGCACAAACCCCATTGAGCGGCTATAAAATATCATAAAATCTCAACTGCACATTCTTCCACATTTATGTATGTAACCATAATACGAACATATGTTCATTTATGTTTGTATCTGCCCTTTTTATAGTCAGCAAGACAGATCACCTTTCTGCATCTGTTATCCATCCCATATTTCACTGCACTGCAGCTTTATATACATATATGATTCACCCGTCACTATATGTTTAAAAAAATCATACTGTAGCATTGTGTGATACTACATAGGTTAGATTTGCTGCAGTAT
Source organism: Doryrhamphus excisus (assembly GCF_030265055.1). Lineage (NCBI taxonomy): Eukaryota > Metazoa > Chordata > Actinopteri > Syngnathiformes > Syngnathidae > Doryrhamphus > Doryrhamphus excisus. The sequence goes on from NC_080468.1 coordinate 12,702,938, forward strand.
TTATGTAAGGAAACGACCAGCCACATTTCCTGCTGTCACCAAGAAAAAGTTAGCCCGTGTTATGAGCATGTGTATCATGTTTTCAACATTCAACCGCGTGCCTTGTTTAATATGCTGTGTTCTGCATCTTAAAAAACAGACGCCACATGTTCCACAAACTTCATATTAATACTCAATATCCATAATAAGACGTAGCTATCACATACCGCAGCAAGTGCTGTACGTTTATGTTCGCTAATCACGGAAACAAATAAAGTATAACGTATGACCATTTTCATGTAGAGGCTGCTTGATCCTTCCAGGTGGTTCCGATTACACGAGAAAGCAATGAAGCGCTTTTCCATAAATTTCGTATGACAAACTGATATTATTCAGCCAACAGTGGCCCTCCGACAACCTCCTCATTCCCTCGCTGCTGAATTGCTTTGGCGTGGGATCAAAAGTTCCCAGGTGGGTTTTTATGAAAACCAGTAAACCAGTTGATGTACTTGTTACCCCACATCGGTGTGTGTTGGCGATGGATTTTTAAAGAAACCATAACAAACAGATTGTGGACTTGTTTAGAAAGTCAAGTATGTATTTATATTAAGATATTATGAAGATATTATTGCCCTTTTAATTCTCAAACTTTATGCTAAATCATGCTGACCAAAATAATACATACAGGGTATATTTTGATGGCTGGTCCGAGCTGGTCTGAAGGGACTAAATAGGGGACGGCAGCTGTCCGATGTAGCCTGCTCAAAGACATCCCTTCAGACTTTCTCAAAAACTAGATAGGACAGCTCTACTCCCCCATCTAGTCTCTTCAGACTACTGAAAGACTAGATAGGACAGCTCTACTCACCTATCTAATCCAGTCAGACTTGGTTAAAGACTAGATAGGACAGCCCTAGTCTGAAGGGACAGGCAAGAGGGCAGGCAAACCCTCTGGGCAGTCCATGCTCAAACACTAGGTAGGGTAGTTGTCACCCCCGATTTAGTTCCTTCAGACTAACGTAGATACCAGGTAGGACAGCTATAGTTACTTCAGACCCGCTTAAAGATAAGACAGGAAATGACAACACCCCAAATTGTGGACTAGAACTGTATACTCCCAGATGAAACAGGACTGAAGGGTGGAGCTGTCCTATCTAGTCTTTAAGCATGTCTGAATGGACGAGATAGGGGAGTAGAGCTTTTGAGTGAGTTTGACAGGACTAGCCCCAATCTCGTCCCTTTAGACTAGAGCTGTCCTATGTAGTCTTTAAGCAAGTCTGTATGGACTAGATAGTAGGTGAGTAGAGCTGTCCTATCTAGTTTTCAAGTGAATTTGAAGGGACTAGCCCCAATCTCGTCCCTTTAGACTAGAGCTGTCCTATCTAGTCTTTAACCAAGTCTGAATGGACTAGATAGGTGAGTAGAGCTGTCCTATCTAGTCTTTCAGTAGTCTGAAGAGACTAGATGGGGGAGTAGAGCTGTCCTATCTAGTTTTTGAGTGAGTTTGAAGGGACTAGCCCCAATCTCATCTCTTTAGAATAGAGCTGCCCTATCTACAGTAGTCTTTAACCAAGTCTGAATGGACTTGATAGGTGAGTAGAGCTGTCCTATCTAGTCTTTCAGTAGTCTGAGGAGACTAGATGGGGGAGTAGAGCAGTCCTATCTAGTTTTTGAGAAAGTCTGTAGGGACTAGTTCACAATATTGTCCCTTGAGACAAAAGCTGTCCTATCTAGTCTTTAAGCAAGTCTGAATGAACTAGATAATACACTTGAGCTGCCCTGTCTAGTCTTTCAGTAGTCTGAAGAGACTAGATGGGGGAGTAGAGCTGTCCTATCTAGTTTTTGATAAAGTCTGAAGGGACTAGTTCACAATCTCGTCCCTTTAGACTAGTGCTGTCCTATCTAGTCTTTAAGCAAGTCTGAATGAACTAGATAGGACAGTAGAGCTGCCCTATCTAGTCTTTCAGTGAGTCTGACGGGACTAGATAGGTGAGTAGAGCTGTCTTATCTAGTCTTTGAGCACATGTGAAGGGACAAGTCTCCAATTTAGTCCCCAATCCAGTCCCTTTAGACAACAGCTGTCCTATCTAGTCTTTAAGCGAGTCTGAATGAACTAGATAGGACAGTAGAGCTGCCCTATCTAGTCTTTCAGTGAGTCTGACGGGACTAGATAGGTGAGTATAGCTGTCTTATCTAGTCTTTGAGCACATGTGAAGGCACTAGTCCCCAATTTAGTCCCCAATCCAGTCCCTTTCGACAACAGCTGTCCTATCTCGTCTTTCAGCAAGTCTGAAGGGACTAGGTAAGGAATTCGAGTGGTCCTATCTGGAAAACGTGCATAAACATAATAAAAAATATATATCCTATGTATAATACTAAAATGTATTTGTTTTTGGATTCTATTAAAGTGACAATGTTACAAATAAGACCATGTGCAAAAAAACGAACTTCATTAGCTATCAGTTTTTATTTTCTTTGCACGTGTATACCGCTTCTTGCATCAATGGATTACACCAACACCCTTTATATAGTCTAGTAGTGCATTACATTAGTCTATTACAGCAGCCGCTATCATCTTTGCCTTACATTAGCACACAATTGCTAAACACATCAGTGAGCAACATTCAAGTCTTGTATAAGCAAAATTGTCCTAAATGCACACATGATCTCCATGTTACGTGAGTGTAGTGAATGTTAATGGGGAGGGGGGGGGGGGTGTTGTCCAGTACAGTGAATTCATAACAAAAGGATACAACTGGGTAAGTGTCATGTCAAGGGCAAGTATGATGATGGTCTTTCGGCACTTATGTGTTGAGCGTTGCAGCTGTAAATCATTTGCATACTATAGGAAAAGGCATCTTTGAGGCAAAGAGTAAATGAAAGGATGAAACGTCAAGCAACGTCAAGCAATGAAATGTGAAAGTGTTGGAGAAATGTAATTCATGTATGAGTGAGTTTGCATGGTCCCTGTCCTCCATGTTGTTAAAAGCCAGTGAACTACGGCAGTAAGGAAGTTTCCACTGAATGTAATCATCTTGGGAAAAAACTCTAAACAGCAGTTAACATTTTTGCTTTTTGGTCCATGCTGCAGAGACATTAGAGACGTATCAGTGGACACACGGCTAATTCGGAGTACATGACAGCGAGGAGAGTGAGTAAGTACACACAGGAGAGGAGTGAAATACATAGATGGAGTGCTTGGAGGAGGTAGAAAGGAGGATAAATAAGGCAAGTGATGGAGAAAAGTGTTTTAATGCAAGATCTCCAGCAGGAGACGCTTGAAGTCGCCGCCGCACTCCGAATCCAAGGCGTCTTTTAGGGTGACGTCGTACTTCTCCAGGTACATGTCCTTCACCGTCTCAAGGTCAATCTGGTTGGTAAAATTGCCGTCAGGACAGAAAGAATGACAGAATTGTATTTGAATTTCATTCATTTTCTACCGCTTATCCTCATGAAGGGTCACGGGGGTGCTGGAGCCTATCCCAGCTGTATTCAAGCGAGAGGCGGGGTACACCCTGGACTGGTGGCCAGCCAATCACAGGGCACATGTAGACAAACAACCATTCACACTCACATTCATACCTATGGACAATTTGGAGTCGCCAATTAACCTAGCATGTTTTTGGAATGTGGGAGGAAACCGGAGTACCCGGAGAAAACATGCAAACGCCACACAGAGATGGCTGAGGGTGGGATTGAATTCAGGTCTCCTAGCTATGAGGTTTACGCGCTAACCACTTGTCCGCCATGCAACCCATGAAGTAAGATTCCTTATTCATAAATAGAATATTTTTGTAATTAGAGCAAAGAAAACAGTTTTAGGAACTTCTAAAAATGGTGATTAAATGATAAGAGTCCTCTAAACAAAAAAAAAAAAAAGATGGCCGAGGTTGGAATTGAACCCTGGTCTCCTAGCTGTGAGGTCTGCGCGCTAACCACTCGACCGCGATGCAGCCCTTATTTGAATTTAATTTTAAAAAATGGTTCCCGGCATGTGTTGTAGTATTATGAACTTTCATACTGTGACTTCCTGTTCAGTGCAAAGTAAGCTTCAAAACAAAAGCAGAGCTTGATTAACCTGGATTCTACCACAGTAACTAGTTTCGGTTTCAATAACAACATAATCCTGATCAATGATTAAAGCTGCCGCAATTAATCCATTACCCAACTAATCAACAACTTTTTTGCTATTCAATTAATCTTTTTTTGAAATAAAAATTGTGGCAAAAATTTTCTACGCCTACTAGTATAAAGATATCACACACACACACACACACACGAGAGCACTCACCTCAGAGCGACCCACAATGATGCGGATGAGTGTGTCCTCATCAGTACCGATTCCTTTCATAGCAGCGTTAAGACGCCGGGCGAAGTACAGCTGCGGGTTCTTGGCACACCTTACTATACAACACACACATTCACTAAATTTAGGGCACAAATATTTATTATTATAAATATAATATTATTGACTGTAAGAATTCTGGTCTGGCACCAGGGAATTATTATAGGAAATCCTTAAGTTGCATACCGAGAGTGATGTAACAGTCCTTTAGAGTTCCTGTGGCCTCTGAGTCAATTGTGTCCAAAATATCTGTCCCTGAAAGCTTCAAGGCAAACAAAGTTGCAATGAATCAACACGGACATAAAGTCAAAATGAAAAGTGGTGCTTCCTTAGGATGAACACTACTTACCGCCTCATAGGCCTTAAAAGTGGCCTGAAGCTGCATGTAGTTCCTCTGTGCCAAGATGTGGCTGAAGGTGGACTCGTCCGTGCCAAACATGCCTTCTCCTGCCTGTGGGTTACAAATAAATAAAAGCAGGAAACCCTTCAGTATACAATCTGGTTCCAATTTCCAGGAAAGATGTAAACACAGCATTTGGCTAAAAAAACTGTTTGAAGCTAAATAAGATCCAAAACAGGAAGCTGCTTCACAGGCTGACTCAATCATGTGCTCATTTTCAGGTACTAAAAAACGTGCTTGAAATGGGAGTGAGTCAAAAAAGTAAACAAGCATTACGGCTCTTTATTAGCTGATCAAAAGGTTTAAGACCATGGCCTTTAAAAGACAAAATATTCTCAAAAATGTGGATTCAATGTCATTTTCACACTGTATTGATCTCTTGATGGCAAAGGCAAAAAAGCTTTCTCTCTTAGAATGCGAGCATATTGTTGAGCTGCATAAGTAAGCCCTTTAGCGTAGCGCCACTAGCGGAACCAATCAGAGTCAGACCAGGGGCGGGGCAAAAGACTAGATCCGAGAGGCGGGGTACACCCTGGACTAGCCGCCAGCCAATCACAAGGCACATATAGACAAACAACCATTCACACTCACATTCATACCAATTTGGAGTCGCTAATTAACCTAGCATGTTTTTGGAATGTGGGAGGAAACCGGAGTACCCGGAGAAAACCCACGCATGCACGGGGAGAATATAGATGGCCGAGGGTGGAATTGTACCCTGGTCTCCTAGTTGTGAAGTCTGCGCGCTAACCACTCGACCGCTGTGCCGCCAAGACTGGATCCTTTAAAGCTAAATATTAAGCTCACGATAACATCAATGTACAGCACTGGAGGTTCTAGTTGGGCTCCCATGCCCAAACATTCATTCAGACACTACCAACGTATAATGCAGAATATTCATTCATTGATTCATTTTCTACCGCTTTTCCTCACGAGGGTCACGGGGGTGCTGGAGCCTATCCCAGCTGTCTTCGGGCGAGAGGCAGGGTAAACTCTGGACTAGTGGCCAGCCAATCACAGGGCACATATAGACAAACAACCATTCACATTCATACCTATGGACAAAATGTGGGAGGAAACCGGAGTACCCGGAGAAAACCCACGCATGCACGGGTAGAACATGCAAACTCCACACAGAGCTGGCCGAGGGTGGAATTGAACCCTTGTCTCCTAGCTGTGAGGTCTGCGCGCAAACCACTCGACCACTGTGCAGCCCTCATGCCCAAACAATTAACATTGAAATATTGCTTTGGCAGACATAAAATCAGATGATGAAAAAGTTCTGCTTTCCACACCACATCTGAGAAAGTACCTCAAACAAAGATGTGGCGTCCTGTTCGGCTAAATCCTCATCCACCTCGTAGCCCTCATCTCTGCTGGCCTGTAGACAGGTTCAGTTATGAAGACAAAGAGATTTCGCAAGCGGATTACACAAATATCCTCACATATTCAATGGGATCATAATCATCTGCAACACATTCATAGGATAGGAAGTCACAAGGCTTTGTTGTGTTTGTGGTTTCTTTCAAGAGAGGGGAAAAAAAAGGGGACGGGGGTTGAGAGGGATGGGGGACGGTATGCAGGCATAACAATGGCGCCGTGTGTTGCTAAACATCTCAGTAGGCGAACACGAGCGCAGACTAAAAATGCACCATTCATATTAATAACTCTTTGACTGAATGTTCCATAAATCAGGTGAATCAAAAGCTTACCTGCATCAGCGAGATGAGAAGGTTCCTCACATCTCCACTGGTGTCATCCTCAATATCGGCCTCTAGGTCACGTTCATTCACTGCAAAATCGTTACATTTGAAAGTGTATCACTGTCATACAGTAATCCCTCGTTTATCACTGTTAATTGGTTCCAGCGATAAAGTAGTAGGTGAAGGTGTATTTTATTTAACTAGTATTTTTATGATGACTCAGCCCAAAACAGAACCTACCCTGGGCATAGGCCTCCCTGTAGGCGATGATGTCCTGGTAGAAAACACAAACATCGCTTGAACAGGAACAATAACAGAAACATACAAGAATACTGACAAAATACTAACGTTACAGGCAGGGAGTAAAAAGTAAAAAAAAAAAAAAGGAGCGCTTGATTTGCTCACCCGCACAGGTAATTTCATCTCCTTGGAGGATCGGTTATCAGAACTTTTACCTTCCTTGAAGATGTGTGCGGCGTGGAGACACCACATACGTAGACACCACCTTCATGTTTTGCCATGAGTTATTCCTTGACTTCAACAGTGGTTCTCGTCTTCTTTATTAAAAATCCGGCACCAGCAAATTTCTTTGGTTCCATTTTGGAGCAAGAAAAGCAGAGACTTGTGGTGATAAACGCCATTGAACTGAAGAAATAAGAAACTCATGGCAAAACAGGAAGGTGGTATCCGTGTTGATCCTGTTCCCACATCGTATTTTTCGCAATACTAACGTTTTCAATGACGGTAAAAGTAACCTTAAATATTCATTTGTCATTTAAACGCATTTTGCATTTTAGAATTGTAAAACAGGCAAAAACATGGCAAAACAGGAAGGTGGTATCCGTGTTGATCCTGTTCCCACACAACATTTTTGGCAATACTAACATTTTCAATGACGGTAAAAGTAACCTTAAATATTCATTTGTCATTTATACGCATTTTGCATTTTAGAATTGTAAAACAGGCAAAAACATGGCAAAACAGGAAGGTGGTATCCGTGTCGATCCTGTTCCCACATCGTATTTTTGGCAATCCTAATATTTTCAATGACGGTAAAAGTAACCTTAAATATTTATTTGTCATTTAAACGCATTTTGCATTTTAGAATTGTAAAACAGGCAAAAACATGGCAAAACAAGAAGGTGGTATCTGTGTTGATCCTGTTCCCACATCGTATTTTTGGCAATACTAATATTTTTAATGACGGTAAAAGTAACCTTGAGTATTCATTTGTCATTTAAACGCATTTTGCATTTTAGAATTGTAAAACAGGCAAAAACATGGCAAAACAGGAAGGTGGTATCCGTGTCGATCCTGTTCCCACATCGTATTTTTGGCAATACTAATATTTTCAATGACGGTAAAAGTAACCTTAAATATTAATTTAAACAAGAACAAGGAACAAGAACAGGAACATTCAAGAATACTGACCTCATTAGTAGCCGTGCACAGGATCTCAACCAGCACTGCTTCGTCCGTCCCCGCCCCCTTCATGGCCTTCCTCAGTTCCTTGGCGAAGTACACATGGGGAGGGTCCAACATGGCCATGATGGCGTTCTCCAAGTTACCAGTCAACTCCTTTTTCAGGACCTCCTCTAACTCCTCAAAAAAGGGACACAAGCCAGATTGTCGACATGGAAATCCAGGAAAAAAAAGGCGGGCAGGTACTTACGTCGTCGTACTTTTCAAAATAAGCTTGCTTGATCTCCAGACGTTGGGCTGCAGAGCGATTGGCCAAGATTTGAATAATGGCCTCCTCATCGGTACCTGGGGAATATACGCAACAAGAATCAGTGTCAGTTAAAGTCATCAAATTTATAGTTAGCAGTATCACATGTTGGATAATCTTGCATAATTTAGAGGAATAAACAGATTTGTGCACATATAAGCCACATATGTCCATGAGCGATGAAAAACCACCCATTGGAAATTTCAGATTATTACTCAATATAACAGTCTTACAAAGAACACTAAACTCATCACGCAGCAACTAAACACTCAAAGGTATACCTACTTAATATACAAACATGTACCAATGTAAGTTTAAATTGATTTTTTTACGTTTTCCCATAATTCATTTCATCTGGAAGGCAAGCAGCATAGAAAATGAATGCATGGTGATGCAATGCTGCCTATGGGAAGCTGACGTCATTGCAGCTCCCCTCTAGGGCAGGCAGCAATGAATGCCTTGCTCAGTTACGAGACGAGGCATTATGGAAAAACTTTAAAAACTTGTATTGGCATATGTATATTTCTCAGGTATATCTTTGGAGTGTTAAGTCGCTGTGTGATGAGTTTAGTGTTATTTGTTAGATTTGTTATATATATTAACCCAGCGTCGTGAGTGGACCGATAGCTCATGATTGGCACCTGCCAAAGAAGGAGTTACTGTTTCCTCACTGATTTGCAGCCTGCAAAGTATTTAAACAATGTGGAGTAGTTTTGAAGTAAAGGAGATCTCGCACTGAAAAAATGTAGCAGCTTACACACCAGGTATTATGGTACTTTTCTGTAATAATGATTCCAATTGCCTCCATAAAATACAGTATCACTGTTTTGCATATACATCAATGTAAATATTATGGGATGTTTCCTGGCTTGCTTCAAAAATGAGGTTAAAAACTGGTCATGTCCTCAATGTTCTACTTGTGTGTTCTCCCCTCCCCACTTAGCAAACCAGTATTTCCAGTGTGGACATGACTGGTTGTGTGTAACGAGAGCAAACATCTATCAAGCTTTACCTGCATGAAGTTTATCTTCATGTTCCAAAAAGATGAACATACTCACCTAAACCTTTGCACGCTTGTCTAATAGCCTTGATGTCGGTTGTCGTATCAAAGTCCTCAAATGGGACTATTGTGGGCTAGGGAGTAAAAACACAAGACATGAGAAGTCACAGTTTTTCCCATATATTCATTTATTGTGGGGGGGCCCGCCAGAAGTAAAGTTGGACCGCCACAAATCGGAAAATTTGCGCCAATTTTTTTTTGCCAAATGTTTCTGTTGGCGTACAATATGGCGCACATGTTGTAGTATTATTAATACACTGCGTGAGTGCAACTGTATTTTTACCTGCTCTGGCCCAGCAAGGTGCACTGTATTCGGGCATATGCTCCGAGCAGCCGGTGTGACGACCCTGAAGTCTCTTAAAGTGAATATTTGCTTATAAGTGAGCTCTGGACGTTAAGCCAGGCCATTAACGTTACAGGCAGGGACTAAAAAGTAAATTTAAAAAAAGGAGCGCTTGATTTGCTCACCCGCACAGGTAATCTCATCTCCTGGTAGGATTGGTTATCAGAGCTAACTTTTACCTTCCTTGAAGACGTGTGGCGTGGAGACACCACATACTAGACACCACCTTCATGTTTTGCCAAGTCAAGTTATTTCTTGACTTCAACAGTGGTTCTCACATTCTTTATCAAAATTGTGGCACCTGCAAATTTTTTTGGTTCCATTTTGGAGCAAGAAAAGCAGAGATTTGTCGTGATAAACGCGATTGAAATGAAGAAATAAGAAACTCATGGCAAAACAAGAAGGTGGTATCCGTGTTGATCTTGTTCCCACATCGTATTTTTGGCAATACTAACGTTTTCAATGACGGTATAAGTAACCTTAAATATTCATTTGTCATTTACACGCATTTTGCATTTTAGAATTGTAAAACAGGCAAAAACATGGCAAAACAGGAAGGTGGGATCCGTGTTGATCCTGTTCCCACATCGTATTTTTGGCAATGCTAATATTTTTAATGACGGTAAAAGTAACCTTGAATATTTATTTGTCATTTACACGCATTTTGCATTTTAGAATTGTAAAACAGGCAAAAACATGGCAAAACAAGAAGGTGGTATCCATGTTGATCCTGTTCCCACGTCGTATTTTTGGCAATACTAATATTTTCAATGACGGTAAAAGTAACCTTAAATATTAATTTGTCATTTATACGCATTTTGTATTTTAGAATTGTAAAACTGGCAAAACATGGCAAAACAAGAAGGTGGTATCTGTGTTGATCCTGTTCCCACATTGTATTTTTGGCAATACTAATATTTTTTCATGACGGTAAAAGTAACCTTAAATATTCATTTGTCATTTATACGCATTTTGCATTTTAGAATTGTAAAACAGGCAAAAACATGGCAAAACAGGAAGGTGGTATCCGTGTTGATCCTGTTCCCACATCGTATTTTTGGCAATACTAACGTTTTCAATGATGGTAAAAGTAACCTTAAATATTTATTTGTCATTTATACGCATTTTGCATTTTATTTTTGCATTTTGCCAGAAAATATATTTTGCATTTTATTTTTTATATCAGAATTGTAAAACGATACAAATTTATTTTATGTTTATTATTTACATTTTGACTTTTTGCTCAATTTTTTTCCCGAATTTTTCAGTTTATTTTCCCTTGTTTAATTTATTTCTAGTAAAGAACCTCAGTTTGCAAATGGCGCTAAGGCTCCACTAAGCAGTTAACTCAACATTTGTTCATCATATTTGCCGAAAGCTCACATGCCGATTTTGCCCAACTCTCAATTTCCGATATCGATATCAGCCGATACTAATACCGATATGTGTAACATGACATATATCTCCTATGGTGGAATGAACACATATGTGTTATAAGCAGCGCTTTTTTTTTTAATATCGGTTGTCATCGTGAAAAAAATCTGATACCGATATCAACCATTGCATTTTTATTATGCTGATAATTGGACCGATAATTATCGGTCATCCTTAATCGCAATACAAGATGCTACAAAGCGTTCCTTATGAGTAATTTATCATCCCTAATGACTGAAACAAGAGGGGGTTCGGGAATTGAGTTACTGGGCGTGACATGCAGGCCATTTTGTTGTTATGCAGAATGTTGCTGTGTCATGGCTGATAGCCCCCCACCCCTACCCCCCTTTCCTCCCCCTCCTCCTCCATTCATACAATGCAGTATTATTGATTACAATTTCCACATTATTACTGCTTTTGAATTGTGCAAAAATAGAATTGAACCCTGAATAAAACCCACTGTTATGTTTATTGTTATGATTTTTCTTAGAATTTAATGTATTTATAAATACATCCAAACAAAAGCTTATAAGCTCAGGTGTAAAAAGTGCATTTTTAAAGGGAAAACTCCAAAAAATAGACCAAAACTAGTCCCCAAACGGTGAATAAGACATTTGACAGGTACTTTCATGACAAAAAAAGTAGTAATAAATACAATATAAGGTGAAATTGGATGTTGGCCTACCTGCACGTTACCCATGATGCTCCTGATTGTGTTGTTATTAACACAACAAGAATGTCTGATTTGTCTGGTTTGTTGTGTGTTCGGATGCGTGTGAGAAAATGAAAAGGAGTGTCAGGTCTGGCGGGATGATCCTGCAGAGACTCAGCCCTGTCCGGTACCGCAGAAGTGACGTCACTACTGCGTAGTGAAAAATCATAATAATTAAAAAAAAGCTATTTATATGAGATTTTGTTGGTTAGTCACACTGGATAACAATATACGGATGCTACGAACATCACATGGGCGTTTTCATTTAATGTTATTTATGCTGGAAAAGCCTTATTTACTGATGTTATGATTCAATTTCTCCACAGGGTGGCGGTGTTGTACAACATGTGGGAATTTTTCTAAATAAGCCAAGAGGACGTAAAAAGGAGGGATGATGAAGGGCAGACACAGGGAGGAAAAGGACAACAGGTGAAGCTAATAATGACCTGCAGCTGGGAAAGTAGGTAGATAAACCTTGCTAGAAGCTGACAGCCAAATGCATAAAGGTCCAACAGAAGCCTTGGATAATACTTTATGCAGCACTCTCAATGCATTATGCAAATCTGGATGGAACACAGCAAGCGTTAATATTGCATAAAGTGAATGTGGGCCATAATCAAGGCAAGTGGTTCTTTTTATTTTATTTATTTTGCACGTGCAGAGTAAAAAAAAATATAAAGGTAGTACTGTAATTTACATTCAGGACAAGTGTTTTTTATATTTAGATAATAATAATAATTACTATAATAATAATAATGGTCCAGTCTAGTAGTCACCATGTTGGCCTCAAAGGGGGGAAAAAAATGCAAAAACAATGTTTAATGTGCAGATTGTTTAAAAAAAAAATAACTAAAAATTTCCTCTGAAAGTAGGCATTTTCCCCGCAAAAAATAGTTATTACAAAAGTTATTAATTTTTTAATTGTGTGTGTTAAAAATAAACCATAATAAATACAGTTTTACTGTCAATAAAGTACAGTAAAAATGGGCATATTTAATACATAGTTGCAAGCAAATGCTAATTAATCATGATTAATTTTTTAATTAACTAAATCTGTAATTAACTCACTTGAAATTTAATTTGAATTATACAATACAATAATTTATTTATTTTTTTTACAGAAAACCGATATTATCCAACGATATCAGGCGATACCGACATGTACCGACGTGTAACATGAGCTATTTCTTGTGATGTGAAATCTCACTTTTCATGATCAGCAAAAAAAATTTTACCGATATCAACAAATATTGCAATTTTTACGCTGACATCCAGCCGATAATTATCGGACATCCCTAATAATAACAATAATAAAAGTCAATTTTTAATGGTAATCCTAACCATAATAATGAAATGCAAAAAAAGCCAGACCAGTGAGTTAGAAATATTTAATTTGGATCGTATATACATGCAACACAATATGAATGTCCATATATAAATACTCCCACATGGACGCTACAACAGTCTGTAACATTTTTGGGAGTGAAACCATGAAACAAGCATCAAATATTGTACATGAAGGGGGCGGATCTGAACAATATTTTTAAAAAGTGCGTTTAAAATGTGAAAAAAAAGTGATATTCATTATTCACTGTTCTTGCCTTTCTGTCCAACTTTTTAAAGTGTATAATATTCAAACCTGTGGGTTCTTTTAATTAAAAAGAGCACCTAGCAAAGACACAAAAACAGACCGGGTACTGCAAGTTGGTATCTGCACAAATGGTGGTTGAAGATAGACAAACACCGTAACAACATTAATAGTTCCACTGTTGTAACAAGTCAAAATTAACACCAGGATGCCCCCACAGATACCGCATGCGATAGTTTTTTCCAAGATGCTGACAGACAATTGAAGAAGGTTGGATGATAAGACTTTGTTATCCTTGTGGTCTTCGGAACTTTACGTATTTGGTCTGCTTTCAGACACTAGCTACGTCATTTTGCCACCGTTTGCAGATGCTGCACTGATACACTTCTCCACCATACGCTCCAACCTTCAATTGTAAACAAAAACCCAACATAGTACTTGGACCTGAACCTGGAAGATCTCACTCCCAACCCAAAGGGTACAATCCACCGTTTTCCGACTTGAGATTTGGAGGTTCTGGGTTTCGCCTGTAAGCCTTTCCAGTAAACGTTGAAGGTCAAAGCCCTGATGAGACCATCAGGACCACATTGTCTGCAAATAACAGAAACAAGATCCTAAGGCCCTCAAACCGGACCCCCTAGAAATTTGGTCCATTATTCTGAACAGAATCGGTACCAAGGAGAACCCAGTTAGCATTGACCAGGAACATGTTTGACTGATTCCTGGCAATGCCGAGGTTCGACTAACAGTCCTTCCCTTTTCTCCAGAACTCCAGTGTAGACTTTCCCAGAAAGGCTGAGGAGTGTGACACCCCTAAAGGTGGAACACTCTGGTCACCCTTCTTAGAAATATGGACCACCACCCCGTCTCAGCTAATGCAGAGGTTCTGTTCCCGACAGTCCCTCAGAATCCAGAGAAATTTCAGAAATTCAGGGTGAAACTCCTCCAACCGTGGAGCTTTGCCACTGAGGAGTTTCTCCGGAGACCTCAAGACACCTCAGCTATGGTGATCCGAACAGTGGGATCCCTGCCTGGGCTCATCGATATTCCAATAACTGGGTGAATAATTCCCTATTGGTGGCAGACAAATCTACTGGTAAATACAATTAAGATTCAAGTGTGGTTTAAAAGGTGCAGACGAGCAATTAAAGTGACTTCAAGGTTGCGTTGGTAGCAACATAACAGGAAGTTACATTTGCAAATTTTACTTTGACGGACCTATTCATTGCCTAAACACTCATGTGAGCCGACGTCTGATTTGAATGATTAGAAAGAATGTCCGTCAGTGTAAAAAAGGATTTCCACATACTTCCTCAAAAGTGCCAAAGTCAGACTTAAAAAATACAAGGATGAAGAGTCTTGAACCAGTCATGATGTGCTATACATATCACTATATTGACACTTACTATGGTACCCATTATGTCAATGGATGGTAATAAAATAAAATAAAAACTATATAAAATAAATTTGGAAAGCAGGAAGTGAACAAATATAACAGTTACTGATTGTAAAAGTACCAGATGGAGGGGTAGGATTTAATAAGCTTTGCTTCTTCCTACTCCTGTTAAACATAAAGTAAAGTAATGTAAAGTAAATTTTCATTAATTAAATTTAATTAATTTAATTAAAGTAAACAAAACAAAATAAAATGATATATCACAAAATAAAATAAAATAAAATACTTAAACTATATTAGGGGGCGGCACGGTGGTCTAGGGGTTAGCGCACAGACCTCACAGCTAGGAGACCAGGGTTCAATCCCACCCTTGGGCATCTCTGTGTGGAGTTTGCATGTTCTCCCCGTGTATGCGTGGGTTTTCTCCGGGTACTCCGGTTTCCTCCCACATTCCAAAAACATGCTAGGTTAATTGGCGACTCCAAATTGTCCATAGGTATGAATGTGAGTGTGAATGGTTGTTTGTCTATATGTGCCCTGTGATTGTCTGGCGACCAGTCTAGGGTGTACCCCGCCTTACGCCCGAAGACAGCTGGGATAGGCTCCAGCACCCCCCGCGACCCTCGTGAGGAAAAGCGGTAGAAAATGAATGAATGAATGAACTATATTAGGAAAGCAGGAAGTGAACAAATGTAACAGGTACTGATTGTAAAAGTACCAGATGGAGGGGTAGGATTTAATAAGCTTTGCTTCTTCCTACTCCTTTTGGACATGTGGAACTGTGAACTGATTATGTGATGCATTCAATTGTAATCTGATGCATGTTCAAATGAAATAAAACCATTACCATTACCATAAAAAAAGAAAGAGTGTCCGGGTCTTTTCAATCCGACATTTCAATCCTTAGTTGATTGGTCACGAGTCTGCGAATACAAATCCCAAAACAAGACATAAGTCATCATGCCCTGTCCCCACGGTCTTGGTCCTCAAAGTCCCAGGGACAAACGTCAGCCGTTTTTGGAACACTCACAACTGCAGGTTTGTAACTCCTCTCTTTCTTCCTGTCACTGGAGCTTTTAGTTTGACCAAAGCTGCTATGCGAGGCTTCCATCTCTCTAGAGAGGATCTCTGTTTTCCTGACCTCCATTCCGTCTGGGTCTCTACTGGAGCTTCTCCGCCGCTCAGAGGCCGGAACGCCGCACTCTGACTGGCTGATACGCCTTCTTTCTGACACGGGCTTGCTGGAGGAGCTCCGTCTTTCTCGGGGTTTCTTCTCCTTTTCTGGTTTATGAGTGGATGAGCAGGAACCTTTCCGTTTCTTCTTGTGTGTGGAAGGGCTGCTGCAGGTCTTCTCCTGCTTGGGAGAGGGCGGACTGGAGTAATCCCAAGGACAGATCTCTACCATTAAGGAAGGAGGTTGCAAAAGGCTTCCGGTGGATTTGGAGTGGTCCGAGTGGAGTGCCTTGGGTTTACCATCAGTGGGGGTGACGCTTTTTTTACGGCGGATTCTGTCTGGTGAAATGGACTCTGAAACCCCCTCCAGCATGGGCTGCTCGTCAAACTCCCATGCGGATACATCCGGTTTGAGAGGCAGAGGTGACCTGGGTACGCGGGTTTTCCTGGTCTCCCTGATCTCCTCCCTTTCCCCTCCTCTATCTTTAGAACGCCGTCTATTGGAAGGGGATTGTCCGGTTTTCGGTCTCTGTTGAGAACGATTACTTTTACTCATGCCGGAGCTGCTACTTCCTCTTCGGCCTGCATTGGCTTCCTCCGGGGCGATGGAGACATGTTTCTGGGTCTTGGATTCGGACGGCGTCTGAGGCTCTTCCATCTCCCAGGGACAAACTTCGGAAACATCGTACAGGTTTCTTCCCGTCTCTGAGCAAATGGATGGCTGGCTGCCACTCACCTGTTATAATTAAGCAAGGAAATAAAAACAAAATGTGATTCATGAGGTCCAATTGGTACTTTTACAATCAGTAACTGTTACATTTGTTCACTTCCTGCTTTCCTAATATAGTTTAAGTATTTTATTTTATTCTTTTTTTTATCACGTACTGAAGTACGAGGTGATATGACCATACAATGACATTACATATAATGTAATACAATGACCCTTCATCTGGTACTTTCACAATCAGTAACTGTTACATTTGTTCACTTCCTGCTTTCCTAATATAGTTAGTTTTTTTTAATTTATGTTTATTTTTATATGAAATTTTATATTTTTATTTATATATATTTATTTTTGTCACGTACCGAAGTAGTTTTGGTCCCAGTATTGACCCCTGGGGAACTCCGCACGTAATATATGAACTTGCAGATGTGTATTCTCCTAGCTTTATGTATTGCTTTTGTTACGTTACATTATTGTTACGTAAAGTAACTTTTGACTCAGTTCAGAACTAATCCTCTTATTCCATACCTTTCTAATTTAGTTATTAGGATGTCATGATTGATTGTATCAACGGTTTTTGTCAGATCCATGGATATTTTCATCTATTGGTTCCTTTTGGATTTATTCTCCTTGTGTTCCCGTTTACACCTCTCTTGATGAATATTGTGCTTGCGAAAGATGCTAAGCTAACGCATGGATGTGCATAACATTGCATGGTTGCTATGGCAATGCCAGAAAAGCCACTCCACTAATTACAAGCCAGCATACTATACAGTTCTTTGGAGGCTGATCTAATGAGCTATTTGGCAACAATCTGATGACTGTAATTAACTATTAACTACAGTATTTAATTTCAACGTAAACCAGTTGTGAAACCGTACCTGCTGCTTCATGATGCCCATCTTCAAGGGTGTCTTGGAATACTCCACCGACTGGCTGGCGATCATTTTGGGATAATGCTCAGGAGTCTCATCCACCTCGGACAGCATCCTGCCCTCCTGACACTTCAAACCTTTTTTGCTGGCGTCCTCCACGCTTTGCGTCTTGCTGGCGAGCCCCGGCATCTTCTCCTTGGCGCTGGCGATCACACTGAGAGACTTCTGCATGATGGAGGTGCGAAGGTGCACTGGTTTCTTTTCGTGTGTTAAATTATGAACGCTGGCGGATTTCCAGAAGAGCGGGACTGACTCGGTCGAGTCTGCTGGTTCCAACTTGGGCGGCGGGGCGGCTGGTTCCAGCGGCTTTTTGGAATGTTTGCGGCCAATGAGGGAACCCAGGAGAGAACCCTCACCGACTCCTCCCACTGGAGTTGTTTTGTCTCCTGCTGTGGAGCCACTTTGGCTTCCATTTTCTTCATCTTGGTCACAAACGTGGTCGTAGCTCAACGACTTCTGCAAGCCGATCACTTTGTTCTTCAGAGAGTCATCTCGGCTTTTTCCTAAAGGAAGAATAAAATGGACATTTATGAAAAACCTCCCCCTCATTTTAAGATAAGATATCATTTCTAGATTGATAGTATATTGGCAACAAAGCATTTTGTGGCTCTCAGTCCAGACTTAAAAAAAGCAATCTTCACTCGCTAAATGTACTGCAAAAAAGGTCAGTAAGGATAATTCATAATGCCGCCTACAGATTATTCTGCATTACATGGCTGGACGGTGGTCGAGTGGTTAGCGTGGCCTCACAGCTTGGAGACCCAGGTTCAATTCCACCCTCGGCCATCTCTGTGTGGAGTTTGCATGTTCTCCGGTGTCTCCGGTTTCCTCCCACATTCCAAAAACATGCTAGGTTAATTAGTGACTCCAAATTGTCCATAGGTATGAATGTGAGTGTGAATGGTTGTTTGTCTATATGTGCCCTATGATTGGCTGGCGACCAGTCCAGAGTGTTCCCCGCCTGTCGCCTGAAGACAGCTGGGATAGACTCTAGCACGCCCCGCTACACTCGTGAGGATAAGCGGTAGAAAATGAATGAAAAAAATGATTTTTAAATTTTTAAATTTTTAAATTTTTAAATTTTTAAATTTTTAAATTTTTAAATTTTTAAATTTTTAAATTTTTAAATTTTTAAATTTTTAAATTTTTAAATTTAAATTTTTTTTAATTTTTTAATTTTTTAACTCAAGCACGCCCCGCTACACTCATGAGGATAAGCAGTAGAAAATGAATTAAAATTTTTAAAATTTAAAAATGTTAAAATTTTAAAATTTCTTTGTCCCATACCGAAGTGTGTCTGTTTATGTTTAGTGGTAGAAAATGAATGAATTAATGAATATTCTGCATTATACGTTGGTATTGTCTTATGTCACAAGCCCTAAATATGCTTCACATACTTATTAGACACATTTAAAGTATGAAATGTGCACATACTCACTGCTAATGAATGATAATGTAAGGCCAGAGAAGACATTTCTCTGATGATAATATATAATAATACTTATGATAATATATGAATTACATTAGTGTGAAATCTCAACACTTGATGACTAATCATGGCAGGACTCTCACCCTGATGACTCATCTCCATGTGGTTTCTCCTCAAGGTGCTGCGGTTGCTGCCGTGTTCGCTGCCGTCCTCACGGCTGCACTGGCGGTGTAAGTGCATGGTCTCCGGGATCTCCGTGATTCTTTTCATCAGGGTACGACCCAGGCCCTTTTTGGAATTGCGCTTCTTTTGGAGGTGAGGGTTGTTGGCGAGCATCTTCTTACGTTTGTAGACTTCTAGCTGAGCGTACAGCTTTTTCAACTCGTCCTACAAGAAGAAGGAGACCTTGGATTATGTTGTTGTTAGAATAAGCATATAGAGTGGTGTGAAGAAGTGGTTCTTACTTCCATTTATCACAGCAAGTCTTCCATGTTCTGAAGCAGCAAAACAGGCCTAGACCATCACACTACTACCACCATATTTTACTGTTGGTATGATGTTCTTTTTCATGAACACCGACCTGAACTGAGGCAAGTAAGGCCTGCAGTTCTTTGGATGTTCTTGTGGGGTCTTTTGTGACCTCTTGGATGAGTCGTCCCTGCGCTCTTGGGGTCATTTTGGTTGGCCAGCCACTCCTGGGAAGGTTCATTACTGTTCCTTGTTTTGGCGATTTGGGGATAATGGCTCTCATTGTGGTTGGCTGGAGTCCCAAAGCTTTAGAAATGGCTTTATAATCTGTTTATTCATCTTCACGATCATCTATTTATTACATTAACTAATAATAACTATGTTATTATTTATTATTACACAGGAGCCAGGCAACAACATTTCATTGGCAATGGCAGTAAAGGAAGTGTAGTCATCAACCCAACCAACCCAACCAAACCCAACCAATCCCAACCAATCCCAACCAACCCCAACCAACCCCAACCAATGGCAATGGCAGTAAAGGAAGTGTTGTCACCCAACCAACCCAACCCAACCAACCCAACAAACCCAACCAAACCCAACCAATCCCAACCAACCCCAATCAACCCCAACCAACCCCAACCAATGGCAATGGCAGTAAAGGAAGTGTTGTCACCCAACCAACCCAACAAATCCAACAAACCCAACCAACCGTTTTCCAGATGGATAGATTAATTAATCACACTTATTATATTACTTAACACTTTGTGTTCAGTTGTGTTGACATTGACTAACACTTAAATTTATTTTAATGATCTGAAACATTTAAATGTGACAAAAATCAGGAAGGGGGGGCTGGGGGGTAAACCCTTTTTCACACCACCGTATACAACGTATTTAAAGTGGATCTCAATAGATTGTTACCCTTCTAAAGGCACCAACACAATCATTCATTATCCCTCACCCGTATGTCCTCAGGGTCCAAGCTGTGCTCGCTCCAGGCCGACGTGATGCTGTTGTTGAGGTAAGAACCGGATCTCCCAATGTCCAGCTCTTCCTCATAGGCCTCGGTGGCAATATCATCCCGAGCCTGAGTCCCTTTGGACAGAAACTGATACAAACAGAGAATACCATAATAGAAACTCACTTATATTGTATGTATATTTATTATATGACAAAATAATACTTTGGTGTGACAGAACTAAGAAATTGTTTCCTGCAACAAACAAGTAAGTGATATGGAATTTCTGAAATGACATTAGTTGCTTTCCTGTCTGAAATTGAATTTTCTGGACCTGGACAAATGAGTCATTCCTGCCAATATGAAGCACAGAATAAGAGATGATTATATAAAAGTTGGTACTTCTGCAAACTTCCAATGATAGACTTAACTCAATCAAGGCTATGATGCTGCAGTCTTGCATTGAAAGGCAAATACTGCACAAAAGGCAGCAGTATATACAATTACAGTACATAGAAAAATAATAAGACAAATACTGCAATATGCAAGGTAAGCTCGAGAAAAAGTGCCATGTTTACTTTTAATGTCGTAATGGCCATGAAAAACTTTCTGTGTTGATTGTTGACTGTGTGATATTCATTATTAAGTTGTTTAAGTTGTAATAATATAAGATATGCTGCAATATAAGATATTTTTAGAAAGCTAAAAAAGTTGGAAAATTAAGTTGTAATAATAGAAGATATGCTATAATATAAGATATTTTTAGAAAGCTAAAAAAGTTGATTTTTTTTTTTAATGCTGTAATTTTATGTTAGGAAAGTAAAAATATTAAACAAAAAAGTCGTATTCCAACAGAAAAAAAGTCACATTTTACATAAATAAACTCATAATAAAATGTAATTTTAGTAGCATAGAATTGGAAAAAAAAATATGTAAAATGTATTATTTTATTATAAAAAAATAAAATAAAAGTTGATAAACAGGTAAAAGAAAATGAAGTTGCCATTTTTGTAAATTAAGTTGGGAATAGATTGTAATATGAGAATAAATTTGTGAACATAGGCCGGCCGTGGGTGCAATAAATTAAAACAGACCATTTTGGAAAAGCCAAGGAAAAACAGCCGCAATAGGTGCAGATTCTAGAAGATCTAGAAAGCTGTATGCGCGGGTTATTGAGTGTAGCTGCTCTATAGGAGTCCACAATAATAACAATAATAAGTTGCCTTTGAAGAGAAAAAAGTAGCAATTTTTTAACATTTTAGTAGCGTAAAGGTGAAAATATAATAATATAATATAATAAATATAGTATAATAATATAATAAATAATTTAATAAATAATACAATCAATAATATAATAAATATAATATTATATAATTATATAATATTGTAAAATATAATAAGAAAAAAATAATAAAAATAATATTTTGTAAAAAAAAAAAAAAGCCAAACACCAAATTTCTGGAAAATTCGGTTGCAAAAAACAGTTTTTGTTTTATGAAAATAAACTAACAAAAAAAGCTGAGATGCATTTTTTTCTTGAACTACCCAGACATGTGTTGCTTTACAAAGTATTTTTGTAAATTTTTGAAAAATTTTGCGTCATAGTCAGACCGACTCTTGTATGATGACACAACGACTCGGTCACGCATAAGCAAAGAAAGCCAGAATAAAGCGTGACCAAATATTTAGGCCAAAATGAGAACCAGCCGCCGTGTGAGCTTAACAGCCTCCCATTGTGCTTCATTATCCCGGCGTGCTCCAACGTCTGAAGAGCCTAATTAAGACCGAATGAAAGAAGCGAAAACGTTGATGGCGTGCCGCTTTTCTCTCGCAGCGGGACAATTAAATGTTTTCCATCAGACATAAGAGACTGCGTATAAAGACACCCATGGGAGACTTTAGCGAAATTACAATAATGACTAAGACATTTTGAAAAGGTCGACGGCACGGTGAATATACTATATTTTACGTCAAATGATTTGAAGATGATTCATGAATCGTCGCGATTGGACGGCATCGTCAACAACGTCAATCTCTGTATTGATTCTTGATGCTTTCATGACAGGACTCATTTAAAAAAGGATAATGAATCCCAGTGGGGCGCTACGGAAAATCGGCATTCTTCTCCATTTGCTCCGATTCGGCACCATGCCTACTTTGTTGCGACTGGGCCAAAAATATGTAACATGTAGACCTGTCACAAGACGCTCAATCCGCGATGAAACAAAGACGGCTAAAGTCATCACACAGCAACTTAACACACGTCACTTTTTACAGCGGTGCGGTTATATGATGGCCAAGTTCTTGTCAACCCACTGGAATATTCTATATAACAGTCTGACTCGCGGTGTCAACGAACAAAGACGGCTAAAGTCATCACACAGCAACTTAACACACAGCACTTTTTACAGCGGTGCGGTTAATTGATGGCCAAGTTCTTGTCAACCCACTGGAATACTATGTAAAACAGTCTGACTCACGGTGTCACCTGTCACCGAACAAACACGGCTAAAGTCATCACACAGCAACTTAACACACATCACTTTTTACAGCGGTGCGGTTAATTGATGGCCAAGTTCTTGTCAACCCACTGGAATACTCTGTATAACAGTCTGATTCGCGGTGTCACCGAACATGGTGATGGCTAAAGATGGCTAAAATCGTCACACAGCAACTTAACACACGTTTAAAAAAACAAACAAACAATTTCAGTGGAATCCATGCATTTTCTATGCCGCTTATCCTCGGATGCAATGCATTACGGTGCGATAAACTACCTCCAACTACTACAGATGTGGAGTCGTACCTTTGGGACAAGAAGCAGACCCACAGTCACGGTGACGGTTAGATGTGTGTGGGCAAAGATCAGCATCAGCATCCAGTCAGGGTGAAGGCCGGGTGCCAGCGAGAACCTGTCGGATCAGAGATAGTTGAACTTTTTCCAGTTTGTGAATCACTTCCTTTCTCTGTTTACGTCGGCTGTAAATAAAGTCAGACTTATTGCAATTACTATGTTTACATATGGAAGTTGTCTTTGTAATATTCCGGGAGATGGAGAACAGGGAGTGATGCAAGTGTTGTGCGCCGTTGGCCGTCCTTTTAAAGGCGAGCAAACGCTGTTGACTGATGTTTGCGGATCAGGCGAACAGTTTGGTGTCCTCATATTTGCATCATTTGGTGAGCTGTTTCGTGTCTTGGGCATCGTTGTACATTCAAGGTGACAACCCAGAAGAAAACACAAGCTAGTGGCTGTGATCAGAAGAGGGGTGATGATTACTAATGTCATATTAGTCCTTCCCGACCTTCATTCAGCCAACATTAATTGAATCTACCGCTTTTCTCCGGGTAGTCCAATTTCCTAACGGACAAAATAACATCAGGGGTGTGGCATGTGGCTATTTTTTTTAATTTAAAAAATATAATTTAACAAGAAAAGTGCAAAAATTTAAAACTCTGCAGTTATAATATTAACAGAAAAAAGTTGTAATCGAATGAAAATTTTCATGGGAATATATAACATCATAAAATCATAAAGAAATAAATCGGAATATGTGAAAAAATTAGCAAAATTCGCTTGGCAACAAAGTTATAATATTACGAGAATAAAGTCGCAATATCATGGTAGTAAAGTCACAATTACAAGAAAAAAATTGTTTTTTTAAAATTAGGTTCTAATTTTGTAAGAATAAAGTCAAAATATTCAGAGAAAAAAAAACCATAATCTAACGACAAAGTTGTAATTTTAAGAGAATAACATTATGAAGGAAAAAATACATTATTTCAGTAGTGTAAGGTAGAAAATATGAAAGAAAAATATATTTTAAATAATTTTGTGAGGAAAAAAACCAACTGCAATTTTTTAAGAAATTTGGTTGCAAAAAAGTATTACAAGATAATATATACACATCAATAATAATAATAATAATAATTATATATATATATATATATATATATATATATTATATTACAAGAATAAAGTCAGAATAGGATGAGGAAAAATAATGTCAATAGACATAAAATATACAAAAATAACTGACCACAATTTTTTGAAGTTGAAATAACAAGCAGAACAAAATGAAGCTGACATGTTTGGAAAATTAGGTTGGGAAAATGGTTATAATTTAATAAAAATAAAGTCAAAATATTAAGAGAAAAATCTAGTGAGGGACTGTTGGAATTTGACATTAATAACATTGATATCATGAGGAAATATAACATCATTTTAGCAGTGAAAAGTTGAAAATACTCACAACAATATTTAAAAAAAAAACTTATTTTTTTTTTAATACTTATTTTTTTTATTGTAATGTTATGAGAAAAAGCCAAACAGCTAATTTGGGGGAAAAATTTGTTTGCAAAAAAAAGTGTTACGAGAATAAAGTCCAAAATATTATGGGAATAAATTTTATAACAAAATTGAAAAGTGTAACAATATCTAAAAAAAACGATAGCAACATAAACAACACAAAAAAGGGTTGTTGAACATAAAAAAAAAAGTTTCCCGAAGAAAGTGAGCACAGATTGATTTATAACTACGGTAATGATAAATGTGTGCACACTGGAGTTTTTGAATAACTTAAAGAAATTCTGACTCCTAGGAAATGCTGCTCATGTAAAACATCTCGGTATCAATTTTATGATTTGGGATTCAAGTCCATCGTCGAGAAGGATCATTTTTAATAACGACAGAAAGGTTTTGTGCAACTCAGTACATTAAAAATAATTTCGACATACATACATTTCATAACAGTCTTCACACCTACCTGATGATGTGGAAGACTGCCGATAGGAGGAGCTCATTGTAGATGGCCACCGCCATGTATCGCGGTTCGTGGAACGCCGAGTGAATTGTTCGGACGGCATAGCACAAGTAGACACCCCACAACAGGAACAGGAACTCCGCTGGGAAAAAAAAAATGTTTATTGTTTATTTTCATCGTCAGTATGACATGTGGAGCTGCTGGAGTGTTCACAAGAAGCTTCGCGGGGTGCTTCCTTTTTGATGCGTAGCCTCAGTAC
The DNA here is from genome assembly GCF_030265055.1 of Doryrhamphus excisus. Taxonomy (NCBI): domain Eukaryota; kingdom Metazoa; phylum Chordata; class Actinopteri; order Syngnathiformes; family Syngnathidae; genus Doryrhamphus; species Doryrhamphus excisus. Next base: position 12,728,336 of record NC_080468.1, read on the forward strand.
AAATGTGTTCTCCCCGGTTGTCACAGCAACCAGCAGGCTCCCTCATTTCCTGGTCCTGCACACGCTGTATGCATGCAAATATGGAGGGATTGTTGTGTTTAACGTCAGTCCTTCCGTTGACAGTGCCTGGTGTGTGTGTGTGTGATTCTCTCTTTCTTTCATCTGCCGAGCATCCTCAGCCCTCCTGACAGATGTTCTACTGTAGTTATTCAAGGAAGCAGTATTATATGCCATTGTAACACTTGGAAAAATGACTAGTAAATTCTTAGAAATATATATTCAAGAGTTTCTTTAATAACTCTTGCATCAAACAATAAGCATTTGGAAACAGACATGGAACGAGCAGGCATCAGACACTGATATACAAACTCTTAGTGAGGTACAGTTGAATAACGTTTATGCAACGAGAATCAACACAACGGCTTCTAAAGAAAATTCCCAACTGTTTATGCTAAAATGGAAAACCACATCTGAAAGGGAAAGGGTAATATGAGGTGATGATAGGCAGACTCACATGCCCAGATACCCAAGGTTATTTGAATCAGGTGGTAAGCATGTGGAGGACGTGTTTTGCTAGGTTGTTAGGTTAATTGGCGACTCCAAATTGTCCATAGGTATGAATGTGAGTGTGAATGGTTGTTTGTCTATATGTGCCCTGTGATTGGCTGGCGACCGGTCCAGGATGTACCCCGCCTCTCGCCCAAAGACAGCTGGGATAGGCTCCAGCACCCCCGATGAAGATAAGCAGTAAAAAATGAATGAATGGAGAAAACATGTGAAATGTATCTTTTCACAAAAAGCTTTTTTAGTCGGGAACTGATATTTTCCTGAAACTTACCAATGTTCTACTGCTGATTAATAAAGAACGGAAAAAGTTAGAAAACAAAAAGCTTTTTTAGTCGGGAACTGATATTTTCCTGAAACTTATCAATGTTCTACTGCTGATTACTAAAGAACGGAAAAAGTTAGAAACAAACTTTTTTCCGGGTACTCCGCTTTCCTCCCACATTCCAAAAACATGCTAGGTTAATTGGCGACTCCAAATTGTCCATAGGTATGAATGTGAGTGTGAATGGTTGTTTGTCTATATGTGCCCTGTGATTGGCTGGCCACCAGTCCAGGATGTACCCCGCCTTTTGCAGCTGGGGTAGGCTCCAGCATCCCCACCACCCTCATGATGGATGGATGGATGGATGGACCTCTGATGGCTTCCAATGTCCCACCCGAGATGTTTTCCTTCAATGGAACAATGGAGCTTGAGGTTGTGCAGGGGCGTCAAACGGTAGCCTGCTATGTGGAGACGTTGCAGGGGGAACTTATGCATTACAATTGAGAACTTTGGTGGATAAATTGCAAGGGAAGTTTACAAAATTAGATCCTCTTTAAGATCTGAATTGATAGTTTGGACAACCTTTCCCCGAAATGTTACATAAAAACGCCAGCTGACGAGTCGAAGCAACATGAACAGGAAGTGACTCACCAACAGCCATCATGTAGTCCCAGCGGTCTAACAGACACATCCGAAACTGCAGTCCTTCTGATGAGAAGCCAGCCGTGATTAAAGCCCGACCTAGCTCAGGGTTCTGGCACACCGCAGACGTCCAGGCCACCAGGAACCACAGCACCACCAGCAGAATCACCGTCAGCAGCTTGAGAACGTGCCAGCTGGTCATGTAGGGCGTTCTTTGGGCGGTGCGGGACAGGAACACCTTTAATACTCTGGAGGAAGCGAGAAGAGAAGACGTTTTTGTCCGTGTTCACACAATGGGATGAACGACACAATGGGATGAACGACTCCTTTATTGTTTTTGTTGGATGTTTGTTTGAATTAATGTCATATATTTAGTGTTGAAGTGACAAATACTGGATTACCGCTTTAAGGAGGAATTAACTAACAAGAGAACGTGTTTTTTTTTTTTTTTTTTTACAAACAAGACGGATTTAGCTAATTGGAATTTCCTCATGGGGCTTAGCTGGGAGAGGGAATTTATTTCCTGTGTAATTTCGTCTTTTCACTGCTTCCATAAGACAATGTTGCATCTGTAAAGAGAGAATTCAAACACATCAGCCAAAATTGATTGATTTTTTTTTTGTGTGTGTCGTCCAGCTTTTTGGGGCAGATAGTATTGTTGATGGAATGGAATGGAATGGCCTTTATTGTCATTATATAAGATGTACAACGAGATTGGAGAGCTTCTCCTTTCAGTGCAGTAGTCAAGTTTTTAAAAAAAAAAAGTATATAAAAGTAGAGTAAAAAAGACAATTTAACAAGATATATACAAGATATATGCAAGATATCCAAAATATACACATAGTATTGCACAGGAGCATATGCAGGAGCAGATATATTAATTTTAGTGCAATGATAAATGGGTCATAGTGCAAATAATGATAGGTGTATAGGTGTATACAGGTGAGTAAAGTTACATATGAGTGTATTGTAATGGGTTGTTAAATTTATTTAAAAAAATTTTAATGTTTAAATTTAAAAATTTAAAAAAATTTAAATTTTTAAATTTTTAAATTTTTAATTTTTTTTTCCAATCACAAGGCACATATAGACAAACAACCATTCACACTCACATTCATACCTATGGACAATTTGGAGTCGCCAATTAACCTAGCATGTTTTTGGAATGTGGGAGGAAACCGGAGTACCCGGAGAAAACCCACGCATGCACGGGGAGAACATGCAAACTCCACACAGAGATAGCCGAGGGTGGAATTGAAATCGCGTCTCCTAGCTGTGAAGTCTGCGCGCTAAGCACTCGACAGCCCTGGTTAACGTCATCAATCAATCAATCATTAAAACCAAAACGGACTCTAACCAAAGCAAATTCTTGCATTGAAAATAATGTAAATCCAATTAATTCGTTCCAGACACCCAAAAATTAATTACAAATAACGGATGGGCATTTTTTAGCATCACTTTTGTTGGTGCGAGCATGTTTTTGGAATGTGGGAGGAAACCCATGCATGCACGGGAAGAACATGCAAACTCCACAAAGAGATGGCCGAGGGTGGAATTGAACCCTGGTCTCCTAGCTGTGAGGTCTATGCGCTAACCACTTGACCGCCGTGCAGCCCACTATGAAATTTTATTTGCCGTTATTTTATGTTTTTGTTATGTGAATTTGGAGCAGCCGGACTGGAGCAGGAAGAAACACAGACAAGTAGAAGAAGAGAAACTGGGGTGGGTGTGGGGGGGGGGGGGGGGGGGGGGGGGGGGGGGCAGTAGAGCGAGAGAGACAAAAACAGCAGCAACAACAATTCCCATAACAACAACAGTGACAAACAGGACTGCATCAGTTAAATGTCAATGATGGCTAAGGGTCACAATGGATTCCATATTTCCAATACCGGAGATGAAATGCCATATGGACTTGGAGATATGATCAGATACTCTATGCAGACAGTCAGAGCCCCCCCCCACCCCCACTAGAATATCAAATCGGTACATTTGCCAGGAGAACACTCTGACCGCCTTGACCTCCCTCGACTGTCTTCAAGACGCATGCACAGGAAGTGTGTGTCTGAGCACCAGCTTCATCTGGCAGCAGCAGATAGACATGATGTGAAATTTAAATGTGATGCTTGGTGATGCGTGTGTGTGTGTGTGTGTGTGTAGACCAAGGAGAACTGGTGAAATGGAAGAAAACTTGTACGCTTAAGTATGTTTACTCTTTTGGGGGGCGCTTGATTTTGCGGCACAAGTCAACATTTGAAACACAGCTCTTATGATGATCTAATCTGGATCTAGTTCTGGTTCATTCCGCCAAGATGCAGGAAGTGAACAAATGTAACAGTTACTGATTAGAATTTAATAAGCTTTGCTTCTTCCTACTCCTTTTGGACATCTGGAACTGTGAACCCTGTTTTGTAAATAAAATAAAATAAAATAAATTTGGAAAGCAGGAAGTGAACAAATGTAACAGTTACTGATTGTAAAAGTACCAGATGGAGGGGTAGGATTTAATAAGCTTTGGTTCTTCCTACTCCTTTTGGACATGTGGAACTGGGAACTGATTATGAAAGTAAAGTAAAGTAAAGTAAAATACTTAAATTATATTAGGAAAGCAGGAAGTGAACAAATGTAACAGTTACTGATTGTAAAAGTACCAGATGGAGGGGTAGGATTTAATAAGCTTTGGTTCTTCCTACTCCTTTTGGACATGTGGAACTGGGAACTGATTATGAAAGTAAAGTAAAGTAAAGTAAAATACTTAAATTATATTAGGAAAGCAGGAAGTGAACAAATGTAACAGTTACTGATTGTAAAAGTACCAGATGGAGGGGTAGGATTTAATAAGCTTTGCTTCTTTCTACTCCTTTTGGACATGTGGAACTGTGAACTGAAAAGTAAAGTAAAGTAAAGTTTAATAAAATAAAATAAAATAAAACATAATAATATAAAATAAAACATAATAAAATAAAATAAATATAATACTTAAACTATATTAGGAAATTATTATATTATATAATTATTATAATTATTATTATAATTATTAGGATTTCATAAGCTTTGCTTCTTCCTACTCTTTTTGGACATGTGGAACTGTGAACTGATTAAAGTAAAGTAAAGTAAAATGTAATAAAATTGAATACAATTTAATAAAATGTAATACAATTTCATAAAATAAAATAAAATAAAATAAAATATAATACTTAAACTATATATGTTTAAGACCTAGGACAAGCTGGAGTGTTTATTTCTCACAGCTGGTGGAAAACAGGCTTACCTGTACAGTTTAAGGATGATGGTGCCGTACATGATAGCGAAACCCAACAGGCGTACCCATCGCAGCAGGATACAGCGGAACACACTGGGGTGGAAGTACAGTATCATCACCTGCAAGGGGGGATACATATCATATATTACATCCAATCAAAAATCAACAAGACAGAAATAATTTGAATGGCATGGGAGAATCTGTCAAGGGATGTTCTGAACTCCTGTTTCCCTGACAGGAAAGAATGCTATTTATCTCAACTGTACATGACTTTAGTGTTTCCCCACATTCATTCATTTTTTACCGCTTTTTTTAATCGGGTGCTGGAGCCTATCCCAGCTGTCTTGGGGCGAGAGGCGGGGTACACCCTGGACTGGTCGCCAACCAATCACAGGGCACATATAGACAAACAACCATTCACACTCACATTCATACATATGGACAATTTCAAGTGGCCAATTAACCTAGCATGTTTTTGGAATGTGGGAGGAAACCGGAGTACCTGGAGAAAACCCACGCATGCACGGGGAGAACATGCAAACTCCACACAGAGATAGCCAAGGGTGGAATTGAACTCGGGTCTCCTAGCTGTGAGGCTTGCAGCCCCCACTCAAATTCAGTTTGAAGTAAAACTTGATTTGTTTGTTGACATAGTCTTGTTGTCAGTATTTCCTTGTCCTCCTCGTGTCACAGGGTATGCTGGAGCCTATCCCAGCTGACTTCGGGGCGAGCTGCAGGGTACACGCTGGACTAGTCGCCCGTCAATTGCGGGGCACATATAGACAAGACACTCACATTCATACCTATGGACAATTTAGTCGTGTTGCTGCTGGATGTTCACAGTATCAGAGTGTAACCTAGCATGTTTTTGGAATGTGGGAGGAAACCGGAGTACTTGGAGAAAACCCGGGAGAACATGGAAACTCCACACAGAGGGTGGAATTGAACTCGGGTCTCTTAGCTGTGAGGTCTGCACGCTAACCACTCCATCGCCGTGCAGCCCTGTTTATTTATTTGATGTGTCCCGCCACAAATACAGTATCTTTGGACCACCACAGATAAATATGGCGTTTCCTGGTCACACTAACAGGCAAATTTCAAATTGCAAAAAAATTTTAAAAAAAATTGCAAATTTTCCCATGGGGATGAATAAAGTCCCTACCTACCTAACAAACACATTATAACGGGACCACCTGCATAGCTTAAGGATTCAACTCCATGGCTTAAATATGAATACTTATAATGAAAACAACACTCATTTCAAGCACAAACGAGTCAAGACTGAATAAACAGCCCTTTATCTAAAATACCTTCAGGCCCGTTTAATCAATCATAACCACACAAGCCACCGAATTCTACCTAATTAATACATTGCTCTGCTCATCCCTATGCAGCAAAATCTCTCTGGAACTGAACTGAAAAGAAGAAGCAGTGTCATTATTCTTGTTTGATGTCGTATTCATTGCTTTTTAATGGAGGAAGAGATAAAATCCCTCCATTAAGTAGGAATTTAGTAGCATAGATAAAGGTTTCAAGTGTATTACTAACACACTCAATGATTCTTATTATACTGGCCTGGTTGGAGTTACACGGAAGCCATCTTTAATACATCGGGAATATTTATTATCTATTCTTTTCTGTACCGTTTGTCCTCAGGGAGCCTATCCCAGATGATTTTGGGTAAAATATGTAAACACGGCAACACACAGAAAAAAAATTATATCATCTACAACAGTGATTCTTAACTGGTGGCTTTTCAGTAGGTTGCAACACACAGCTGCAGATATCTGCTGGAGAGGAACACGTCATAAAAAGAAAGGCAGCCATTCAATGCTGCAGCTCATGTTATGTTGCAAACAGCCCCTTTAAATATAAGATAGTATTGGAGACATTTGGGTCCCAAAGCTGCATCTCGTGACCTAAAAGTGGGAGCTGAAACATTTTCAGTGGGCCACAAACAGAAATACGGTCATCCCTCGCTACATTGGGGTTCGAACATCGCTCCTTCACTCGATTGTGTTTTTTTTTCACTTATTAAGTTACTCATTAAGTGATTGCCGGCTAAATTTAATATTGTGCTGGGCCTGGGAAATGCTAGCTTTGCCAGTAGAGTTGCTGAGAGTTAGCATAGTTAGCATTGTGTCTATGTAAGATGTTATTAATATGTCAGATATATTGGTTATTATAAGTCTAAAAAGGCTGCACGGCGGGGGAGTGGTTATCGCGTAGACCTCACAGCTAGGAGACCAGGGTTCAATTCCATCCTCGGCCATCTCTGTGTGGAGTTTGCATGTTCTCCCTGTGCATGCGTGGGTTTTCTCCGGGTACTCCGGTTTCCTCCCACATTCCAAAAACATGCTAGGTTAATTGGCGACTCCAAATTGTCCATAGGTATGAATGTGAGTGTGAATGGTTGTTTGTCTATATGTGCGATTGTGATTGGCTGGTCACCAGTCCAGGGTGTACCCCGCCTCTCGCCCGAAGACAGCTGGGATAGGCTCCAGCAACCCCCTGCGACCTTTGTGAGAAAAAGCGGTTGAAAATGAATGAATCAACAGGTCTAAAAGTAATTATAGGGGTGCTATTTCATGTCTAGAGGGCTCTAATAATTCTTAAAAACATTTTTTAAATCTTAACCAGGTTGTCGAAATTCACAGAAATTCACTTATCAAGGGTCGGTTCTGGAACAAATTAACTGCGATAAACGAGGGATGACTGTAATGTAATGACCAGAGGTCTGTGAATGCACCTCGCTTTCCGCCATCAGATATTTGAGAAGTGTCCAAATTTGCAAAAACAGTTAAGAAATCCAGGTCTGTTAGTAGAGTTGCTGAGAGTTAGCATAGTTAGCGATGTGTCTACGTAATGTCTTATTTATGTTTAAGATGTTATTAATATAGATATAATATTATAATAAATAATAATAATAACAATGTGGACAATAAATAGATGACATCAAATATGAACAACAATGTACAGCGTAAACAGTAATTTGTACAAATAACAAATATATTGGTTATTACGAGTCTAAAAGGGACTATAGGGGTGCTATTTCATGTCTAGAGGGCTCTAATAATTCTTAAAATATATATATTTTTTTATCTTAACCAGGTTTTCTATGTCGAAATTCACAGAAATTCACTTATCAAGGGTCGGTTCTGGAACAAATTAACTGCAATAAACGAGTGATGACTGCAATGTAATGACCAGAGGTCCGTGAATGCACCTCATTTCCCGCCATAAGATATTTGAGAAGTGTCCAAATTAATCTTCTGGTTGATGGAGAGTACAAAGTTTGTTTTTTTTTAATCGAAAAGAGGTTATAGCGGACTTGAACGTCATTGGCCTTCCTGTTTTTTCAAGTTGAAAAAGTCCTATTATGGTTCAGGTTGTAATTCAAACCCCGGTTCGATGCCCGACTGATGCTCTCATATTTTTATTTACTTTCTTTCACACTTCCTCTGCCGTCTGGCTTCTATCCAATTCACACAAAAGGATTGTGACACAAACAGGAAGTCTCCAGTAAGTGGCAATCACAGGAAGAATGGACTTCCCACCTCTTGCTCTCCCTCGCTCCTCCGTCATCCCCTCCTTCATACATGCTGTGTGTCGTGTCAGATTGTAAACATGCTCCACTTGCCGCTCTTTCATTTGCCACATATTACAGGTGTGTCCAAACTGTGGCACAGAGGCCATTTGCAGACAAAGGCCTCCAGCAAAATATAATTGAACATAAAACAACCGCAAAAGTGGAAAAATCTGCAGTCTAAAAAATAATCTAAAAAGAAAAATCTGTCATTTTACAAGCATAGCATTTTTAAAAATTGTAATATTACCAGAAAATGTAAACAAAAATCAGGGTGCGGAAAAGTTATATCATGAGAATAAAGTCAAAATATTATGGAAATAATAATAATAATAATAATAATAATAATAATAATAATAATAATAATAATAATAATAATAATAATAATAATAATAATAATAATACATTTTATTTGTATAGCGCTTTTAAAAGAGTACTCAAAGATGCTTTACAGTAGAGAAAAAAAATAAAAATAGAGTAAAAGATGCATTAAAATACAATACATTCATACATTCATTCGATGGAGAAAATAAAGCCGTAATTATGAGAAAAACATTTACAAGGAAAAGTTGAAATAGTTGGAAAATTAAATAAATCTACATAATAAAAAAAACAGCTGTAATTTTACAAGAATAAAGTCAAAAAATAAAAGAAACATTTTAATTTAAAAAGTTGTAATTTTATTTATACAGTAATCCACACAGTGTTGTTATTTCAACCCCTATTTGCTTATTTTTTTCTCTCACAGGAAGTGAGTGTCATGTAAAAATTATGACTTGAATATGAATTAGTAGTGACAGACATGTAGAAAGTGGCCCGCTCTGCTTCTTCCTACTCCTTTTCAGACATGCCGAGTTGTTGCAAATGTTCCCACGCGATGTTGTATGACCAAAAAGACACCAATATGGGTCCAAGAGGATCATAAAAGCCAGATGAGAACAATAAAAGTTCCATATTTACATTTTATTTGTATAGCGCTTTTTTTAGAGTACTCAAAGATGCTTTAGAGTAGAGAAAAAAATAATAATAGAGTAAAAGATTAAAATACAATATCCACACATTCATTCGATGGAGAAAATAAAGTCCTAATAATGAGAAAAACATTTACAAGGAAGTTAGAAAATTTAATAAATCTACATAAATAAAATAAAACAGCTGTAATTTTACAAGAATAAAGTCAAAATATATAAAAAAAAATAAAATGTAAAAAGTTGTAATTTTATCTACACAGTAATCCACATTTATTTCAACCCCTATTTGCTTCTTTTTATATTTTCCCTCACAGGAAGTGAGTGTCATGTAAAAATTATGACTTGAATATGAATTATTAGTGACAGACATGTAGAAAGTGGCCCGCTCTGCTTCTTCCTACTCCTTTTCAAATGTTCCTGTGCGATGTCGTCCGACCAAAAAGACACCAATACGGGTCCAAGAGGATCATAAAAACCAGATGAGAACAATAAAAGTTCCATATTTACATTTTATTTGTATAGCACTTTTTTAGAGTATTCAAAGATGCTTTAGAGTAGAGGAAAAAAATAATAATAGAGTAAAATACAATATCCATACATTAATTCGATGGAGAAAATAAAGTCCTAATTATGAGAAAAACATTTACAAGGAAGTTAGAAAATTAAATAAATCTACATAAATAAAATAAAACAGCTGTAATTTTACAAGAATACAGTCAAAATATATCAAAAAAAAATGTAAAAAGTTGTAATTTTATCTACACAGTAATCCACATTTATTTCAACCCCTATTTGCTTCTTTTTATATTTTCCGTCACAGGAAGTGAGTGTCATGTAAAAATTATGACTTGAATATGAATTATTAGTGACAGACATGTAGAAAGTGGCCCGCTCTGCTTCTTCCTACTCCTTTTCAAATGTTCCCACGCGATGTCGTTCGACCAAAAAGACACCAATACGGTTCCAAGAAGATCATAAAAGCCAGATAAGAACAATAAAAGTTCCATATTTACATCTCTCATCTCTTTCTCTCTCCACAGACACCACATCCACTCTTCCAGACTTCCTATCTACACCCTACTCCAGCAATAAATCACCTTTACCAATTGGAAAAGCGTAAGTAGGCCAGCCTGTTTCTCACACCCACGTACGCCAACACGAGCATCCACGCAACCACAACCGCAAATGTTCCCTATCATGCAGACGTGTCACAGCACGGGCCTCTCCCCCGATGCTAGCTACATCGAATTACCAAGTCACAGGGGTACTATATATGCGATAAAAAAGACACATCACCCAAAAGGGGACGGTGGCCCCTTCCTTGGTTTTCATCCAAGCCTCCTCCATCAATTAATCAGCAGATGTACAGTATTTTTAAAACAAGCGGTGCTAGAACGAGATGGACTGTTTAAAAATGCATGCAGCGCCCAGGACGGAGCAGCTGCACCGTGCTTGGTGGCGGCGGAAAGGAAGTAAACTGTATCTTAGACCGTATGGTACTTGGAATGGCAGACATGAAGAGGGGAAGAATGAGAGGAGAGAACCTGCAGGGAACGAGAGGCATACTTAAAAAGGTAGCAAGATAATAAGGAAGTGCGGTAAAAATAAAAAATAAAAAAAATAAAAAAAAAAAAAGAGAGGGAGACACCCTCCTGTGTGTGCACATGGATATGCGAGAGGAGCTATTTTTGGTGCAACTGGGGAGCAGAGAGGATGAATGCAAACTCCAATCCTCTGTCACGTGAAGGAAAAACTTCTTCAGAAGAACTAAAATGCCAGGTGCTTTGTGTCGTTCACAAGATAACGCTCCCGCAACAGTGGTGGTGGGGGCTGGGGGGGGGGGTCGGAATGCTTATTTTGCTCAACACTGGATAGATTTTATTCCCGTCTATTCCTCTGGTTGCATTGCTACAGTATTTTTTTAATGAACATCAGGCTTCATTCATTCATTAATTTTCTACCGCTTTTCCTCACGAGGGTCGCGGGGGGTGCTGGAGCCTATCCCAGCTGTCTTCGGGCGCTAACCACTCAACCACCGTGCAGCCTCAATTCAGTATTAATAAGGGAATATTTTCATAGAAAACCTATTTAGTACAGTAAGGTTTTTACCATTATTAGAGCCCTCTAGAAAGGAAATAACACCCCTATAGTCACCTTTACACTCCATCCATTTTCTACCGCTTAGCCTCACGAGGGTCGCGGGGGGGGGGGGGGGTGCTGGAGCCTATCCCAGCTGTCTTCAGGGCGAGAGGCGGGGTACACTCTGGACTGGTCGCCAGCCAATCACAGGGCACATATAGACAAACAACCATTCACACTCACATTCATACCTATGGACAATTTGGAGTCTCCAATTAACCTAGCATGTTTTTTGGAATGTGGGAGGAAATCGGAGTACCCGGAGGAAAACCCACGCATGCACAGGGAGAACATGCAAACTCCACACAGAGATGGCCGAGGGTGGAATTGAACCCTGGTCTCCTAGCTGTGAGGTCTCCGCGCTAACCATTAGACTGCTGTGCCGCCATCAGGCTTCAACTGTTCAATATATGATGTAGGTGATATGTGGGTCATTACAGCTGTAGCTGTAGAACAGGGGTGGGTAAACTACAACCCGGGGGCCACTTCTGGCCCGCCAAGTGTTTAAATACGGCCTGCACTTTCCAAAATATTTCATTAAACTTAACATATAACCTGGCATCATGGCTTGAGGCAACGTTTTGACAGTTTAAGTCGCTTACTTTTTTTTATCAATTTGGTTATTTATGAGGGCGGTCGAGTGGTTAGCGCGCAAACCTCACAGCTAGGAAACTCGAGTTCAATCCCACCCTCGGGCATCTCTGTGTGGAGTTTGCATGTTCTCCCCGTGCATGTGAGGGTTTTCTCCGGGTACTCCGGTTTCCTCCCACATTCCAAAAACATGCTAGGTTAATTAGTGACTCCAAATTGTCCATAGGTATGAATGTGAGTGTGAATGGTTGTTTGTCTATATGTGCCCTGTGATTGGCTGGCCACCAGTCCAGGGTGTATATCTAATATTTACAGTTCAAATTGTTGCAGCTGGACTACCCAGCATGGCTTGCGGGCATTTAGAAATAACAATTTTAAGTCCCGTGTCATGTTAAGCGTTGAGTTGTTCATTTATGTGACGCGTTAACTTCTGTTTCGTTGCACCGTGAGTAAGTGTGTCGTTCTGTTTGATGCCACCTATACTACATAGACGGCCCCGCCACCATACATAAGTCAGATGTAAAATGTATGACACTTTAAAATAAGAGAAATAAAATATATAATAAATAGAACATATATAATAAATAAATAATTATTAATTATTATAATTATTATTATTAAATAAATATATATATAATAAATAGAGAATCATGTACTTACAGGGAAGTACAGCAGTAACGCCCCAAACAGCATTGCTTCCAGCAGAATGAATCCAGATGTGCGGATGCTCTGTACATGAGGAAAGATAATATCATATTACATAATAATGTAATAACATAATAATATCATATTACAATATAAGATATATATTACAGTAAGCCAAATGCCTCCCTCGCTCACGGTGCAACCAAAAATAATACAGGTAACACATGTGGAACACACAGTGTGGGTATTGAATTAGAGGCTTACACATGAATATAAATACAAAACACTAACATTTTATACAAATATGTAACCCGCAAGACATGCTGGGAAGCCCAAGGGATGATATTGGACATCCTTACTATATTTATTTATAGCCCACAGAGCATGCTGGCAATATTAGCAGATAATATCAAAGGGATGATGTTATTGGACATCCTTACTATATTCATTTATAGCCCACAGAGCATGCTGGGTAACTTCCTGTTTGGGGAGCGTGCCCACATACTAGATATGAACCAATGTCATATTTTGAATGGCTATATTAGCAGATAATATCGAAGGGATGATATTGTTAGACATCCTTACTATATTCATTTGTAGCCCACAGAACATGCTGGGTAACTTCCTGTTTTCAGGAGCGTGCCCACATACTAGATATGAACCAATATCATATTTTGAATGTCAATATTAGCAGATAATATCGAAGGGATGATATTATTGGACATCCTTACTATATTCATTTATAGCCCACAGAGCATGCTGGGTAACTTCCTGTTGGCAAAGTGCGCCCACATACTAGATATGAACCAATGTCATATTTTTGAATGGCAATATTAGTAGATAATATCAAAGGGATGATATTATTGGACATCCTTACTATATTTATTTATAGCCCACAGAGCATGCTGGGTAACTTCCTGTTGGGAGAGTGTGCCCACATAGATATGAATCAATATCATATTTTGAATGACAATATTAGCAGATGATATTAAAAGGATGATATTATTGGACATCCTTACTACATTTATTTATAGCCCACAGAGCATGCTGGGTAACTTCCTGTTAGGAGAGTGCGCCCACATAGATATGAACAGATATCATATTTTGAATGGGAATATTTGCAGATAATATCAAAGGGATGATATTATTGGACATCCTTACAATATTAATTTATAGCCCACAGAGCATGCTGGGTAACTTCCTGTTGGGGGTGTGTGCATGGGCTTCCCAGGATGTCTTGCAGGTTTTCATTTGTACAAAATGGTGGTTAGTTTATAAGCATCTATTAGATATGCATAATTTGTGTCTTCCACATGTCTTACTTTTTTTTTTTTGGTTGCACTGTGAGTGAGGGACCAACGTAGGCCAAATGAGATGTTTTTTCTACCATAAATGGACTAATTATAGATGTTATATAAGGTTTCTCACATATAAATGCAGGGTGACATCCACCCACACTATAACACTTCCTGTCACTTCCTGTGACATGGAGCAACAGCCCTTATCTCCTTACCTTATTTCTTCTGAAGTGGTAAACCGCCACCATACTGGCCAAGTCCAGCACCATGCACAGACCCTGGAAGGAGGCCACGGCCAGCCTCAGCCCGCCGTCCTCCTCGGCAAGGCAGGGCGTGTTGTCTCTGCAGTCCGGACAACCCTCGCGGCAAGGAAGGCACTTAACGGAAACATCGGAAGTGTCGTCTCTGTGAGAGTCCCGCTCTTTACCTGAGAACAAGAAGGGGGGGAGGGGGGGGTTGTCACATGTCTGAATATTAATGAGTTCATACAACGATACAAGATTATTGATTTAATTAGATTGAGGCTGCACGGCGGTCGTGTGGTTAGCTAGCAGAACTCACAGCTAGGAGACCAGGGTTCAATTCCACCCTCGGCCATCTCTGTGTGGAGTTTGCATGTTCTTGCATGTGCTTTGGTTAGAACAAATTAATTGGATTTACATTATTTTCAATGCAAGAATTGGCTTTGGTTAGAGTTCGTTTTGGTTTTAATGATTGATTGAGGATGTTAACCAGGGCTGTCGAGTGGTTAGCGTGGAGACCTCACAGCTAGGAGACCCGAGTTCAATTCCACCCTCGGCCATCTCTGTGTGGAGTTTGCATGTTCTCCCCGTGCATGCGTGGGTTTTCTCTGGGTATGCCGGTTTTCCTCCCACATTCCAAAAACATGCTAGGTTAATTAGCGACTCCAAATTGTCCATAGGTATGAATGTGAGTGTGAATGGTTGTTTGTCTATATGTGCCCTGTGACTGGCCGGCGACCAGTCCAGATTGTACACTGCCTCTCACTCGAAGTCAGCTGGGATAGGCTCCAGCACCCCCTGCGACCCTCGTGAGGATAAGCGGTAGAAAATGAAGGAATAAATTTTTAAATTTTTAAATTTTTAAATTTTTAAATTTTTAAATTTTTAAATTTTTAAATTTTTAAATTTTTAAATTTTTAAATTTTTAAATTTTTAAATTTTTAAATTTTTAAATTTTTAAATTTTTAATTTTTTTTATTTTTTTGTCCCATACCAAAGTGTGTCTGTTTATGTGTATGTTTATGTCTATATGTGCCCTGTGATTGGCTGGCGACCAGTCCAGGGTGTACCCAGCACCCCCCGCGACCCTCGTTAGGATAAGTGGTAGAAAATTAATAAATGAATGACTAATTAGATTGACACATTGGAGTGTCGCTTTTATCTACTAAGTAGATCAATTTAGATTAATTAGCTTGAATGGGTAAGAACTCAGCAGTCCGATAAATCAAAATATGGCTGCAATGATAACAACACAAAGTCTTTAATTAGTGAGATTAGGGAACAATGAAGGGGGAAAAAAGAACAAAGCATTGTTACACTGCATTCTTAATTACTCATGTCTGCAGGATTGTTGTACACAAACATGTCTTCTCCCAGATTGCCTTTCAAACAACTTAACTCTACAAGTGTTTCTGTTGGTTCCACGGTAGTCCATTGGGGTTCTCTACGTTCAAAGACGTCAATCTGGTCTGACATCACGCATTCCGCTTTAGTCAATGACCTTCTGCTTCTGAAAACCATGCTTGATTACGTTTGTGAGTGCTAGTTCTCATACTGTATGGATATCCATACAGATCCATCAGTCTTCGTCCAGTCTTCCTCCCAGTGAATTCCGAGGCATTCCCAGGTCAGTTGAGAAGTATAGTCTCTCTAACATGTACTGGGTTTTCCCCCGAAGCTTCTAATAGTCGGACGTGCCCTGAACACATCTCCAAGGAGCGGTCTGGGAGGCATCCTGACTAGTGGTGTATCGGTCATGAACGGTCATGTTCTTTTTTGTGAACAGAATCAACAAGGTCACCGTCCCTAAAATACACGTTCAGTCCGTTCAGTTGCAAATTTTTTTTTTGTCTATATGTGCCCTGTGATTGGCTGGCGACCAGTCCAGGGTGTACCCTGCCTCTCACTCCGAAGACAGCTGGGATAGGCTCCAGCACCCCCTTCGACCCTTGTGAGGATAAGCGGTAGAAAATGAATGAATGAACGAATGAAAGTAAGTTATAAGTCAGCTGCACAGTGACCCAGTGGTTAGCGTGCAGGCCTCACAGCTAGGAGACCCAAGTTCAATTCCACCCTCGGCCATCTTTATATGGAGTTTGCTTGTTCTCCCCGTGCATCTGTGGGTTTTTTCCGGGTACTCCGGTTTCCTCCCACATTTCAAAAACATGCTAGGTTAATTAGCAACTCCAAATTGTCCATAGATATGAATGTGAGTGTGAATGGTTGTTTGTCTATTTGTGCCCTGTGATTGGCTGGCCACCAGTCCAGGGTGTACCCCGCCTCTCACTCTGAAGACAGCTGGGATAGGCTCCAGCACCCCCTGCGACCCTCGTGAGGACATGCGGTAGAAAATGATTGAATGAATGAATGGAATATTTTAATATTAACACCATAGAAAACCACCTTCTAAATACAATTTTTAACACTATTAGAGTGCTCAAGACATGAAATAACACCCCTATAGTCACCGGAAAACCTTTTGGGGAATATACATACATTTTTGTAAGGTGTGTCCCCCATTATATCTGGTATAAAAGTAGCACCGCATTTCAGAAAAAGAACATCATACCAACAGTAAAATATGGTGGTGGTAGTGTGATGGTCTGTCACTGTTTTGCTGCTAGGTATGAATGTGAGAATGGTTGTTTGTCTATATGTGCCCTGTGATTGGTTGGCGACGAGTCCAGGGTGTACCTTGCCTCTCGCCTGAAGACAGCTGGGATAGGCTCCAGCAGAAAAAATGAATGAATGAACGAATATCCAGTAACCTCTTGAACAGCGGAGAGTTGTTATACAAATGAATAGCAGATGATTCAAAAAATGGGTGATGTATTGTCCTTTGCTGACTCAAACAACTCAAAGAATCAATCCCATGATGTCACCACCAACCTTCTTAATGAGTGAATTAATCCTGGTACTGAAGCCCCCCCGGGCAGTCAACATGGAAGAAGCTGGCACTTGCTACCACAAACCGATGGTAACCGATCTATAATATCTTGCTGCTCCAGTGTAATCCTTACCAATTAAATGATCAATTATGTGTATTGAACTTCCAACTCGCCACAAGGTGACTTTACACTGAGGTCATATGCAGCATGAAACATGAGATATAGAACTTTTGCGATATCACAGTTCTCCCCTGTCATTTGCGTCCTTTTGGCCTGTTGCTAGGGAACAATCGTTCTCCAGCCCTGGAGTCTGGTCTGTCTGATCTTCAGGTGCGCACAAAGAATACCAGCAGGCAGTTTTTCCAAGAGAGGCTATCAGGGTCAGCGGCTCCTGTGAGCAAACCCGAAACGCTGTGATTTTTTTTAAATGTCTCTTCACAGAATAAGCCTGCAGACCTCTTGCCTCATCATGCTGCATTACAATAAAGCTCCAGCTTAGCATATCATGGCCCCCCCGGGGGCACGGTATTGCTGGAGTCAGGGATGAGAACCCCTGCAGCTGCTTGATTATTTCGTTCATCAGAGCCAAGCTTCCTGCCTGAGGACACTGCAGTGCTCTCAGTCAAAGGTGTCGGCGTCAATGCAGGAATTTGAATCAAGCCAACAATCGGTAACGGTAATGATAAACTGGGAAATGGTTCAAACCGGGACTAGAAGGAATTAATATGTGGTTAATTAATTAAATTAATTCATATTTGCGCAACCAAAATCAGACTGATATTTGATTGCAAAGTTTAACAATGACACAATAGAAAGTTGTTATGAATTATGACCCGTAAAGCAACCTGTGATGATAGCAGTAATAGCAGTAATTAGCCTTTGTTGTTATGCTACTATAAATATACATTTGCAGTCGGAGATTTACATACTCACGCACTCATGGCCTTGAGTTCTTTTCCTCACGAGGGTCGTGGGGGGTCGCGGTTTCCTCCCACATTCCAAAAACATGCTAGGTTAATTAGCGACTCCAAATCGTCCATAGGTATGAATGTGAGTGTGAATGGTTGTTTGTCTATATGTGCCCTGTGATTGGCTGGCCACCAGTCTGGTATCAGGTTTGTATCAGGTACACCTTTTGGGTGTTAAGTTGCTATGTGATGAACTTAGTGCTGTTGGTAGTGACGACATCACAACTGTCACTGTACACTTCTATATTTGCACATTTACACATTTGCCACCTTGACCTCACAACTAGGAGACCGGAGTTCAATTCCACCCTCGGCCATCTCTGTGTGGAGTTTGCATGTTCTCCTTGTGCATGCGTGGGTTGGGATAGGCTCCAGCATACCCCCCACGACCCTCGTGAGGATAAGCGGTAGAAAATGAATGAATGAATGAATGAATGAATGGCATGCAGAGACTACACAGAGACTCATCAACACCTGAACGCAACATTAGGAAACTCATCAACCCAACTTTTATGAGTTATTACAACATTACCATTTCGCTGGAATTCTGTATCCTTTAAGTGTGTATCTCGATAACTCAGCTTAAGTTTTTACGCACGGTTTAGAGTTTAAAGGAACTGAGTTCTAATCTAGAGCTGTCCGATCTAGTCATTGAGCATTATCTGATGAAGCCTGCTGGGAAAAGAGGCAAAACAACGAAGATAACCTGAGTTGAGATCGATTCACTGCCCTGAGAAAACTACAGAGCAGGGGTCTCAAACTCAGAGTCTGGGTAGCACTGGGAGTACTTAGCTGCAGTTAACATAGTTGTTGTTTACCGGACCATACAATTCAGGCAGAGAGCTTGGTCTGCATTGTCAGACTGGTTTCCAGTAAGGGTTGGACTCTGCCAGGACTTCCCTTTGTCATTGATTCTGTTCATTACTTTCATAGACAGATACCACCACTATATTTTACTTTTCAGGTCATGCCATAGCATCTCAATAGGATTCAGGTCAGGACTTTGACTAGGCCACTCCAAAGTCTTCATTTGGTTTCTGGTGGACTTGCTAGTGTGTTTTGGATTATTGTCCTGCTGAAGAACCCAAGTTGGTTTCAGCTTGAGGTCACCAACAGATGGCCGGACATTCTCCTTTAAGAGAATTTATGCCTCCATTTATCACAGCAAGTCTTCCAGGTCCTGAAGCAGCAAAACAGCCCCAGACCATCACACTACCACCACCATGTTTTACTGTTGGTATGATATTCTTTTTCTGAAATGTGGGATTACTTTAACACCAGATGTAACGGGACACACACCTCGTACCGTGTACTTTGTTCATGAGTAACGTAAAGATGGAACATGAGATCAACAAGCGGATCGGTGTAGTGCAGTGCAGTGATCGGTGCAGTGTCGGTCCGTTGTGGCGATGAGTTGAACCGAAATGCAAAGGCACGGGCCACACTTTGGTCACCCATGTTTGCATTGCCCTGGCGGCACGGTGAACGAGTGGTTAGCGTGCAGACCTCACAGCTAGGAGACCAGGGTTCAATTCCACCCTCGGCCATCTCTGTGTGGAGTTTGCATGTTCTCCCTGTGCATGCGTGGGTTTTCTCCGGGTACTCCGGTTTCCTCCCACATTCCAAAAACATGCTAGGTTAATTGGCGACTCCAAATTGTCCATAGGTTATGAATGTGAGTGTGAATGGTTGTTTGTCCATATGGCGACCTGTCCAGGGTGTACCCCGCCTCTCGCCCGAAGACAGCTGGGATAGGGATACCATGAATGAATGAATGAATGCATAGCGGTCAGTTCTTCAATAAACCCGTATTCGTGTATAAGAGGGACTCCAGCACTGCACACCTTGTCATTAGTATGACATTAGGAAATCCTGCAGGTTTTTGTAATTCCACAAACCCGGAATACCCTTTCAAAGGAATATCAAAGAAAAAATGTAGTGCCGTCAACCGGCTAAAAGGACTGCTTCTTCCTCAATCCTAAAAGGCTTGCATGAGAAGATCCAGTTTTTGATGTGACAGGGAGTTGCAACCATAACACGTAACAGCAAAGAGGGATTTGTAACCTACTTTTAAAGCCATTGAGTGCCACCAGACTTGGATGGTAAAATCCTCTTCTGCACTGGCACTTGTATTTGTCCAACACAAATCCATGGCCGGTGATGGGTGTACACTGAGAGAAGAGAAAAGACAGACACACACACACACACACATATAGACTTTTAGAGGATAATGCTAATCCAACTGTGATTACCACAACAAAAGGGTGCAAACAGAAGGAACCGTACACATGAGATGTCACATTATTGTGTGAAACCTGGGAAGCTCAATTTAGCATGCTTGAGTAGTTCACCTTTTGCACTTCATTAAGCCTCCCAAGCAACAGTGCATCAAGGAAAAGGAAAGCCATCACCACGGCGAAGAGAAATGTCCACCAACATTGGTTTGTTCTTTAGATCCCAACTGCTGGACCACCATTAAGGATGAAGGCTCCAGTACTGAGGTTCCATTAACAAAAGTAAAGCCAAATTTAGCCCAAAAAGTGTCCCACAGAATCATGTTGGGAGCACGTTTAACACCATTCTCAGTACTTTTAAGCTAAGATTTATGGAAGGCAATTGTGGACTCGGGTTAGGGTTGGGTTTGGGTTAGGTCAGGGTTAAGTTAGGTTATTAGGTTAGGTTATTTTAGGTTAGGGTAGCTTAGGAGGAAGGGTTAGGTTAGGTTAGGTTAGGTTAGGTTAGGTTAGGTTAGGTTAGGTTAGGTTAGGCTAGGTTAGGGTTAGGTTAAGTTGGGGTTAGGTTAGGATTAGGTTAGGTTAAGGTTAAGTTAGGGTTAGGTTAGGTTAAGTTGGGGTTAGGTTAGGTTAGGTCAGGTTAGGTTAAGTTAGGGTTAGGTTAGGTTAGGTTAAGGTTAGGTTAAGGTAAGTTGGGGTTAGGGTTACGGTTACGGTTAAGGTTAAGGTTAAGGTTAAGGTTAAGGTTAGGTTAAGGTTAAGGTTAAGGTTAAGGTTAAGGTTAAGTTAGGGTTAGGTTAAGGTTAAGGTTAAGGTTAAGGTTAAGGTTAAGGTTAAGGTTAAGGTTAGGGTTAGGGCTAAGGTTAGGTTAGGTTAAGGTTAGGTTAAGTTAAGTTGGGCTTAGGTTAGGGTTAGGTTAAAGTTAAAGTTAAAGTTAAAGTTAAAGTTAAAGTTAAAGTTAAAGTTAAAGTTAAAGTTAAAGTTAAAGTTAAAGTTAATGTTAGGTTAAGGTCAGGGTTAGGTTAGTTTAAGGTTAGGTTAGGCTAAGGCTAAGGCTAAGGCTAAGGCTAAGGCTAAGGCTAAGGTTAGGTTAGGTTAGGTTAGGTTAGGTTAGGTTAAGGTTAGGTTAGGTTAGGTTAGGTTAGGTTAGGTTAGGTTAGGTTAGGTTAGGTTAGGGTTTGGGTTTGGGTTTAGGTTTAGGCTAGGCTAGGTTAGGTTAGGTTAGGTTAGGTTAGGTTAGGTTAGGTTAGGTTAGGGTTTGGGTTTAGGCTAGGTTAGATTAGGTTAAGGTTAAGGTTAAGGTTAGGTAAGGTTTGGTTAGGGTTTGGGTTATAAGAACAGTACACGCACATTGCCCCCCCCTTATGTATACCACATTTCCAAGTCACATCAGGAGCAAGAACAGAGAGGACTCTACATTTGTACCAGTAATCATTCTGCACAGTAGAACCTGTTCTCCAGCATAGAACTTTGCACTTTCTTTTCCCGCTGTGGTCGGGTTAATGAACTCGCTAGAATGAAGTTCTTGTATCTTCGGTATTATCCACATGGTATTCTTCAGTGGGGGGGGGGGGCAGCAGCAGGCCCAGTTATAAACACGGCTGATGTCAGGGGAAATCACACAGCTTTGCCAAGTAACAGGGACGCTAATTAATATCTAAATTAAGAATTAAGGGCTGCTTGCAGAATTCAAGCTTCTGCATAATCGCAGTTTGGTTTTTACCTCCATAAGCTTACGTACCATCTGGACCTGAATCACTCGCTTTTGGACTCACGTGGCAGCCACTAAAATTAAAGCGGTAATAAATTTGCCATGAATGTTCATAAATAGTTCAACGCTTCTCTGCGGGGAGGATGATAGGGGCGGCTAAATTTATACTTGGCCACAAAATACGCCTGACTTACCGGAGTCATCAAATTTCTTATGGTGTTATGTCACGCTACCACCGTTGGTGTAAAGTTACTGACTTTCAGAACAAATTCATTCAGTGGTGTGAAAAAAGTGTTTGCACTCTTCCTGATTTCTTATTTTATTATTACAATAAATGTTAAATGTTTCAGATCATCAAATTAAAATATGAGTCAATGACAACATAACCGCACACAAAGTACAATTTTTGAATGGAACTTTTTATTATTAAGAGAGAAAAACATCAAAACCGACATGACCCTGTGTGAAAAAGTGATTCCCCTTGGTCAGGTCACCCTTAGAAGCAACAACTGCAATCAAGTGTTTGTGATAACTTGCAATGAGTTTTGGCCCACTCGTCTTTGCAGAATTGTTGTCATTCAGCCACATTGGAGGCTTTTCCAGCATTGGGTTACCCTTAGCAGCAACAACTGCAATCAAGTGTCTGTGATAACTTGCAATGAGTCTCTTAAAGCGCTGTGGAGGAATTTAGGCCCACTCGTCTTTGCAGAATTGTTGTCATTCAGCCACATTGGAGGCTTTTCCAGCATTGGGTTACCCTTAGCAGCAACAACTGCAATCAAGCGTCTGTGATAACTTGCAATGAGTCTCTTAAAGCGCTGTGGAGGAATTTTGGTCCACTCATCTTTGCAGAATTGTTGTCATTCAGCCACATTGGAGGCTTTTCCAGCATTGGGTTACCCTTAGCAGCAACAACTGCAATCAAGTGTTTGTGATAACTTGCAATGAGTCTCTTAAAGCGCTGTGGAGGAATTTTGGCCCACTCATCTTTGCAGAATTGTTGTCATTCAGCAACATTGGAGGCTTTTCCAGCATTGGGTTACCCTTAGCAGCAACAACTGCAATCAAGTGTTTGTGATAACTTGCAATCACTTTTTCACACAGGACCATGTACGTTTGTTTTTTCTCCCATAATAACAAAGAGTTTCATTTAAAAACTGCATGTTGTGTCGTCATTGACTAATATTTAATTTTGTATAAATGTGTTTGATACCCTGAAGTCCCAAAGTGTGAAAAACTTGCAGGGCGTGAATACTGAATTGGGAATGTGCTTGTAAGTGTAAGTCGTTTTCCAAAAAACGCCTCCGTTGTGTCGCTTCTCTGCTTTTCTCCTCGTCGCCCTGGATTGCCTCGTTGCTCCAGCCGTGCTGCGCTTTTAGTTGAGCTGTATGTTTTTTTCGACTGACTGTCTGTCTGCTGTGGGGTCGAACTGGTAAGCGACTGTCACAACAGAGAAATTCATCAGGGGTAGGAAGTGGCAGGTTTTACACTGGCGGAGTCAATCTCCAGGCGTTCAAACGGTAGAGCACGGAATTTTCTTGGTGTCGTTGTTTCAACACTTTTAGAGGGAAGTACTAATATGTCATTATACTGTATAATGTATATAGTGAAAATAATAGCCACGTAGTAGCCACGTATACATGGACCCAAATATTCCAATTCCATTCGGGTTATTTGCTCAAACGGAAAGAATGTAACCTTTGTATACACCTCATTCCGAAAGAAAAGTGCCAATCCGAATTAATATATAATCGAATTTACAGGGGTGGAATATTCCTTTCCGATTCCAAAAAATCTGATTGAGGTATCTTGTACCTGCTCAATCGGAAAAGTTGTCAGGGTGCTCAGCTGTGACGTAACACACAAACGTCTCTCAGATTTTGAAAATGGCGGCAAGCAGTCATTGCTGGACTACAGCGGAAAGTTCGTTTTTGGTACAAATTTTAAAAGAACTGAACGTAATTGCAAGACTGGACGGTGGAAAAACAATTTATTATTATTAATTTATTATTATTAAAAATTTATCCGATCCCCTCTACGCTTCTTCTTCGCTGTCATTTTCCGCAGGATCGCATGGGTTTCAAGTTCAACTGTCCCAACAACTGTGGTAATCACACTCTCGTCCGCCATCTTCGATGAATCATGTAATGTTGTTAACGTTTTACTGCGCATGCCCCTTTGACTATTTCGTTTGATTATTCCGCATTGGAATATTCCTTTCCATGTATACACTGTTTTCTGGTACATTATTCGGAAAGATTCCATTCGGAAGTTTGTTTTTATTTCATTTGAACATGCATCGGATTACAATTGAATGCATCACATAATCAGTTCACAGTTCCACATGTCCGAAAGGAGTAGGAAGAAGCAAAGCTTATTAAATCCTACCCCTCCATTTGGTACTTTTACAATCAAGTAACTGTTACATTTGTTCACTTCCTGCTTTCCTGTAATTTCCTGCTTTCTAAAAGATACTGGTTTATACGGCATGCATACTGTTTATTACACAATCACAATATTCCTAAAAATAATGACTTAGATTTCATGTATTGTATTTGCATTTTTTATAAATATTTTATATTGAAAGGAATACGTATGCCTTTTTATTTATGATGCATACGAGTGAGTAACACCAGGGGAAATGCATAATCAAATTGGCTATTTCCTGTCTCAGGATGGGAATGGAAAAGAAATCATTATGTGTAATTCATCATGGTTTTCATTCATTATTAATTATATATTATAATTATATTATTAATTTATTAAATAAATATATTATTATAATTTTAATTTTAATTTTTTTATAATTTTTTTATATTTTGTCACGTACCAAAGTTCGAGGTGATATGACCATACAATGACATAATGGGTACCATAGTAGTAGTGTATACGCTGTTTTCTGGTACGTCATTCGGAAAGATTCCATTCGGAAAGAGGAATATCATGGCTAATGTTACTATAACGTCTTAGCCTATCTACATGTGTTGCACTACAAAATATCAAAGTTGCATCCTTTCATTTTTCAGTATGTGGCAACCCCAAGGACAACCCCTGTTTCAAAGTGTATGAAAGAGTGTTTTCAAAAATGACTGGAAATCAACATGAAGTATGTTTGTAGAGAGTAAAACAAGAAATACTGCGTAGATAAGTAAGCACAAGTCTTATGGGAATAGAAGTGAAAAACACTTATGTGATGGATAACATGCTGCATGAGAACTAATATTAATACTACCCAACCACCAAAGTGCCTTTTAAAGCAGTCAGTGCTTGTCGTCTATCACCACGCGGTGCCACTTTATCCCTTTATAGCCTGGAAGCAAAGCACCTATACGTACATCTGATAGTAAAGCGGCCCTCATTTTTCTTCAGGCACAATGAAGGAGCTATAAAAGGCGGTTCCTATTTGATGAGCCCTTTAATCAGGCCAAAGGCTGACAATGAGACATTATTTAATAATTGCATGTTACTTTGGATGCAGAGCAGCTTTTAATCCTCAGCTCTTGGCTCTCAGAGTGCCAGGCTGCGTTGTTATTCACAGCTAGTGCAAAGAAATACCTGTCTGTTAAAAAGGGAAACCTGCAGGGACTAAATGTAAAAAAATAACCAAAACAGATGCTTGTTGTCACTTACAGCACACTTTAATAAATGGTGACAGATTTGCATACATTAGACAGTAGCTTATGTTCCAGAACTACTAAAACGAGTAATTAATGCGCCCGTAAAATGTCTATTTCACATACATTCATTCAAACCGCTTATCCTCACAAAGGTCGCAGGGGTGCTGGAGCCTATCCCAGCTGTCTTCGAGCGAGAGGCGGGATACACCCTGGACTGGTTGCCAGCCAATCACAGGGCACATAAAGACAAACAACCATTCACACTCACATTCATACCTATGGACAATTTGGAGTCGCTAATTAACCTAGCATGTTTTTGGAATGTGGGAGGAAACCGGAGTACCCGGAGAAAACCCACGCATGCACGGGGAAAACACGCAAACTCCACACAAAGATGGCCGAGGGTGGAATTGAACCCTGGTCTCCTAGCTGTGAGGCCTGCGCACGAACCACTCGCCAGCTCTGGTTAACATCATCAATCAATCATTAAAACTAAAACGGACTCTAACCAAAGCACATGCAAGAACATGCAAACTCCACACAGAGATGCCCGAGGGTGGAATTGAACTCGGGTCTCATAGCTGTGAGGCCTGCGCGCTAACCGCTCGACAGCCCTGGTTAACATCATCAATCAATCATTAAAACCAAAACGGACTCTAACCAAAGCAAATTCTTGCATTGAAAATAATGTAAATCCAATTAATTAGTTCCAGACACCCAAACATTTATTACAAATTACGGATGGGCAACTTTTAGCATCACTTTTGTTGGGGGACCACCACCCCCTCCCAAAAAAAATACATGAACAAAACAACACAAAATAAACACATTAGACTGGAGTCTAATCTAATCTTTATTTTGGTAGGGTCCATGTTTATATAGCCATGTAACACAATATTCCATGTTGCCAATTAACCTAGCATGTTTTTGGAATGTGGGAGGAAACCGGAGTACCCGGGGAAAACCCACGCATGCACAGGGAGAACATGCAAATTCCGAGGGTGGAATTGAACTCTGGTCTCCTAGCTGTGAGGTCTGCGCCCTAACCACTCGACCGCCATTCAGCCCCGCCTCACATACAGTGATGTAAAAAAAACTGTTGAAATCGTACCTTGGTTAACATCATCAATCAATCATTAAAACCAAGACGGACTCTAACCAAAACAAAATCCCCCCATTGAAAATAATGTAAATCCAATTAATTTGTTCCAGAATCCAATTAATTCGTTGTAGACACCCCAAAAAGAAATACCCCCCAACCCCAACCATTTTACCGAAATCAGTTTTCCCCGTTTTTTTGAAGACTCAGGACATGTTGGCGAGACCATGTCTCTCAACTGGCCTAGGCATGCCTCGGGATCCGCTGAGCTTCCCTTCTTAAGCTGCTGTCCTTGCAACCCGACCTCGGACACCGCAGGAAAACTACAGTATCACTGTCATCGGGATGTACAACATCACACACATACACACATTAAATATTTTGACACCTAAGAAGGAATTGTCTTCAAATGTAACACATAAGTGCCTTCTTCTCCTTGGCTTGCGTTACACCTGTTTAGGTTTCCTCACCCAGCCCAGCAATGTGATAAAAAGCTGTGAACAAGATGCCAAGATAGGAGTTGGCAAAAGCATGAGAAATGAGAAAGCACTCACTGTCCCTCAGAGGTCTATAAATACACTGAAAGCATTCAAACCTAAAAGCATTACAATTGGTTTGTCCCTCGAGTGAAGACTCTTCCTGCTGCTGTTTCACAAGACAACCCAACACCCGAATATATAAAAATGAACTGCTGTTTGTAATCCAAGTCATTTCTCAAAAGACACGCCCTTCAGTAGTCATTTTGAATGAAATATTTCAAGGCAACACGGAATATTGTGTTATATGGCTATATAAACATGGACCCTACCAAAATAAACTCCAGTCTAATGTGTTTATTTTGTGTTGTTTTGTTAATGTTTTTTTTTGGAGGGGGGGTGGACCCCCAACAAAAGTGATGCTAAAAGTTGCCCATCCGTCATTTGTGATAAATTTTTGGGGGTCTGGAACGAATTAATTGGATTCGCTTTGGTTAGAGTCTGTTTTGGTTTTAATGATTGATTGAGGATGTTAACCAGGGCTGTCGAGTGGTTAGCGCTCAGACCTCACAGCTAGGAGACCCGAGTTCAATTCCATCCTCGGCCATCTCTGTATGGAGTTTGCATGTTCTCGCCGTGCATGTGTGGGTTTTCTCGGGGTACTCCGGTTTCCTCCCACGTTCCAAAAATACATGCTAGGTTACACTCTGATACTGTGAACATCCAGCAGCAACACAACTAAATTGTCCGTAGGTATGAATGTGAGTGTCTTGTCTATATGTGCCCCGCAATTGACTGGCGACCTGTCAGCTGGGATAGGCTCCAGCATACCCCGTGACACTAGGAGGACAAGGAAATACTGACAACAAGACTATGTCAACAAAAACATCAAGTTTTACTTCAAACTGAATTTGAGTGGGGGCTACAGGCCTCACAGCTAGGAGACCCACGTTCAATTCCCTTCTCGGCCATCTCTGTGTGGAGTTTGCATGTTCTCCCGTGCATGCGTGGGTTTTCTCCGGGTACTCTGGTTTCCTCCCACATTCCAAAAACATGCTAGGTTAATTAGCGACTCCAAATTGTCCATAGGTATGAATGTGAGTGTGAATGGTTTTTTGTCTATATGTGCCCTGTGATTGGCTGGCCACCAGTCCAGGGTGTACCCCGCCTCTCGCCCGAAGACAGCTGGGATAGGCTCCAGCACCCCCACGTGACCCTCATGAGGATAAGCGGTAGAAAATGAATGAATGAATGAATAATGTTAACCAAGGTACCATTGTAGTTCCAGCATAGTATATAGTATGAGAGGGATTGGAAGGGAAAGTAAAAGCTCTCTTTTGCAAGGTTATATTTCTTATTATTAGCTGAGAGAACAAAACTGAGTCGGCCATTGTGACGAAAACAGACTGTATGACAAATGGAACCTCTGGTTGGTGGCACAGACTTTGGACATCCATCATAACTGCAATCAACCTGTCATTTTAGAGGTTTAGAAAGTAAGTGTTCTCATTCAGAGAATTGGGTCGTCCCAAGACCTCCACGTGGATTCGAGCGTTAGGCCTCACTCAATTATGATCCCGATATATTCGCCTACATTTTGTTGCATCCGCCACTGAGCTGCAGGCAACAGATTAGGGAGTGATTGGTGTCTCCCTATGGAAAATGAATCCTCCTCTCTGCTGCCACGTCTTATCTCTCCTTGTCGTCTATACATCCTTGTCCTTACTTGCACTCTCCTTCCTTACCTCATATTATAATGCATGAGTCATCAGGATAATTGATGGTAATGGTAAAGGTTTTCTTTCATTTGAACATGCATCATATTACAATTGAATGCATCACATAATCAGTTCACAGTTCCACATGTCCAAAAGGAGTAGGAAGAAGCAAAGCTTATTAAATCCTACCCCTCCATCTGGTACTTTTACAATCAGTAACTGTTACATTTGTTCACTTCCTGCTTTCCTAATATAGTTTAAGTATTTTATTTTATTTTATTAGGTTTTATTTTGTTTACTTCACTTCACTTCACTTTACTTACATAATCAGTTCACAGTTCCACATGTCCAAAAGAAGTAGGAAGAAGCAAAGCTTATTAAATCCTACCCCTCCACCTGGTACTTTTACAATCAGTAACTGTTATTTGTTCACTTCCTGCTTTCTAATTTAATTTAATTTATTTTATTTTATTTTATTTTATTTTATTTTATTTTATTTTATTTTATTTTATTTTATTTTATTTTATTTTATTTTATTTTATTTTATTTTATTTTATTTTATTTTATTTTATTTTATTTTATTTTATTTTATTTTATTTACAAAATCAGTTCACAGTTCCACATGTCGAAAAAGGAGTAGGAAGAAGCAAAGCTTATTAAATTCTACCCCTCCATCTGGTACTTTTACAATCAGTAACTGTTACATTTGTTCACTTCCTGCTTTCCAAATTTATTTTATTTTATTTTATTTTCAAAATCAGTTCACAGTTCCACATGTCCAAAAGGAGTAGGAAGAAGCAAATCTTATTAAATCCTACCCCTCCATCTGGTACTTTTACAATTAGTGTCACGATCAGGCTTCACATCCTTGTTTAGTTCCTTTTTTGCCTCTAGTTTTCCCTTCCTAGTTCATGCCCTTATTTTGTATTCACTTCCTCTGTTGTTCCGTTTTCCGTTCCTTTCAATTATCTCCCGCACCTGTTTCCTATTTTGCGAGTGAATTGTTCTACTGCATAGCGAAAATGAATATATATTATTTACCTGCATTGGGTCGTTATCTCTGCATCCTGGAGTCGAACCGTAAAACTCACAAGCCGTTCCGTGACAATTAGTAACTGTTACATTTGTTCACTTCCTGCTTTCCTAATATAGTTTAAGTTTTTTTAAATTATTTATTTATTTTTATTATATTTTATTTGCATTTATTTATTATTTTTTTTATTACCAAAGTGTTCTTGATTGATGGAGCATCCAGCAGCGGTACAACAGGTGAACTCACAGCGCTGACACACGCAACGGGAGGTGTTATATTATAAAGCATAGAAAAGCGCCTTTATGTGAAAATGCTAATTTAAGGAAAAGTCATACGGTATATTACCATTAACCGTGTGGTTTCACCCTATACTTGCCAGCAGCTATGTGGGTTTGCCATCAAAGAAATCATTAATTATGCACTGAAAGCTGCATTTATTAACAGTTCAATTCAAGGTCGATAAGCCTTCCGTTTCATGCACGGTGCTCAACCGTGAGCAGCTGGAAGCTTTCTCTGCAGCTTTACAGTCACTGTACTTAATAAACGGGAATACTCTCGGGGACTGTACGGGAAGCATACAAAACGGAGTGGGAAATCGCATTGCTGTACTTTATGGCAACCAACCAGACTGGAAGACGGCAAAAAAGGACAATAGACACACATTGTTCAAAGTGCATTTTATTATTTTTGCATTGAAAAAATTTGCAGAGGTCGTTCGTTGTTTGGTTATTTTGGATTAAAGTTCAAAGGAATTATCCACACGATGGGCAAGTGGTTAGAATATGGGACTGGGTTAGAATCTCTGCTTAGGCGTGTTCTCCCCGTGCATGCGTGGGTCTTCCCCAGGTACTGCGGTTTCCTTCCACATTCCAAAAACATGCTAGGTTAATTGCTGACTCCATGAATGCCATTGTTTGTCTATATGTGCCCTCCGATTGGCTGATTGGATGTACCCCAAAGACAGCTAGGATAGGCTCCAGTGGGATAGGTGGCATAGAAAATGGATGGATGGATGGAACTATCCAGAACTTGTATATTTTAAGAAGAACACTCACCTCATCACACAGCAACTTAACACTAAACGGTATACCGAATGAATATACAAACATGTACCATTAGAAGCATAATGCATTTAGTTTGAGCAAAGCGTTTATTTGGTGGATAAGCAGCAACAATGCTATAATGCTGCCTCTGTCCACCAGAAGGAGCCAGAGTAGCCCATAGAGAGGCTGACGTCATTGCAGCACTCCAATGAATGTAATGCTGAGATGCAACACATCTGACTTCGGATTCTGCTCTAAGTGGAGAGGTTTGAATACTCAAGATTGACAGGCGGATTGGCATAACATCTGCAGTGATGCCGACTCTGTATCGGTTCGTTGTTATATATGTTTTGATATTAAACAAAGTAGTAATGAATTAATGACACATTTAATTCTGTCCCATTTGACACCCCATGCTACATGTGTCCATGTCATAAAATGGTGTTCATCTTAAGAAGGACACTCATCTCATCACACAGCAACTTAACACTAAACAGTATACCGAATGAATATACAAACATGTACCATTCCAAGCATAATGCATTTAGTTTATTTGGGGGATAAGCAGCAACGATGCTACAATGCTGCCTCTGTCCACCAGAAGGAGCCAGAGTAGCCCAGAGAGAGGCTGACGTCATTGCAGCACTCCAATGAATGCAATGCTGAGATGCAACACCTGGGATTCTGCTCTAAGTGAAGAGGTTTGAAGAGAGGTCTGCAGTGATGCAGACTGTGTATCGGTCCATTGTTGTCCGTACATGTTTTGGCATTGAACTAAGTGTCATTTTAATGAATTAATGACACATTAAGTCTGTCCCATTTGATACCCCATACCACTGGCTGTTCATTGTTGTGTATTATTTAGGGACTAAGCTACATGTGTCCATGTCATAAAATGGTGTTTATCTTAAGAAGAACACTCATCTCATCACACAGCAACTTAACACTAAACGGTATACCGAATGAATATACAAACATGTACCATTACAAGCATAATGCATTTAGTTTGAGCAAAGCGTTTATTTGGTGGATAAGCAGCAATGAGCCAGAGTAGCCCAGAGAGAGGCTGACGTCATTGCAGCGCTCCAATGAATGTAATGCTGAGATGCAACACATCTGACTTGGGATCCTGCTCTAAGTGGAGAGGTTTGAATACTCAAGATCGACAGCCGGATTGGCATCACATCTGCAGTGATTGTGTATCTGTTCGTTGTTGTCCGTACATGTTTTGGCATTGAACTAAGTGTCATTTTAATGAATTAATGACACATTTAATTCTGTCCCATTTGATACCCCATACCACTGGCTGTTCATTGTTGTGTATTATTTAGAGACTATGGAACAACAACCAAAAAAAAGCAAAACAAACAGCCATTCCCGATGAAAACAACTTTCTTATTCCAAAGCAAAGTCCTGCGGGGCCATTCAGGTTTCTTGCAGCAGCGCAGAGAGAAGCCACGTGTGTACAGGTGATAAATTTTTCAGATGCGAGCGACTCGCATCACTAAAAAAATACGCACTCGCCGTGCTGCTGCCAGAATTAATAGCATTGCTCTTTACAGCAACGCCGAAGGTCTGTTGTTTGAATCATGTTTCCGATGAATGGAGCTGCAAATTAGGAGAAAAAGAATGGAAGAAGCTGCGTGTGATAACAGCGCAGGTCATCCGATACCGGGAAGGAAGATGTTATGCGGGAACATATGTCACTTCTCGCTGACTTTCAAACTTTAAGCGATGATTTAAATGCCAATTTACAAAATAAAGCTGTGCTTTTTTACGGGAATAACATGCTGGCAGATGCAGGGGGAATGGTTTCTGGCGGGGGCCTATCTTCTCCTCTTCTCCTTTCTGAGGATTTAATTGGCTTATGAAAATGGAGTAGGGGTGTTCAACAAGGCCACATGGAAAGAAGGGTGTGATAACTAGAGACAAAAAGATGTGAGAAAAAATCCGAGCGGGTATGAAAACCGAAGCGGGAGGCAGAGAGCAGGAAAAGAGGCAGCGTGGGGTTTAGAGTGGGCAACCCTTCTTGGCTGTCATAGTGGCTTATACTCATTAGCGGAGCTCTGCCTTTTGCAGGCTTTTATCTCCAGCGACACATTTCCCAGAATGGATAAAAACAAACACACACATGCATATGCAAACATACTCAGCCCACTTTGATGCGTACTACACTTTAAAAGCGTACGCTATTGAAATCCCATACTCATCTTCTCGTAAAGCATCCAGTCACAAATCACCTGAACAAATCATGTTGAGACTCTTGTATAATTACAGGAGTAATCATGTAAGAGGTGCGACCCTTGTGACTCGTCATCCATAATGCATGAGGTTGTCTGTTTAGTTCATCGTGACAAATCCCACTTCCTCCACAGTCTTTGCTGGAACTGTGAGAAAAATCCAAGAAACCGGAATAAACAGGTTATATGTAGTATTATATGTAGTATTGTGGTGACTGCAATCAGTAATGTTATGAGACATGCTGTTGTGATGACAAGTGAGAAAAGGTTCTCCTCTCATTCCGTGTGGAAGTGATACGTTTTTGAATTTTTTTTGTGGTTAGTGTTAGTGTTAGAGTTCGATTCCACTCTCAGCCATCTCTGTGTGAAGTTTGCATGTTCTTGCATGTGTTTTGGTTACAGTCCGTTTTGGTTTTAATGATTGATTGATGATGTTAACCAGGGCTGTCGAATGGTGAGTGTCCATAGGTATGAATGTGATGGGGTACACCCTGTGGTCCAGGGTGTACCCCATCTCTCGCCCTATAAGCGGTAGAAAATGAATGAATGAATGAATCTTGGCTGCACGGAGGTAGAGTGGTTAGCGCACAGTCCTCACAGCTAAAAGACCCGAGTTCAATCCCACCCTCGGCCATCTCTGTGTGGAGTTTTCCCCGTGCATGCGTGGGTTTTCTCCGGGTACTCCGGTTTCCAAAAACATGCTAGGTTACACTCTGATACTGTGAACATCCAGCAGCAACACAACTAAATTGTCCATAGGTATGAATGTGAGTATCTTGTCTATATGTGCCCTGCAATTGACTGGCGACCAGTCCAGCGTGTACCCTGCAGCTCACCCAAAGTTAGCTGGGATAGGCTCCAGCATACCCCGTGACGCTAGGAGGACAAGGAAATACTGACAACAAGACTATGTCAACAAAAACATCAAGTTTTACTTCAAACTGAATTTGAGTGGGGGCTGCAGGCCTCACATCTAGGAGACCCAAGTTCAATTCCCCCCTCGGCCATCTATGTGTGGAGTTTGCATGTTCTCCCCGTGCATGCGTGGGTTTTCTAGGTTAATTGGCGACTCCAAATTGCCCATAAGTATGAATGTGAGTGTGAATGGTTGTTTGTCTATATGTGCCCTGTGATTGGCTAGCGTCCAGATCTACAGTACTCCACTGGAAAAAATGTTGTGAATGTTTCTATCTTGTTGGGCCAAACAGTTTCATAGACCATGAATGGTGTGTTTATGGCTTGTTATGTCGCCCTCAAGTTGCCAAGCGTAACAATTCACACAGCTATCAGTTCAATGAGACGTAAAGTTCGAAGGACGGAGCACAATCACAGCCGAATCGGAACACATCCGAGAGGCATTAATGTTGGCCAGCCATCAAAAAATAGACTACACTGTAGGATCTGAACACTCTGCGGAGCAAGTTGATGCCCCATCAAATTGAGACAGACTCAGCTGTTATTACTTCTCTCTGGGAGACTTTCCAGAGGCAAACATTGTCTTTTATAAGAACTAGAGGGATGACGTGACCTTTATGTGACCTTTATGACTTGCTACCGGGGTTCAGGACCAATTTTTGTGGGTCTACCACTTAACTCTTGCATTCCATATCCAGCAATGAATGGCATATTTGCAAGAAGCCTCGTTTATGCAGCGTTCAAAGAGAGAAAGCTTTTTTGCCTTAGCCATCATGAGATCATCACAGTGTGAATACTTCACAGAAAATGACACTGAATCAACAGTTTGGCTTTTAAAGGCTGGGGTCTCCAAAAGTGGTCCCACTCCAGGATTAGAGAAGCACCACAAAACCACAGAAATCGTTTGGTAATGGTAATGGTTTAATTTCATTTGAACATGCATCAGATTACAATTGAATGCATCACATAATCAGTTCACAGTTCCACATGTCCAAAAGGAGTAGGAAGAAGCAAAGCTTATTAAATCCTACCCCTCCATCTGGTACTTTTACAATCAGTAACTGTTACATTTGTTCACTTCCTGCTTTCCTAATATAGTTTTTTTATTAAATTAAATTAAATTAAATTAAATTAAATTAAATTAAATTAAATTAAATTAAATTAAATTAAATTAAATTAAATTAAATTAAATTAAATTAAATTGATTCCACATACTGAAATGCTATGGCTTTTTAATGTAGTCCTAGCATATAAGTGTTTTATTTAAATGTAATTCTTCCCTGAGATCATATTTCTCCTCTCTTGTAGAGAAGTATTGGATGACGTTTTTAGGTAATTGGTTATCTTTAGTCTTATTTTAGCTGTTTGAAGATGAACTATATCAGCAAGTTGAAGTATTTGTGATTTTAGAAATAAGGAGTTAGTATGTTCTCTGTAGGCGGCATTATGAATTATCCTTACTGACCTTTTTTGCAGTACATTTAGCAAGTGAAGATTGCTTTTATAGTTATTACCCCATATTTCCACACAATAAGTAAGATATGGTAGAACCAGCGAGCAATTTTTGCTTTGTTCAATACTGAAATATTTCTAGCCACCTTATGTTGTATATTTGTAATATGAGGTTATCCAGCTTATATTTTCATCTATTATGATCCCCAGAAATTTATTTTCGTTCACCTTTTCAATGTTTTGATGGCATTAAGTAGGAACAAGTTGAGGGAACAAGAGTTGGAAAAAAGACAAGATAACGAGCTCATCCGCACATTAGAAACGGCACTGCAAGCATGAACATGTACTGAGGTTATACAATGAGGATTAATTATTTTTAGACAGTTTGCCTTAAGTGACCCCTTTTGCAGTGGATCTTTTCATTTATAATGGCTTTGCAAGTTCGGAATGATATAAGGCTCGAACTTCTTCTGGCCTGCCAGATGCGGTTATACATCCTAATTAACCCAATCACATCATTTAATGATCCAGCCAGTGACGTAAAATGGATTACACCGTTATGAAAGCATCATAGTAATCTGACAAAATATATTTAGTTGTTTATAATATTGGGAAAAAAGTACTGAGCGGCATGAATCTCACCTCCTACGTTGGTACTGAAAAAAGATAAACAAGAGGGATGACTCAGGCTGCCAGTGAATCACGGTGTGAATGTGCCAAATATGGCATGTGTTAGAAGGATCATCATCAGAGGAGAGTAAGAGGCGGTAAAAATGTGGATTGTTGTTATGCATTTTTCTACTCACTCCTCAAAGCTCCGCTACCTCAAACCAACCAGCCAGCCAATAAGCAATCTGCTTTTGTTGTAGAATATTTTTAAAAAGATCACATCCGGTTCAAACATAGCTCAACGTCACGTGAAGTAAGAGCGAAAACATCCACACACACATGCTGGCGGCTTTAAACGCAGCATCCTTCTAACAATATATTAACCATCTCAGTCTGGCCTCTCTGGCTTTATCTCCAAGGCCTCTAACATGTAATATCTCTCTGATGTACTCCTTCCTGATCCTATCCATCCTGGTCACTCTCAATGTGAACCTATGCATCCTCATCTCTGTTACCTCCAGTGGCACTGTCTCTAGACCAAACAACATGGCTGGTATAGCTTTCCTTTCATTTTAGATGAAACTCTTCTATCTACACGGCTGCACAGTAGTCAAGTGGTTAGCACACAGACCTCACAGCGAGGAGACCCGAGTTCAATCCCACCCTCGGCCATCTCTTCTCATCATCTTCCGGGCATCTTCCGGGTACTCCGATTTCCCCATTCCAAAAACATGCTAGGTTAATTGGCGACTCCAAATTGTCCATAGGTATGAATGTGAGTGTGAATGGTTGTTTGTCTATATGTGCCCTGTGATTGGCTGGCCACCAGTCCAGGGTGTACCCCGCCTCTCGCCCAAAGACAGCCCCTGCGACCCTTGTGAGGATAAGCGGTAGAAAATGAATGAATGAATCTTGGCTGCACGGCGGTCGAGTGGTTAGCGCGCACTCTCGGCCATCTCTGCGTTTTCTCCCCGTGTATGCATGGGTTTTCTCCGGGTATTATGCTCAAAGTTAGTATGCTAATAGCCAGAATGGTAGCTTTTTTGCTATTTTTAGACATAAACTTACAGTAATTTTGGGGTTTAGCATGTTAACAGTGAGCTGTTAGCATGCTAACCTGAGAATTTTTTATCAGGAAAAAGACAGCAAAACGATGAAGGACACATACCGTAATGTATTCATTCAGACTGACTTAGTGTAAGAATGCAAATAGACATAGAAGCGCTATCTTGTTTTCAACTAATTCATTTCTTTATGCAACACACCATGCCCAACAAAAATTGGAGCAAACAGAATAAGGTATTATTCTCATTACTCAAACTGCTTCTCGCCCAGCATTACTGTTTCTTACCTCATGTATCACAGAAGATGAAAGCCTACATTTAGCCCCGCACCGCCACCGGTGCAGACCAAGAAAAGGGGAGGGCGGGGGGGGTTGCACACAGACAAAGAGCATGGTCAATTATTCAACCCGTCTTGATGCAATCCATTACGCTGCATTTATTATACATCGTATGGCGAGCGACATGCCATGCCATCCACGCATGACCATCCACGGCGCCCCTCCTTCCGTCATTCCCTCCCTGGTGGAGTCACAGAGACTTCCCACAATCCGTCACGTGAAATTCATTAGCATCGACGTGAGCGTGGAAGCTGAGATGAAGGACCCCCACACAAGCTGACGCATACAGACCGAACACGCACGTTCAGTGTAGCCCACACACACGCTGACACATGCAGACAGAACATGGATGGTCTAACGGTGCTAGATCGCTGCCTCTCCATCAACTGGGAAAGTGTCAAACATGATGCATAGCTATGACCGCCCCTGGGTGGTCCGTCCCAGCAACACAGTTATACAAATAAAATATGACATATTCATACTTGTGTGACTGTACTGTTATTTTTTTCTTCTTTTTGCTCCCTCAATCCGTCATAGATTTTCAAAAATTAATGAATTAATGATTGTTGTTTCATGGGGGCTGCACGGTGGACGAGTGGTTAGAATGCAGGCCTTGCCCATCCGTCATTTGTAATTAATTTTTGGGTGTCTGGAACGAATTAATTGGATTTACATTATTTTCAATGCAAGAATTTGCTTTGGTTAGAGTCCGTTTTGGTTTTAATGATTGATTGATTGATGATGTTAACCAAGGCTGTTGAGTGGTTAGCGCACAGTCAATCCCACCCTCGACCATCTCTGTGTGGAGTTTGCATGTTCTCCCTGTGCATGCGTGGGTTTTCTCCGGGTACTCCGGTTTCCTCCCACATTCCAAAAACATGCTAGGTTAATTGAAAGTGACTCCAAATTGTCCCTAGGTATTAATGTGAGTGTGAATGGTTGTTTGTCTATATGTGCCCTGTGATTGGCTGGCGACCAGTCCAGGGTGTAGCCCGCCTCTCGCCCGAAGACAGCTGGGATAGGCTCCAGCACCCCCCGCAACCCTTGTGAGAAAAAACGGTAGAAAATTTATGAATGTTGTTTCATGGTAGACTATGGCCTATTAGTAAGATTATTGAAAGATAAGTCATATGTAGAATTCAGGTATGGAGTCAGCCATGCAAAAAAAGTTCTCCCAATCCATGTGGAAGTGGTATATTTTTACGGCAGATGTTTGTTTGGCTAGCTAGCACTAGCCTGTCCATGGATCATCTTTCATTGTCATTCATTAATAGTGAGTACCTATACATTTTATTGCAAATGTTGACTCAAAATCGGAGGAGCAGATCGACGTCAAGCTAGCTAGGAGGCTTTTCAAAAATTAATTTGTTAATGATCGTTGTTTCATGGTAGACTATGGCCTATTAGTAATAATATTGAAAGACAAGTCATATGTAGTATTCAGGTATGGAGTCAGCAATGCAAAAAAAGTTATCCCAATCCATGTGGAAGTGGTATGTTTTACCGCGGATGTTTGTTTGGCGAGCTAGCACTAGCCTGTCGATGGATCATCTTACATTATCATTCATTAATAGTGAGTACCTATACGTTTTATTGCAAATGTTGATTCAAAATCAGAGGAGCAGGTCGACGTCAAGCTAGCTAGGACGTTTTGGAGAGGATTCTGTATTACCTTTTGATTCACAGAAGTCCCCACTCATGGCTGAATGGACTACTACTTCTTGTTTGGGTTTTTGATCAATTAGTTGAAGCGTTCAAGCACAATCCGAGCAACAAAGAGCAGTTCAGTGACTTAAAATTGTTATTGTTGCATAACATGTTGATATTTAGGGGTACAAATGAGTTCATAGTGACATATGAAACTTACTTCCATGCTGGTGAGGTTACAGCGATGTGTCCCCGCAAACCAGCCGCTGGTGGAGCACTGGTCAATATCCACATCCTGTAGGTTCACATCCACGCGGACAACACCTCTGCCAGGTGGAGAAAAAAAAGTGTAAAAAACACTTAAGCAGGTAAAAAAACATATTCCATATTATAATACCTCTTGTCATTTGTAGTGTAGTGGTTCACTACACTACTACATTACACTAGGACTTTGACGAGGCCACTACAAAGTCTTCATTTTGTTTTTGTCCTGTGTTTATCACAGCTAGTCTTCCACATCCCGAAGCAGCAAAACAGCCCCAGACCATCACACTACCACCACCATATTTTACTGTTGGTATTATGTTCATTCATTCATTTTCTACCGCTTATCTTTACGAGGTTTGCGGGAGTGCTGGAGCCTATCCCAGCCCTCTTCGGTTGAGAGGCGGGGTACACCCTGGACTGGTGGCCAGCCAATCACAGGGCACATATAGACAAACAACCATTCACACTCACATTCATACCTATGGACACTCACCATTCGACAGCCCTGGTTAACATCATCAATCAATCATTAAAACCAAAACGGACTGTAACCAAAGCACATGCAAGAACATGCAAACTTCACACAGAGATGGCCGAGCGTGGGACTCTAACACTAATCACAAAAAAGTCAAAAACATACCACTTCCACACGGAATGAGAGGAGAACCTTTTCTCACTCGTCATCACAACAGCATGTCATTCATTCATTCATTTTTTACCGCTTATCCTCACAAGGGTTGCAGGGGTTGCTGGACCCTATCCCAGCTGTCTTCGGGCGAGAGGCGGCGTACACCCTGGACTGGTGGCCAGCCAATTACAGAGCACATATAGACAAACAACCATTCACACTCACATTCATACCTATGGACAATTTGGAGTCAATTTGGAGCCAATTAACCTAGCATGTTTTTGGAATGTGGGAAGAAAACCAGAGTACCCAGAAAAATTGGATGATGTTCTCTTTCTGAAATTAAAATGACTGACACGCACCTTCCAAAAAGTTCAAATGCAGTGTGTAACATTACTGACACCTAGTGACGAGTGAACGATACTACATAATATCACATTGTCTTTGAACACATCATCTGAATGCTACATACTATTTGTATTTAGTTCACTGAGCCATTTTTTATGTGCGAAAGTACTGCATTCAACCACAAAACAATGTGATTTAATTCCGTAATTGATATATTGTGAAAAACCGTGATAGAGTGAAGCCTTTAAACTGTCTTGTTTATTGAACGACGGCCTTACCGTCTCTCAAAAAGTCTTCCAAATAAGTCTCCGTGAAATTGAGATTGATCGTCAATACAGGTGGATGTGCAACTGTACATAAAAACCTGACAGTTATATACTGTACAACTTCACACCGCAATCCTTCCTCTTCTCCTTTTTTCTTTTATGTTGCAGTGGATGAGTCTGACACCCGCCGTCTCCATCTGCCTGCTGGGAAGCGGAACAAACAACCATGGAAAGAGGCTTTCACCGCCACATAGCCTCTGTAGTACACAACCAGACAGAATGAAAAAGGGTGTGTGTGTGTGTGTGTGTGTGCACGGAACAGTCCAAGCTTGATAATACTAAAACCACTGAGACGTGACAACTGCATCGACATTGCACATCTTCATATATCGTGAGTTGGAACAACATAAAACATTAGCAAATTGCACAAGAATGAGAAGAAAGGCTTAATCCTTTCCGTCCAGACTTGCTATTTTTAGAAACATCAACACAGCGCTGAGATGAGCAGAGAACGCCCGTTAAACATGAAGAGCCCGTAGCTCCCATGAACAAGAAACGTATACAAGTTATTTGCTTTATCATTATACTGCAGTGCATCTTTATGAGACACACTGCATCATCAATGTATGATTTTGTCCATGTTTTAATGTATGTGTATGTTTTAATGTATTCTATTTGTCTAAGCTGGTGCAAATTACAGTATGGTTAAGTGCAGCACAGGGGCCACTTGCGGCCCGAGGATGTTTCATTGTCCACCTGTGCATGACAGAAATATATTTTCACACAAAAACAATAAAAAAAACATGAAAAAAAATCAACAGTAATTTTACCAAAATAAAGCCATAATATCGAGACAAAAAAGTTGGAAAAAAATATTGAAATGACTTTAATTACTTAAAAAATCTTTTTTTGCAATATTACAGTAATATTACAAAAAACAAACAAAACAACAAATAAAGTTTTTAATTTGGGGGGAAATGTTATGTTACAAGAATAAAGTCTAAATATTATGTCATATTAAGTCATAATATTATATTTAATTTAACAAAAAAGTTGGAATAGTTACAAAAAAACAAACAGCAGAAATTGAAAAAAATCTTCCATAATTTAACATGAATAAAGTCAAAATATTCAAAGAAAAAAAGTTGTATTGTGATGAGAAAAAGGTCACAAATTGATGAGAATTAACTTGTAATATTATGAGGAAAAATCATATCATCTTAATACCACAGTTTATTTTTTTAAGTCAGAATATTGTGAGAAACATAAAAAAACATAATTTATGGAAAATGTGATAGCATGCTAATGACTCATGTTAGCTCTGTTTCTATGCTAATATTGGCATGTTGGCAATTAAGCCATTTTCATAAGTATAAACTTACATAAGGACAAAGTGATAATATGCACAAAGTTAGTATGCTAATAGCCAGAATGGTAGCTTTTTTGCTATTTTCAGACATAAACTTACAGTAATTTTGGGGTTTAGCATGTTAACAGTGAGCAGTTAGCATGCTAACTTTAGCATTTTTAACATGTTTTTAACCACGTTTAGGTATAAACTTATATAGACACTTTGTGTTTGCTAGTTGTTACCTAACAAATAACATGTCAGCTCTGTTACTATGTTAATATTGCATGTTGGCATTTAAGCCATTTTCATAAGTATAAACTTACACAAGGACAAAGTGATATTATGCACAAAGTTACTATGCTAATAGCTAGAATGGTCACTTTTTTGCTATTTTCAGACATAAACTTACAGTAATTTTGGGGTTTAGCATGTTAACAGTGAGCAGTTAGCATGCTAACTTTAGCATTTTTAACATGTTTTTAACCACGTTTAGGTATAAACTTATATAGACACTTTGTGTTTGCTAGTTGTTACCTAACAAATAACATGTCAGCTCTGTTACTATGTTAATATTGCATGTTGGCATTTAAGCCATTTTCATAAGTATAAACTTACACAAGGACAAAGTGATATTATGCACAAAGTTACTATGCTAATAGCTAGAATGGTCACTTTTTTGCTATTTTCAGACATAAACTTACAGTAATTTTGGGGTTTAGCATGTTAACAGTGAGCAGTTAGCATGCTAACTTTAGCATTAAAAACTATTTTTTTTAACCACGTTTAGGTATAAACTTATATAGACACTTTGTGTTTGCTAGTTGCTACCTAACAAATAACATGCTAGCATTGTTGACATGCAAATGTTAGCATGTTAGCATCTCAGCCATTTTGTCAGCTAGTACCATACATAGACATTTAGCGCTGTCATTCTAAATGTTAGCAGGCAAACAGTTAGCATGCCAGCTGCAGCATTTCGGTCATATCACAAAGCTTTTTTTGAAATACATATAACTTCTTGTTGCTTTATGAAATATCTAAGTGGCCCTTGCATCCTTTCATCCATCCTCGGTGGAGAAGGTTTGAACACCCCTGCACTATACTAAGCAGTTGTAATCAAAAGTTTGCAGCGAATGCTATGTGTCACAGCTCTATTCATACTGGCCTCGATTGGCCATATACTATACGCTTGTACATCCGTTATTGTTTACACACATAGTATTATTGATTCTTGCACCTCTCCTTGTCATATGAAAAGCCTGGGCGTTTAACCGTGCAGATTTGCAACCCACTCATGCAAACTGCACTCTGTGTAGATGCATTCAGCAGCAAGGCACTAGCAGTGCCACTCAGATGCTATGCATGAAGAAGACATGCCCAGCTGTGTTGTGACAGGAGAGCATTTTAAATGAGAAAAGGTCTACAGTTCCTCATGCGCCATCTGTTTTCTTGTTTCAGTGCTACTTTCACATTTGCATTTAGATCATACGTATAATAATAATGCTTTTGGAAGTCCAATGTGAGTCGTCGTGTGTGAATTTGAACCCTTAGCAGAATTTTTTTTCAACTGAAATTTGCACCAGAACAAATAGCACAGACGAGAACACGAGGTGCATTCACTGACCGAAAGAACCCCACCCTATCAGTTGAGAATCGCTGCTTTATAGGACTCTCATTAACATAGCATAGGACAAATAATAGACGTAATTACTCCAGTAAAATGTTCCAAAATGTTGATCATCATCTTTATACATTAAAACCTCGGTCAACCTCGTTTTTTTTTCTTAAAAGGCGGAAATTTACAACAAAATTGTTTGTATTAATTTTCCAGTTAGCATATGATATTTTAGCACGCCACTCCAAATTGTATGTATGTATGTGTGTATGTAAGTATGAATGTGAGTGTGAATGGTTGTTTGTCCATATGTGCCCTGTGATTGGCTGGCCACCAGTCCAGGGTGTACCCCGCCTCTCGCCTCCCGAAGACAGCTGGGATAGGCTCCAGCACCCACCGTGACCCTCGTGAGGATAAGCGGTAGAAAATGAATGAATGAATGCCCGTCTATGATGTCATCAGTGGTTGACTCTGTAGTTCTTTGCTAACTAACAGTTACACCACAAGTCTAAAAAAATGGGTTTAATTAATTAAATTTACGTTTTATGTGCATAAAACAATTCTAAATGACAAATGAAAGGGAAAAAATAATATTGGAGGTTACTTTTAGCTTCCTAGAAGACATGATTTTTGCCAAAAACACAATAAGGTTATACACCTTTATGATTTTGTTGTTATTTTGTGAGGTCAAGTGGTTAGCATGCAGGCCTCACAGCTAGGAGACCTGAGTTTGATTCCACCCTCGGCCATCTCTGTGCAGAGTTTGCATGTTCTCCCCGTGCATGCGTG
Source organism: Doryrhamphus excisus (assembly GCF_030265055.1). Taxonomy (NCBI): domain Eukaryota; kingdom Metazoa; phylum Chordata; class Actinopteri; order Syngnathiformes; family Syngnathidae; genus Doryrhamphus; species Doryrhamphus excisus. Next base: position 12,772,854 of record NC_080468.1, read on the forward strand.
GGTTTTCTCCGGGTACTCCGGTTTCCTCCCACATTCCAAAAACATGCTAGGTTAATTAGCGACTCCAAATTGTCCATAGGTATGAATGTGAGTGTGTACGGTTGTTTGTCTATATGTGCTGGCCACCAGTCCAGGGTGTACCGCGCCTCTCGCCCGAAGACAGCTGGGATAGGTTCCAGCACCCCTGCAACCCTTGTGAAGATAAGTGATAGAAAATGAATGAATGAATAAATAATCCGTACTGCAGACTAAATAAAGTTGTGAAGTTATTTGTATTAACGACATATCTACGATTTATGGATGTCTCTGATGTTCTTTTCTTCCTCTCACCTGAACTCTGGTCCAGAATCCCTCCTGAGTCCATAGAAGCCGGCTGACAAGGTGAGAAGCCAATAGGGCACAAAAGCTCCATGTTCACACTCCAGGTAAGGCGCAGACCACTTGATCTGGTTCTTGTCCAGCAGGTAAACTCCAGCCTTGGGATCAGAGCTTCTCCTGTGCGTTTGTGCTCTCCTTCCATCCCTAAACTCGTTAAACCACTCGGACTCGGGGTTCCTGCTTCTGAGAAGCCGGTGCACTGAGCCGGAGAGGTCCTGCAGCACCACTTCCTTCTCAATTCTGGTTGCTTGCAGAAAGACATGAGGGTTCTGCGTCGGTGCTTCCCCGTGGAAGGTCACCACAGCTCTGTGGATTTTGGGGTCCCCCTCAAGGATGCTCCGAACTAACGCGTGATACCAGTGCAGGTCTCGGTGAAAGGTCTCCTCTCCGGACCTGTTGGCCTGCAGGATCATGTTCAAGAAGTTGGCGGCGTGCGTCATGGTCTCCAGGATGCCGTGCAGGGAGTAATGGGATGCGGCGTTCAAGCCGCCTCGGAGGCTGCTGAGTTCGTACCTCCGTGAGCAGTTGACCTGCCTCAGCGCGGAGGAGTCGCCGCTGTGGAGGAAAGCGGTCACCACTCTCGGTAGGTCCTCCTCGATCTTGTGCGCCACCACGGTGCGCTCCGTGGCCGGCGGCGAGTGGTAATATGTCGGGTGATGGGGCGGCTCCCTGTTGATGATTTGGGTGCCGAACACCGCATTCTCGTCTCGGTCGATGTCCGACCACTCCACGTATCCGTAGTTCGAACCCAAAACAAGCCCAGTTTCCAGGAGCAAAACCAGTAGAGCCATCCTTCCTCTTCAGCGGCACTGAGAAAAAAAGCGCTTGGACATGTGTAGCGAGCATATAACCAGCACAGGAGCACACACAAGAGAAAGAGCCAACACAAATATCCACTTTTCAGTCACACCACCAATCCTAATTCTAATCCTCAATGCGCCATTCATTCAGCAGGAGCGACCACATCCATGCCAGAAGAGGAAGGAGGAAGGTATAAATTGGTCTCCCAAGTTCTCTCATTTCCCTCCCCTCGACTAAAAAAAAAAAAAAAAAATCCCAATAGGCCACAGGAGGTGTCGCCCACGAAAGTGTGTGGTCGTTTCTCACAGCCAGTCTGCCGGAGGTGGGCGGGGCGTGGGAAAGAACTGGAGCTGTCCGGTTCTGAAAGTAAATAGTGCGAGGATTCATTCATTGATTCATTCATTTTCTACCGCTTTTTCCTCACGAGGGTCGCAGGGGGAGGGGGTGCTGGAGCCTATCCCAGCTGACTGTGGGCGAGAGGGCGGGGTACACCCTGGATTGGTCGCCAGCCAATCACAGGGCACATATAGACAAACAACCATTCACACTCACATTCATACCTATGGAAAATTTGGAGTCGCTAATTAACCTAGCATGTTTTTGGAATGTGGGACGAGTACCCGGAGAAAACCCACGCATGCACGGGGAGAACATGCAAACTCCACACAGAGATGGAGCCGAGAGTGGATTTGAACTCAGGTCTCCTAGCTGTGAGGTCTGCGCGCTAAGCACTCGACAGCCCTGGTTAACATCATCAATCAATCATTAAAACCAAAACGGATTCTAACCAAAGCAAATTCTCGCATTGAAAATAATGTAAATCCAATTAATTAATTAATCAAATGACCGATGGGCAACTTTTAGCATCACTTTTGTTGGGGGACCCCCCCCCCCCAAAGAATACATTAACAAAACAAAAAAAAAAAAAACACATTAGACTTTAGTCGAATCTAATCTTTATTTTGATAGGGTCCATGTTTGGTGGAATTGAACCCTGGTTTCCTAACTGTGAGGTCTACGCGCTAACCACTTGATCGCCGTGCCGCCTAGTGCCAGGATATTGCTCATAATTCCCAAAAGGGAATATCATAATTAATCTTGTAGATTATATATGATAAAGCAATAAAACCATGAGGTTTGTGTAATGTTTAAAAACATTGCAATTATTTATATTTAGGGGTATAAATGGCTTTCAAGCTTGTTTACTATTGACTAAATTTAATAGCCCGGAGGAATCATAGAAGCAAATTCAAAAACTACTACTGGCTCCCATTCAAATTCCTTGGCTATTCGCCTTAAAGCCCTCCTGTGTCCAATAAGACACTCCCTGAGGTGCTTTTTGTTTACTGTGCTAAACAGTGGTGTGATTTCTTGTTTTATTTGCATGTTTGTGAAGTGGACTTGGTGGTGTGTTTTGGATCATTGTCCTGCTTTTTTTTTTGGTAGACAGCAGAATTCATACTTCCATTTATGACAGCAAGTCTTCCAGGTCCTGAAGCAGCAAAACAGTGACAGACCATCACACTACCACCACTATATTTTACTGTTGGTATGATGTTCTTTTTCTGAAATGCGGTGCTACTTTTACACCAGATATAATGGGACACACATTTTCCAAAATGTATGTATATTCCCCAAAAGGTTTTCCGGTGGTGACTATAGGGGTGTTATTTCATGTCTAGTGCACTCCAATAGTGTTAGAAATTGTATTTAGAAGGTGGTATGATCGTTTTATATAGTGTTACTATTAAAATATTCCAAAGAATCCTAATATAGTTTTTAGTTTTTGGGAGCATTAACAGACTCATATATTATCTGTACTGCGGCAAGCCTCTAAGGTCCTGCAAGGGTCCAAATTTGGAAAACCAGAACCGCCCCACCCGTCAATAATTAGATGGACTGGGACGATGTTTTGGATCATTGTCCTGCTGCAGAACACAAGTTTTTTTTTTTTGGTAGACATCAAAATTCATGCTTCCATTTATCACAGCAAGTCTTCCAGGTCCTGAAGCAGCAAAACAGTGACAGACCATCACACTACCACCACAATATTTTACTGTTGGTATGTTGTTCTTTTTCTGAAATGTGGTGCTATTTTTATACCAGGTATAATGGGACATACACCTTCCAAAAATGTATGTATATTCCCCAAAAGGTTTTCCGGTGACTATAGGGGTGTTATTTCATGTCTCGAGCACTCTAATAGTGTTAAAAATTGTATTTAGAAGGTGGTATGGTTGTTTTCTATGGTGTTACTATTAAAATATTCCTAAGAATCCCAATATATTTTTTAGTTTTTGGCCGTGTTAACAGACTCATATATTATCTGTACTGTGTCAAGCTACTAAAGTCTTGTACAGGTCCAAATTTGGAAAACTAGAACCGCCCCACTTGTCAATAATTAAATGGACTGGGACGATGTTTTGGATCATTGTCCTGCTGCAGAACACAAGTTTTTTTTTGGTAGACATCAAAATTCATGCTTCCATTTATCACAGCAAGTCTTCCAGGTCCTGAAGCAGCAAAACAGTGACAGACCATCACACTACCACCACCATATTTTACTGCCGGTATGATGTTCTTTTTCTGAAATGCGGTGCTACTTTTATACCAGATATAATGGGATACACACCTTCCAAAAATGTATGTATATTCTCAAAAAGTTTTTCTGGTGACTATAGGGGTGTTATTTCATGTCTAGCGCACTCTAATAGTTTTAAAAAATGTATTTAGAAGGTGGTATGGATGCAGTGTCCTGGCAGAACAATGCAATTTGGTGTTGACTTCAGGCTGTCATGGACTGTAAATGACTTTTTGCCTTTGGTAAGAACCAATGCGGTGCCGACATGTCTAGTTTGTTGTCTCTAACACTTCATAGAGATGATCAGCAGTCAATCTAAGAGTGAAAATAGCAGTTGCAGTCGCCGAGGTGACTCAGGAGATGCTGCCACGGCAGTAGAAAGTGATGACTGTCGATATGATGGTCGCTGCAGCATCTGCAATTACGCTCACATCTGTGCAGACGTAAGACTTAGAAGGGGGGGGGGGGGGGAAGATGACACTGCGTTAGATGAGTGCTTCTGACCCCTTCTATTTCATCCTCTTTTACAAGCTGCGCTGCCTCTTCTAAGCTAATGAATATTTCATAGTCATTTGCTTCTTCATCTGCATGCTTTACAACTTGGGTTCGAGACTGCTGCACCAGCCATCTTTACCACTTTGCTCGCTCAGAGGTTTGGGGTTTGATCAGAGGAAAGCAGAGCAGGAAAAATGCTGGGTTTCATTTTCTTCCCATGAACTGCAGTCAAACAAAAAATGTGCAAAATGTCTCTCAAGAACTAATCCAGTTATAAGTTACAATAAACTTTACTCTTGTGAAAAATGTTAGCACACCACATGCATGGTACACTCCAAATCTGACAAAACATACAAAAAAATTATAGAACACAATGAGTGTGTCCTATATGCACATCTTAGTAAGTTAAATGCACATTTGAATATTTTATATAACAGCCTAATGGTGTGTGTGTGTGTATATCAACTCACATGAGTCACTACTTAGACTTAAAACCAAGCAAAAATGCAAAAATCACCATGCAACACGTTCACACACAACCAAGAGTCAATTTCCTCCACTAAGTACACTGAAACAGTCAAATATTTGCTGCCATCTAGCGGTTTTTAATTTAAATTGTCAAGCTTACTTTAATTGTAGTCGGTAACTCCTGAATGTGAGTAAAAAGTTCAGCTAAACTTTGACACTTCATACGATATATTTGAAAATAACTCTGTCATTACTACAATAAAAATACATTTCGATTTAGAAAGGCATTCGAGGACTTGGATGTGAGTATTTCCGATAAAAGAAGAGCACCATGAACGCAACTGTTTGTGACGACACAGGAAGTGATTGCGTTAGGCTAGCTGTTAGAGCTAGCAGTTTGCTTTCGTAACAACTAGTAGGTAAGCACGCCGACGTCTGTGGTAAGTTGTTGTCCGCATCTTTGGGGTTTATTTTGACACATTACGAAGTTTATACCACAAAGAGTGTGAATAAAAAAAATGCTAACAAACTATTAAAATCTATCGGCTAACAGTAACTCAACCCGTGTAAATTGGTATGTTCCTGAGAGGGTCAAAATAGAGCACATTACTTGTTTATAGTTCTTGTTATTAATTTTGTTTTTCCTAGATTCACTGGCACCAGATGGATTCTCCACGGCAATCTAAGAGGTCCAACCAAAAACGAGAAGGAAAGGGCAGTCAAAGTGAGTTCAAACCCCCCCGTCGTAAAGATGCATATGCCAGACTTGTGAGCCAGCACCGCAGCTGCACCTTCACTAAATTCCTGGAGCAGTATTCCAAGGAGTCGTCTCTCGCAAGGGAAGACAATGGGCCGAGTGTACGGCTTCAAGCCCAGGGTGACAGGTTGAATACGAACCAGCAAAAAGTAGACTTAGTACCAAATCCTTCTGCTGATTCCAGTGACTTTTCTCCCTGTCCCTGGAAAGAAAAAGGAGACGAGAGCTCCTTGTCTTTGTATATGATGAAATTAAGCATTCATAATGCACAACAAGATGGAGAAAGGAAACCAGGTGTGTCTGAGAAGCAGCGGAAGGCACAAAGAAGGGATACAGCCACCAGTCAAGATGGCGACATCGAATCCGGTGAGGAGTTCAGTGCTTTAGGACCAAATGACACCAAGAAGCACCAGCGTCAGCGGAAGAAAACCAAAGACTCCAATAAGGATCTCTCCTCAAAGGACAGTGGCTTATTAACGGAGTGTAAATTCAGTTCAACCCCCCCTGAGGAAGAAGACACAAAGAAGCCAAAGAAAGATCCATCCAAGCAGATGGACGATGGGAAGCCAAAAGATGCAATATCAAAATGTGGAGGTGACTCTCACAAGTCAAGACCTGCGTTCCCTCATGACAAAAACAAACAGCAAAAACCTACAGGTACATTTCTACTAAATTCAATTTAATCTTTATTTTGTGTCACATAACTCTTAATTTGGTTTCAGCGTCCAGTGTCAAGTCCACTGCAGAGAAGAATAAGAAGAGTGGAGGCAGGGGGTCGAGGAAACAAGTGTTTGAACCTTATATGGCCGCCGAGGATGTATCTCATGGCCTTAAACGAGGAGAACTTATTCAGGTGGCTACATTTCTGAGCATATCTTAAACCACATAAGTATCATATATCTGGTATGATTATTAATGGACCCTAACATCACAGTTTGAATTATCATGTTTGCCCTCTGGCTGAGTGGTTAGCATGTTGAATGGAAGCATGGAAGTAATATGGGTTCCAATCTTTTTGTGGACTTTGCATGTTCTGCCCATGCGTACGGAGGTTTTCTCCGCGTTCTTCGGTTTCCTCCAACATTCCTAAATCATGTATGTTAGGTTGATTGGCGACTCCAAATTGTCCATAGGTATGAATGTGAGTGAATGGTTATTTGTCAATACAGTACCCTGCGATTGGCTAGCGACCTCTGCAGCCCTAATGAGACATAGAAATGTGGATGGCAAAAGCTGGAAAGAAAAATTTGGAAACGATGTGTTCAATTTGAACACACACCAAATTTTGGGGTCCTTTCTACTTGCACACTACTTATAATATTAATTTTAAAGACTTAATATATTATATATTGTTTGTAGTTATGTTCTACATTGTTTTGATTTTTTGTGCGCGGTAAATTAGCAAAAATGACATTTAGCATTCATGGCGCCACCCATGATGAACTAGCTATCACTGTTGACTCATTCCGGAAGTGACGTTATCCGGGTGACACCCTTCTGCTAAAACAGAGTAACAAAACAAACACTTTTTGACATAGATCGTCCATGCCAAAATGTTGTGTTGCTGCTGGATGTTCACAGTATCCGAGTGATACTGTTAAGTTTATTTTTTGTTTTTTTTTCCCCAAAAGAGGAAGGTTTAAGACAAAAATGGACAAGCTAAAACAGAGTAACAAAACAAACACCTTTTGAGATAGATCGTCCACTAGTTTCAATATATTTTTCATAAAAATATTAGTCATGCCAAAATGTTGTGTTGCTGCTGGATGTTCAAAGTATGCGAGTGATACTGATAAGTTATTTTTTTTTCTCAAAAGAGCGAGTTTTAAGACAAAAATGGACAAACTAGTGCAGCGAATAAGAGAGATGGACACCCACCTGTTCTTTGCCGTGATCATTTCACTGATGACCGCTATGGAGCACCTTTACAAGAAACATTTAGCTTGAAAGTATGGTGTAAACATATTTTCAAAAAATGCCATTTTACTGGTACATAAGCAGAAAAAGAATTACTTCAAGTTAAGTCGCGTCTTGTTTACATAAAGTCTTTAAAACGCTATTCCATGATAGTGACAAGGCTGTAAAGTGAGACTTAATTGTTGCGTATTATTTTTTTTTTTATAGGGACAACTGCGAATCAACCCAAAGAAGTACCATGAAGCTTTCATCCCATCTCCTGTAAGTACTTTCTGTTGTTGTTTTTTTTGAAAAAGTTTATATCTTTTACAAAAGCTCAGTACATCCGTCACAGAAATAACATGATTGTGTTTTCTCACAGGATGACACCCGGGATATCTTTTTGGATGGGATTATAGCTCGTAACAGGGCACTGAATGGAGACGTAGTTGCGGTACAAGTCTTACCACGGGAGCAATGGAAGGTACTTCATACTTGAATTATTAAATCAAAATAATTATTAAAAGAAATGTTTTTGTAACTACTAATACATCATTTTGTAGGTTGTGAGGTCTGACACTGACTGTGAAGGAGCCAGTGAGCCAGAGACCCAGAAGGCACGTGTGGTGCAAACTACCCAGAATAAGATGGAGCAAAAGCCATGCGTGTCTGTGGAAGAAGTGCATAGTGATCCGGATGAACCTGCATGCAAAGGTCAGAACACCCTTGTGCTAATTTTACTGTTCATTCATCAGCACATTGTTTTTGTCAAATAACTACATTGTAGTACCACACAGTAGCCACGTATACATGGACCCAAATATTCTAATTCCATTCGGGTCATTTGCTCAAACAGAAAGAATGTAACCTTTGTATACACCTCATTCCGAAAGAAAAGTGCCAATCCGAATGAATATATAATCGGATTCCCAGGGGTGGAATATTCCTTTCCCCAATCCGATTGAGGTATCTTGTACCCGCTCAAACGGAAAGTTCTTCTTCTGTTGTTTATTGGCGGTTGGCAAGCAGCTTTCGTGTACATTACCGCCATCTGTGGAACAGAATCTAAACCCTTCTATACGCCATTCACAAGTCCAGTTTTATTAAAAAAAGAAAATACATATCTATATAAAACATGTGCCGAGCTTAATTATAAAATATTAGCAAGATTGAACTTTATCTTTTCCTGTTCCCGGGTGCGTTCTTTCATCGAATGCTGAAATATGACGTAACACGCAGGCTGAGACGTTTTTCGATTAAAAAAAAAAAATGGAGGCGAGCAATCGGCACTGGACTGCTGCGGAAAGTTTGTTTTTGATTCAAACTAAATTTCAAGACTGGACGAACGAAAAACTGGCAATACGGAGTTATTCCGACAAGTGAAAGAAAAACTGGAGGAAGTCGGTATCACGTGATGTTGGTGTTTAGGTGTTTACGCTTTACTGCGCATGCCCCATTGACTATTCTGGTTGATTATAGCGGCGCATGTAGACACGTGATTGGAATATTCCTTTCCATGTATACAATTGCTTTCGGAAAGGTTCCATTTGGAAAGAGAAAAACTCCTCATGTAAACGTGGCTAATGACATGTGAGATTAGACTGTGTAGGCATGGTGTGATTTGTATAGCATCACTTGTATGTAAATGAAGTAATAACAGTTTATTTTTTTATGTTATCTCTTTGCAGACCCACTGAAAAACACCTTAACACCACAGTCCAATGGGGAAATACTTCAAATGACTGCTAAAGTGAGCTCTTTTCTTAACCACTAAATGATAGTGTTGTCGGTGACGGAAGTTCATGAGTATACCCTTTTCATCATCCATGTGTCAGGTGGTGTACATTGTTGAAAAGAAGCACTCGAGGGCTGTGACAGGCTCCCTAAAATTTCTACCCGACAAACCTTTCGCTATGTTCTCCCCTGTGGACCACCGTGTGCCAAGGATTAATGTTCCCCTCAGCGACTGCCCAGAGGACTTCAGCTCCCGTCCGGGCGATTACGCTAACACCTTGTTCATCTGCCGTATCACCAACTGGCCATCTGACAGTAACTTTGCAGAAGGGTGAGTCACAGAATTATTTCAATATTGAACAAATCAGAAAGCACTCCACACTCTTTATTGCTCCCTGGTTCTACCATGTCTTACTTATTGTGTGGAAATATGGGGTAATAACTATAAAAGCAATTTTCACTCACTAAATGTACTGCAAAAAAAGGTCAGTAAGGATAATTCATAATGCCGCCTAAAGAGAACATACTAACTCCTTATTTCTAAAATCACAAATACTTCAACCATTACCATTACGCATTCTCTAAACAACAAGCACCGTGTTCTCATTGTTCTTCTTTTCTGTCGTCCGGCAGCCGACTGGCAAAGACTTTGGGTCAAGCTGGCGAAATCGAGCCTGAAACGGAAGGTATTCTGGTCGAGTATGACGTCGATTTTTCCGAGTTCTCAGATGAAGTGTTAAACTGCTTGCCCAAGAATGTTCCCTGGACCATCCCACCTGAGGAGATGACCAAGAGAAGAGACCTAAGGTGGGCACAGTATGCTGCTTATTATTATTATTATTATTATTATTATTATTTTATGCATCATTCCTGTCTAAGAAAGGTGATTACGCTGGTCTCCTTAACAGCTTGAGCTCGGTATGACTGTGCATTTTACTCATTCTTTCATGTGTATAGGAAGGAGTGCATCTTCACAATTGACCCTGCAACCGCCAGAGACCTGGATGATGCCCTGTCTTGTAAACTGCTTCCAGATGGTAATGCACACTTGTTTTAGATACACAACAGTATCTCACATACGTCTCATATTTCACAGCCATTAGTGCAGCATATCTTCTCAAGGGGCAATACTTAAGAAATGAAACTTGGATTGTATTGCAGAATGCAAGTCACTGTAATGACTCAACACACAACCATTATTCTCTAATTAGCCAACATTTGCTGCTTGACTGCTTTTGTCAGATGTTATTATTTCCCAAACCACTTAAATATCAATTTTGCCTTTTTAGAAAAGGCATTGTTGGTCATTAAACTGTTCTTTGATGGTTGTGAAACGTTGCATTCGGAGGCTGTATTGGTACTATTCTTTATTCATGTCTCTGTTCGTCGATAAAATTGTGAATGAGATCACTCTTTTGGCTGAGAAGCAACACCCCCATACATGATATATTTTGGGATGCTTTACTCTTAGCATGACACACGACTGATAGTAGCGCTCACTTTTTCTTTTCTGGATGCCACAAACAAATCAGAACTGGGATTCCTAAGAGAAAACGCAACAAAATTAATGTTCTGCGGCAGTCCAGCAGCTTGCTAGACTTTTTTTGGACCCTGAAAGGTTCTTCACAGGAATTGAACCGCTCTCCTTGAAGCTTCCAGTCTGTTATTGTCACTCAGGCTTTGTCTTTGTCAACACTCTCACCTACGTTAACCAGAGAATCACTAACATAATGTAAGCTGGTCCTTTTGTGACAGGGCTGAAATGCAGTGGAACTGATTTTTGGGCTTACTTTGATTTTCATGACATAGAAGGACTTTGCAATGAATTGCCTTTCATCTCACAATTCTTCATAACATCGTGGAGTATAAGTGAATTGCCATCATAAAAACTGAGGCAGCATACTTTGTGAAAATGAATGTTTATGTCATTCTCAAAATGTTTGGCCATAACTGTTCACAATTTATCTTCTACTCTACAATTCCAACACTGCACTCAAACTTGACTTCAGTGAGGTGCCCTTCAGTTCACGCATCTGTCCAGATGAACTGATAACTGGGCATCCTGGTGGTCTTTATGTACTTTTTGGAGAACGTTCTCAAGGTGTATTTTCATTTCATACAGGCAACTTTGAGGTGGGAGTCCACATTGCCGACGTGACTTATTTTGTGGAGGAGGGCAACGCTTTGGATGCCTGTGCGAGCCAGCGATCCACAAGTGTGTACCTTGTTCAAAAAGTGAGTAACCTTCGGAAAATTCAATTTGGTACCTCAAATATCATCATGGCCTCTTTTTGGATTATTTGGTGTTTTGGGGGGTGCAGCTCGGGGGTGTCATGAGACACTCGGTTCACTCAGTTTTTGTGTGATCTTGTGATACCCCTAGTTGCAGCTCATTAGCTACTGCTAATGCTAATGCTAATTTCAACATGGTCTTGTGCTTAATCACTCTCCAGGTGATCCCCATGTTACCAAGGCTGCTTTGTGAGGAGCTATGCAGTCTGAACCCTCTGATTGACAGGCTCACCTTCTCAGTCATATGGAAAATCTCACCAGAAGGGAAGGTAAGGTATTTTAGTCTTTATAAAAATCTGTTTTTGTGTTAAGATTTACAGGTGTCTAGACTGGATGAATTGGTTTTACATTATTTTCTATGGGAAAAACCTGTCTTGGTTAGAGTCCGTTTTGGTTTGAGTCAGATCTTGGAAGGTATAAATACAACCACATGATTGTTTCAGTACTGAAAAGGTTCACTCAAATTAATTTAACTTTTTTACCGCGGAGGGTGCTGGAGCCTATCCCAGCTGTCTTCGGGCGAGAGGCGGGGTACACTCTGGACTGGTTGCCAGCCAATCACAGGGCACATATAGACAAACAACCATTCACATTCATACCTATGGACAATTTGGAGTCGCCAATTAACGTAGCATGATTTTGGAATGTGGGAGGAAACCGGAGTACCCGGAGAAAACCCACGCATGCACGGAAAGAACATCCAAACTCCACACAGACATGGCCGAGGGTGGAATTGAACTCGGGTCTCCTAGCTGTGAGGCCTGCAGCCCCCACTCAAATTCAGTTTGAAGTAAAACTTGATGTTTTTGTTGACGTAGTCTTGTTTTTCCTTGTCCTCCTAGGACAATTTAGTCGTGTTGCTGCTGGATGTTGACAGTATCAGAGTCATACTTTAAGTTTGTATTTTTTTCCAAAAGAGGAAGGTATAAGACAAAACATGCATGTTTTGGGAATGTGGGAGGAAGAAAATGTGGGATAAAAAAAAACTGATGAATAGTTATAGATTCACTGAATAATAATTAATCCTTGATTAATTATTGCAGCTCCTATAGTGTAAGATGGGCAGATGGAATCGATGGAGAGAAGTTAAGTTTCACTTGCAGCAGCTGTGGTGGATTCAGGGGCCGCTAAACAACGTGCTAAATTTCAACGCTTGATAAGAAAACATGATCAGTGAAACATAAAGACATAAATATGTCAAAATTGGGGGCTTGTTTTTTTATTTAAGTGCTACATGTACATCTAAGCTGTATTATTTGAGAGATTATATGAGAAAATATGGTCTTATTAGAGTAGGGGTCGAAATTTGGGGAAATAGTTGTCGTCATTGGTCTTTTCTTCCTTCCAACAGATCCTGAGTGAGTGGTTTGGCCGCTCTGTGATTCGCTCCTGCGTCAAATTAAGTTACGACCACGCACAGAGCATGATCGATGCCCCGGAGAAGATGTTTGCGGCAGAAGAACTGCCACCCGTGGACCCCGAGCACCCCATTGATGAGATCCACCAAGCTGTGCTGAACCTCCATTCCATTGCCAAGAACCTCAGAGCTCAGCGTTTCTGTGGTGGAGCGCTCCGACTGGACCAGGTTAGTCGTCCTGTGGTGCCTGATTTGAGCAATGAACGGCTACAAGTATTATTTGATTTTATTTTTTTGCTTTGTTTTAGCTGAAACTGTCTTTCACGTTGGACAAAGAGACCATGATGCCTCAAGGCTGCTACATTTACCAGTACAGAGACAGTAACAAGTTGGTATTAAAGCTGAAATTGCAAGATTTTGACTGATTTTGTTAAGAAGGGCTTAAAAAAATATCCCTGTGTGCCTTTTTTCACCAAGGTTGGTGGAGGAGTTCATGCTTCTGGCTAACATTGCCACAGCCAACCATATTTATAAACGCTTCCCTGAGCTGGCATTGCTCAGACGCCACCCTCCACCCAAGGCCAAGATGGTGGATGAGCTACAGGAGCTGTGTGACCAGCTGGGCATCGACATTGACCTTTCATCCGCCGGTGCTTTGCATGTTGGTACTCATTCGTTGAAAGGGACCTTAGTCCTAATGATATTTTCAAGGAAAACTGCATCTTTTTTTTTATTTTGCTCATCATCTATGGTAATGGTAATGGTTTAATTTCATTTGAACATGCATCAGATTACAATTGAATGCATCACATAATCAGTTCACAGTTCCACATGTCCAAAAGGAGTAGGAAGAAGCAAAGCTTATTAAATTCTACCCCTCCATCTGGTATTTTTACAATCAGTAACTGTTATTTGTTCACTTCCTGCTTTTGTAATTTTTTTTTTTATTTATTTTAATACAATCCTATGAAACACATGTCTGGCCTTTTTTTGTTGAGAAGAATTGTTTTCCATGATTTATTAATCCATGAAATATTTTCTTTTTCCAAATATGTAGAAGAGTCTACTTGCCACACTTGGTGTTGATGAATATTCCACTGCCAGGAAGGAAGTCCTGACCCATATGTGCTCCAGACCCATGCAGGTTAGCTTAATATCTGTACCGGATTAGTTTCATGTAAAAAAAAAAAAAACAAATAACCAAAAAAATTTGTTTTTATTTTTATTTTTTTCTATTTTCTAGATGGCACTGTACTTTTGTACAGGTGTCCTCCATGATGAAAAGCTTTTCAAGCATTACGCCCTGAACGTTCCTCTTTACACTCACTTCACGTCCCCCATCAGACGCTACGCCGATATCATCGTGCACCGACTTCTGGCGTCTTCGCTGAGTATGGCATCCCACACAACGGCCGTGTCCGTTTTCACGGCTGCTGCAGAAATGTTCTCACTCTCTTTCGGTGTGTTTCCATTCAGAGTGTGGTCCTAAGTTAGGACTGTCAACAGAGGAAGTCCAAAAACGGGCAACGCGCTGCAACGAAAAGAAGACTGCATCCAAAAGAGTACAAGAGCTCAGCTCTGAACTCTTCTTTGGAGTATTTGTGAAGGTGGGTGACACAAAGGACTCCTGGTAGGGAGCAGTTTAAAATAATTTTCACATTACTATGCCTATACTTGCATATACTTTTAGCATTGCAGTCATTTGTTATTGTGTTCAACAGGACTGTGGCCCCCTGGACTCTGAAGCTATGGTGATGGGCGTATTGGATCAGTCCTTCGACGTGCTGGTTCTTCGCTACGGGGTTCAGAAACGCATCTACTGCAAGGTCAGCCACATTATACTTTATGAGGAAATGTTATGACTTTATTCCCATAATATAACATTTCCTTCAAAGTCATTTTCCACTTTAATATTATGTAATATTTCAATATTTTACAAATAACTACAAAAAATGACATTTATCCTCATAATGTCAGGTTTGGTCATTTAAATTATTATTATTTTAAATAATTAATTAATTATTAAATAATCAAATAATAATTCAATAATTAATATAAATAATTAATAATAAACAATTAATAATAAATGATTAATAATAAATAATTGATTACTTTTAATTTTAATTTTTTTTCTTGTTAGAATAAAACTTTTTTTAATAATAAAATTCTTCTCAAATAAAAAATGTATATTTCTGTTGTTGATTTTCTTAATTTTCCAGCTATTTCAACATTCTTCTCCTCATGATTTACTTTATTGCTGGAATATTTAGACTTTTTTGCAGCTTAATTTTTTAAAAATGACACCTTCTACTTGTTTTGTCTCTCATAATTCTTATACTTTTTAGTATTTTATTTAGTATTTCAACTTTATGCTACTAAACCACATATTTTTTTCATGCTGTCACGATGTTATTCTTGTAAAATGATTTCTCATTAGATGAAAAAATGCTGTCAATATTTTGACTTTATTCCTAAAAATTTACTCCAGATTTTTCCCTTTTTTTAATTTTTTTTGGTAAATAGTATTTTAAGACCAATTAAAAAAAGCATCCAACATGTCCGGAAAGCCGTTCATGTTTAGAAGAAGCGCCAATCAATGTACTGTACTGCCAGCCATGTCGACTCTGCCTAATTATTTCTAACAAAAATTTGGAACATGTACAAATGAAAGTGTTTCAATCAAACAACCCTGTAATTATCCTTTTTATGAGCAAATCAGCTCAGCACGTGTACGTCGCCGCTGTCACTTCTTATCTATTTGTACACGGAGGCCACATTTTAAGTGGCACGACGGCTGTGAAAAGGGAAGAGAAGTGGTGCAAAGATGCACGATGCTTTGATTTATTCCAACAAACCATTTGTCTTTGTGGCCATCAGTCTGTCGCCGGCCTGGCATCTTTCCAACATCGCAAGGTAGGGAAAACATCACAGCTGACTCTCCTGTGGACGCCTGAGGACCTTCAGGAACCCCCAGTAGAACAGGTAAGACTCCTGTCAGTTTGAAGTGAATATTGACTATTGCACTGGTACCTCAGTTAGCATTTTTTTTTGGTTAACATCCAAAATGGATGGTTGTCCAAGGGTGTCCACTACAACTGAAATGATATTAAATGTTCATTATTCCATTTCACATTTGTGGTATTGTTAATGGAACTCTTTGCTTGGAGGGGAGTCCCTTTTTTATAATCTCCTCTCCATCTCCTCCCTCTTTGCAAACCTCAATTTACATTATTTTCTATGGGAAAACCTGCCTTGGTTAGAGTCCGTTTTGGTTTGAGTCAGATCTTGGACTATATAAATACAACCACATGATTATTTCAGTACTGAAAAGGTTCACTCAAATTAATTTAATTTTCTACCGCCGGGGGGGTGCTGGAGCCTATCCCAACTGTCTTCAAGCGAGAGGCGGGGTACACCCTGGACTGGTGGCCAGCCAATCACAGGGCACATATAGACAAACAACCATTCACATTCACATTCATACCTATGGACAATTTGGAGTTGCTAATTAACCTAGCATGTTTTTGGAATGTGGGAGGAAACCGGAGTACCCGGACAAAACCCAAGCACGCACGGGGAGAACATGCAAACTCCACACAGAGATGGCCAATGGAATTGAACCCTGGTCTCCTAGCTGTAAGGTCTGCGCGCTAACCACTCGAATGCTGTGCAGCCCCAAACTATAATTATTGTTGATAAAATGTTTTGTGTTAAGATTTTTTGTGTGTCCAGAATGGATGAATTGGATTTACATTATTCTCTATGGGAAATCTTGCCTTGGTTAGAGTCTGTTTTGGTTTGGGTCTGCCCTTCAAGAATGGATAAATGACTTTAACCAAGGCACCACTGTCATTAGTGTATTTTTTAAGTTTATTTTTATACTTTGCACATGTGTAAGTACGCATTCTATTTATTTTAGAGAATGCCCGGACTATTGAACCTGTGTTCACTTTTTATTGACGAATTGGTAATTTCTCCTTAGGTCATTTCCATCTTCACACTAGTGGATGTGCAGCTCAAAGCAGACAGCGCACCCATGAAATACAGCGCCGTGCTCAAGAGACCCAACGCAAACGCATCTTAACTACGACATCACTGTGCTCCGTCACTGCTGGACACGTACAGTAAGCAGCGTTACTCGGTTTTGCGCACGGACATCACCATGAGCTGCGAACCACTTGTACGCACCTGTCTAATATTGTGTGACTTGAAGAAAAACATAGCAGTGAGCTCATGGACGTACTTAGGACTTGTGGGTAATAGATTTTAGCCTCATTTATTGTGTGCAGGAATTGTTCTAATCATGAATTTTTGACGGCTTTTCTTTTTACCATAATACATGGAAGTGGTATTTTAAAAAAAAAAAAAAAAAAAAAAGGAATAGGATGTGAAATTTCTTATTCTACTTCAGGCTTATGCCACAGTTAGCATTTGCACATGTCAACTAGTATTTCTTAAATGAAGTAATTGCAGCATTTTATGCAGTGAAACATGTATATTTCACATAGTACCGCTCATTGGTTTACATTTAAGTTCCCAGAACTGGGATACTCAAGGCCTAAACGTGGTTCTTGTATTACTTAGCTTAATAAGCTGAATAATTTATTCATCTTTGTCGTTTTTTTTTAATACAAGATTGAGGAAAGACTTGAATGTAAATTGCTACTGAGGTCATTAATTTTATTCGAATGTGCTTGGAAGCTTTTTTTTTTCATACTCGTACTTTTAAACAAGCTTCCCATTTTTGCTTTAACAGTACCTCATTTAAGTTCATGCAGAGTTGTGCCGTTTGATTAGTTTTTTTCATGCACGGTTTAGTTTGCTTCAAGGAAAACTGCACTTTTGGGGGGTATCATCCACAATCCTTATGCATAGCATGAACACATGTCTTTCTCATTAGTAGCCATTCTAAAGATATAAAAACAGATAAAATAGACCGCTAATAAGGTTTTATGGTTTTATATGTACAGTAGTAACAGGCACATTCATGTTGACGTATTCAGGGTTAGCAGGCATTCACATTTGCTCTCATTTATTTCTTGTTTAAACACTCAAGTTAAAATTTTGACCCATATTGAGTTGTGGACTCCTATAGAGCAGCTCCACACAGTAACCAGCACAGTAAACTTTCTAGATCTTCCAGATTCTCCCCTAAATAGTTTAGTTTAATTTACTCTACCCCCGGCCCGCCTCCAGGTACGGCCACGCTGCTGTGATTAGTCATACTTCCAAGCGCTCCTGAGGACTTCCGAGCAGCTGCCGAGCTCATTTTGTCCGCTCATAAATTGTGACTTGCAGGTGCTTTTGCAGCTCCAAATTGGAGCGTTACCTTTTGGCAGCGACTTGATGCACTCTCTCCACGGGCGAAGCTAGTCGCTAGCCAGCTAGTAGCTAGCCGTTGGTGGTGTGGCAATATGTGTTAATATGCCGGTAAAGTAGTTCTTCAGCGTAACAATGTTAATAATAATATTAATAATTAGGGCTGTAACTAAAGATTATTTCCATAGTCGATTTTAATTTTAATCGGAAGCTTGTTTCGATTAATCGAGTAATCACGTGGGCCCAACACCTCACACAAAGGATGACTGAAGAAATTAAAACATAGACAGACATTTGATAGGCGGAAATCAGAGGGTGTTTAAACTTTTTAAATAAAAACAATTAACTGAATATATTGCTAAAATAGTTACTGATTATTTTGGTGATTGATTAATCAGCGATTAATTAATGAAGCTCTGACAACAATTTTGGAGCTTTTATTCACAAGGCTTTATGGGTGGAGTTTTAGCTAAGTTTTTTTTTTTTTTTAGGTGTTTTTAAGTCTTTAGAATGCACAGTTCATATTTGGCATAAGGATTGTGGCTAATGGGCAACCCCCCCCCCCCCCCCCCCCCCGCCACAAAAAGTGCACTTTTCCTTTAAACATGCGGACTACATTTGTTTTAACTGCCAAATAACTGGACTGTTTGTGATTTGTGTGTTGAAAATGTTATCTCCATGTGTGTAACCTTAATTACTCAATTGTGTGCCGCAGACATTTTTCATGTCTACTGGATGTTAGGAAAAAAAGGTAGCAAGAGAGTCTAGATAAATAAACCCATATGTGAAAATGTGTTCCTGCTTTCTCACTATTTTTTTTTCCTCCCTTTCCCAAATAGACGTTAAATACATTCGGACAATTCACAGGGAGCGTCTGCAGGTGACTCCAGACAGTCTGCACCGGGTACATTTTTCAATGGAGACATCCTTATGTGTATGTGACATTTTTAACACTTGAGTGATAAAAGCAACATCGCCAATTATCAGTCCGTCGTGCTGATAAACCTCTCCAAAAAGGTGTGTCTGTAAAGAAACAGGTGTTGGGTGTGATCACTTATGCAACCTATTTTAGTACCTTAAGGAATCTATCAAATTGTTTATAATACGTATTCATTATTTGTCATGGTTTTTGTATGTTTTTTTTTATTACACAACGTATTCATCAGCAACATAAAAAAGGTCTACACCGGTGTAGGCAAGAAGTCAGTCATGATTCTGGTATTGGTATGACGTGTTATCATCACCACGCCCGTGCACTCCATACTGCGATAAACGCATCAATCTTTGTGTTGCCACAGTAGCACCAGGAACTTTTATTTTATGATCATCTGGTGTCAAGGTCAACTGCATTTTATGTCTTTTTAGGACCTAAAGTCGATGTAGCATGTCTACTGTAGGAAAACTTAGTCAATGGGAGACGTTTTTTTTTTTTTTTTTACCTATGTCATAGTTTGGCTGGTCCTGCGATTTGCATGTAAAAATATTTTTTTTATATAATTTAACATGTTTAACAAGTTAATTCAGTCAAAATGTTATAAACCAAGAAGTGAACATTATCAATGAGTAGGCTTGTGACGGCTACAGTATACTTATGCTGCTTATTATGTTCCTTTAGCCGATTCAGCCTCCCAGGTATGCTACTGTTTGTGTGTTATTGTGCAGTTGAATAACTAAATATGTGTTACATTAGCGTACTGTTAGCGTAGTATTAGCGACACCTGTTAAGCCTGTTGTTCTATCGGTATTTCACAGCCGCAGGGGCTAGATTAGGCCCACCATATTTTGTGGGGCCTGCAAATCCAAGAAATAATTAAATAAATCAAATAAATAATAATCAAAATAATAAATAATCAAAAAAGATTTTTTTAAATATTTTTAAATATATTTTAAAAAATAAAGTGTAGTGAGTGTAGTATAGCTAGTTAAACAGTAGTCAACCGGAAAAGGCATTCATCACATCTTCATCCTCCTGCCTCATAATTCTTTCATCACACACTTTGTCAGCCTCTATGTCCCTTTCTTTGCCACTCTGTCATTTTTGTCTCAAAACAAATTAACCTGTCTTGAACTTGATCCTTTCGAAGCCTGTTTTTTTTTTTTTACATGCTATCAACCTTCCAACCAATCCTACCAATTTCTCTCTAAGCATCATGGGAACTGTAGTTATTTAGCGCCTAAAAAGTAGCTGATTAACATTGGAAATTACAGTGGCAGCCTTCCTGACTGCGTGTTGAAAAACGAGTGTTACACCCCTGGAGGGGGGGGCTTTCCAAATGAACTCCTTTTCAAAAGACAACCCCTTCGGTACCAGACATTTTAGACTACAGTAAACCACGGATATATCGGACTCGGATATATCGGAAATTCGCTCACAACGGACAGATAAAAAAGAACTGATTTTTCTGTAATGCATTTCCAATAAAAATTCATTGCATATATCTGATTTTTTTATAGCGGATTTCGCCTATTTCGGACAAAATCTCCAGTCCCATTCCAATGCATTTCCATTAAATTTCCCTCGCATATATCGGATGGCCGCATCGTGGCGCTCCGATTCGCCGAATCGTGACAGGCCGCTATACGACGTCATTTGCAGCGTTGCCTGCGCGTCCAGGTACATTGGAAACATAGTCAAGGAAGTGCCTTTTTATAACGGATAAAATCCGATTTACGCATATACCGGATATAAATCCGATATATGCGTAAAACGGACATTTTCCGGTATACGCATATAACGGATTTCGCTTATATCGGACAAAACCAGTGGGAACAATTGAATCCGATATATCCGAGGTTTACTGTATTTGAACTGATCTTCCAATGCACACTGAATATTGTGTTCTATGGCTATACTATAAGCAAGGAACCCAGAGATATGTTCTGTATCCCTCAGTAATACCCAGGTAACAAAAGAACCTTCAATATATTAATAAGATTCTTTTGAGGTTAATTTGACCATTTTTGGAAATTGAAATGGAGGGGTATAGCGACAAAAAAAGGCCTACATGGCCACACCAAAAGTATTAAAACCAATATTTTCATGGATGAGGAAGCCTAAGAAGGTAACCAAGACATGAGAAGCAAATTTGATGGTAACTTATTTTTTTTAGTGTATTTTATAGCTGATTTAATACATGGGTCAAAACCGACCCGTTAACATAAGAGATGATACCAGAAAGCTAACACAAGAGGAAGGTTAACATGAGGAAGGTTAAAATCTGGTACTCGGGGGTGTGAAGTTTACTGTCCACTGCCAGAAACCGGCAATAAGTGAGAGCGGGGGAAGCATTTTTCTTGAATAGATCTCAAATGATTAGTGCATGTTGATTACTTTTATCTTTTATTTACATCTTTATTGCTAAGACAACCCTGTGTGTTGTTTGGAACTCCCACCTCTTCCGTGCCACCAGGGTCCAAAGTCTGCATATAAATTCACTACAATGCTCACCACCGTTTGACCCTGGTAAATACACAAGAATGCAGTTCTTGTTTGAATAGCTTATATTAGCACTTTAAACACGTGTGACGTTGCATAAATTTGAGTCAGTGTCTTGGCTGAAAGGTTTGTATCGAAGGACCGCAGTCACACAGTCGATGTAAACTGTAAACTGATTTTTTTTTTTTTTTTTTCATTTAGCAGTACCCAACAGATCCAGCCGGTCTTGGAGGACACCTTCTTGTCGTAAGAGCGGTAATAAGTCCTGTGTCACTTTGAGCCCCGGCAGTGCAAAGTCAAAGTGCCATAAAGTAGTCGGCGTGTCCAAGTGTTTCCTCCTTTTCCACAGCGAGACTGTGTCATCACAGAGGGCCAAAAAGACAGGATTTCATTCAGAGATCTCTTGACACGGGAATTGGAAGGTAAGGTTCTAATTTATTTGCAGCCCTGATGGTTGTTTCATCGAAACCCAGCGAGGGTTGCATAATGTAGCTTTGTGATACGGAGCTGGAAAAGCATATTATAAGTAAGAACTTCTGCCTTTTGGTCTTTTTTTTCAAGTTTTTGCTGGTTTTTTTGCCTTTTTTAAATACTTCATACGACATTTTTTGGAATATTATGACTTTATTCCCATTATAGAACTTCTTCCACGACGTAATTGTCTGTCATATCACAACATAACTTTAAAATGTTTTTTTCTTTATTATTTAAAGTTTATAGTTCTAAATTTAAATAATTTTTCCTAATTTCTTGAGAATATTCTCCTAAAAGTGCATTTTTTTTTCTCGTTGGAATGCAACTAGTTTTTATTTCAACTTAAAACTTTTGTTTATGTTTTTCCTATGGGAAAAAAACAAGTTTCTTTAATATTCAACTTCATTCATCTTAATTTTCCTCGTATTATTATTATTATTATTATTATTATTATAGTATTCTTGTAAAATACTGACTTTTTCTTGTTAGAAGACAACTTCTTTCTTTTAATATTTGTACTTTATTTTTTTTTAATTACTGCAGATATTTAGATTTTTGCTGCCCTCCCTCCCAAATATTTAAACTTTCTTTTGAACTATTCTTAGCAAATGTTCTTTTTGCAATATTTTAACTTTATTCTCATAATATTTGGACTTTTGTTTATAATTTTAATTATAATTTTTCTCCAACCAAATGTTCCCAAAATTACAACTTTATTTTGTTTGCTTTGGCTGTAATGTTGCATTTAAAATGTTTTCTTTAATATTGAAACTTAATGCTACTAAAATGACATTTTTCATCATAGTAAAAAGTTTGAAAGTTTATTCCCCTAAAATTATACATGTTTTCACATTTAGAATGCAACTCGTTTTTCACAACACAATTGCGCTTTTATGGTTAGTTTTTGGTTGGCTAGTCACTCCTGGGAAGGTTCACTACTGTTCAATGTTTTCGCCATTTGTGAATAATGGCTCTCATTGTGGTTTGCTGGAGTCCCAAAGCTTTAGAAATGTAAAAATTTCTGTTAGCATCCGTACACAGAAGAAATAAACTGATCAGCGACCGATTTATCTTTTATGGGTATTTATTCTGCAGAAGGGAAGACAGTTGAAACAGACAGTCGAGCCTTGAGTCCCCCCCGCCTGCCCCCTCCCTTGAAGGACAGGACAGTAGCATAGTTATACAAACATTATCAGGACTTAACCCGGTGCAAGGACATATCTCGGGGTTAATCAGAACCTGTTGACATGAAAACGTCATTGGAGAAACTTGTTTTGGAGACACGGGGGTCTCAAACTACAATCAAATAAATTATAATGTCTTTCAACATTATAATGTGGATTTATTTGTTCCGGATTTAGGAACGTTGTGTATTGGCGATGCTGAGAAAGGTAAGACTGTTCTCATTCATTCAGATAAATACAGTCCATGAACTCATATGAGTGTGATATGGTGCTTCCAGGGGGAGTGGGTTTGGCTCGACTCGGACACCGGGGTCCCCATCGGAGCCAAGGTCAAAGTGACACCAAGCGGTCAGTGTTTATTGGTCGATGATGTGGGAAAGGTAAGCTGCCCCACCACTTTACCTTTACTTTTGGTTCTTTTGTGTGGAAATATGGGCTAATAACTATAAAAGCAAGCTTCACTCGCTAAATGTACTGCAAAAAAGGTCAGTAAGGATAATTCATAATGCCACCTAAAGAGAACATACTAACTCCTTATTTCTAAAATCACAAATACTTCAACTTGCTGATATAGTTCATCTTCAAACAGCTAAAATAATGCATAAAAATAAAATAAAAAAATAAAAAATAAAAAAAACTTTAGTAATAAAAAATATTATTTAAAAAATAAATAAAATAGAAATATATATCAAAAATATTAATTAAAAAAATATATTAGGAAAGCAGGAAGTGAACAAATGTAACAGTTACTGATTGTAAAAGTACCAGATGCAGGGGTAGGATTTAATAAGCTTTGCTTCTTCCTACTCCTTTTGGACATGTGGAACTGTGAACTGATTATGTAAGCTAAGCTAAGCTAAGCCAAACGAAATGAAACTAAAATAAATTAGGAAAGCAGGAAGTGAACAAATGTAACAGTTACTGATTGTAAAAGTACCAGATGGAGGGGTAGGATTTAATAAGCTTTGCTTCTTCCTACTCCTTTTGGACATGTGGAACTGTGAACTGATTATGTGATGCATTCAATTGTAATCTGATGCATGTTCAAATGAAATAAAACCATTACCATTTTCCACACACACACACAGGAGCACAGGCTGTCCCAGGAAGAGGAAGCCTCCCTCAAGATCATGCACCCCACATCGGTGGAGGGGGTGGACGACATGATCAAATTGGGCGACATGACCGAAGCCGGCCTGCTGCGAAACCTGCTGCTGCGCCACAAGCGAGGAATCATCTATGTAAGATTCACGCAATTGGCAGTTATATATTCAGTCGGGAATTGGACTTTCAGCTTAAGCAAGTAAAATTCCAGATCAACATATTTAAAAAAAAAAAAAAAGATACAGGAGTATTTACCAGCAATGGGAGTTCCGTGTGCACAAGTTGGGCTCCATCATCATCCTTCAACAGTGGCTTTTGAGGTTGTGCAGGGGCGTGAAACGGCATTAACTTCATGTTTACATCACACTTTTCTTCCAGACGTATACAGGCTCAGTGCTGGTGGCAGTGAACCCATACCAGTTTTTCCCCATATATTCAAATGAGCAGGTGAGTGGGCGGGTCATTGTCTTTACGGCCACATATTTCATCTTGTCATTCCGCTATCCTTCAGGTAAAACTGTACCGAGGTAAAAAGCTCGGGGAACTTCCTCCTCACATCTTTGCCATCGCTGAATCCTGCTACTTCAACATGAAACGCCATCATAGGAACCAGTGCTGCATCATCAGGTCAGATCGAGAAGCTTATCTTTGAACTTTCATTCATTCATTTTCTACCGCTTTACCTCACGAGGGTCACGGGGGTGCTGGAGCCTATCCCAGCTGTCTTTGGGCGAGAGGCGGGGTACACCTTGGACTGGTGGCCAGCCAATCACAGGGCACATATAGACAAACAACCATTCACACTCACATTCATACCTATGGACAATTTGGAGTCGCTAATTAACCTAGCATGTTTTTGGAATGTGGGAGGAAACCGGAGTACCCGGAGAAAACCCACGCATGCACGAGGAGAACATGCAAACTCCACACAGAGATGGCCGAGGGTGGAATTGAACTAGGGTCTCCTAGCTGCAGCCCTGAATATATTATATTTATTCATTCATTTTCTACTGCTTATCCTCATGAGGGTCGCAGGGAGTGCTGGAGCCTATCCCAGCTGTCTTCAGGGGGGAGGCGGGGGGTACACCCTGGACTGGTGGCCAGCCAATCACAGGGCACATATAGACAAACAACCATTCACACTCACATTCATACCTATGGACAATTTGGAGTCGCCAATTAACCTAGCATGTTTTTGGAATTAAAAAAAACCCACACATGCACGGGTAGATCATGCAAAGTCCACACAGAGATGGCCGATGGTGGAATTGAACTTGGGTGTCCTAGCTGTGAGGCATGTGCGCTAACCACTTGACCACCGTGCAGCCGCATAACTTTCACTTTGACACAAATACTTTGCTTTTTTGACAGTTTAAATATGTAAACAACGACACCAACATAAACACAATTTTCACATTTGGACCTGAAATATGTATATGCGTGCGTGAGTGAGTGTTGAAAATGGCAACCGGGCCACACTTTGGACACCCCCTGACTAAAGGAAGTTGTCCTTTCTTTATCTTTTAAGTGGAGAGTCTGGAGCAGGAAAGACGGAGAGCACCAAACTGATCTTACAATACTTGGCAGCAGTCAGCGGTGAACTCTCTGAGCAGCAGATTGAACAGCAGATCCTGGAGTCCAACCCCATACTGGAAGGTACTATAAAAAAACCAAGTCCAATTCCTTTATAGATCATTTCCGACCAATGAGCTGCGTCACATCGGTTTAAACATTTAAAAGTATTTCTCTGTGATTAAAAAAAAAAACAGCGTTTGGAAATGCAAAAACCATCAGAAATGACAACTCCAGTCGCTTTGGGAAATATTTGGAGATCTTCTTCAATGAGGCCGGAGTGATTGAGGGCGCCAGAGTGGAGCAATACCTGCTGGAGAAGTCTCGCGTCTGCCATCAGGTGAGGATGCTATCCAAACTACGCCACATCTTATCTGTGGAGGCTCTCATTGGTGACGCAGACAACGTACATCACAGCACACATGGGCTGATAAGGTTCCTTCTTATCGTTGCTTAGATAAACATAAACTCAACATGCAGTGCAGATTTCATCTTCTCACCACATTTCCGACACTTGACCTTTTTTAGCAAAAGGTCATATTGCTTAATTTTTATCACCACCTCATCAGGCCCAGGAGGAGCGAAACTACCATGTCTTCTACTGCATGCTGGCAGGAATCACAACAGAGGAGAGGCAAAGTCTGCACCTTTGTGACGCAAAGGAGTACAAATTCCTCACCAGAGTAAGTCACATCTCGAACCATTGTTAGAATTCCTGTGTACTCACCTGAACCGTAGGTGAGCTAATATGTGACTAATGCTTTGTTTGCTATTGTTTGTAGTGGTGCACAACCGTCAGGCATCACAAAGAGAGGTGGAAGTATTATAAATATATACAAAATAAATAAAATTATATATTTACTAGGGCTGTCCAAAATAGCTTGTTAAAAAAAAGTCGTAAATATGTGAAGGGACAAAAGATGTAATATTACCATAACGAAGTTGTAAATTTACGAGAAAAAAATCATAAATTTGTGAGGAAAACAAGATGTATTGTTACCACAATAAAGTCAAAAAATTCACAGGAAAAAAAGTTGTACTTATACGAGAAAAAAAGTCATAAATATTTGAGGGGGAAAAAGTTGTTGTATCGTAAAAAAGTCATAAATATGTAAGGAGACAAAAGATGTAATATTACTACAATGAAGTTGTAAATATACGAGAAAAAAATCATAAATTTGTGAGGAAAACAAGATGTATTATTACCACAATAAAGTAAAAAACATTCACAAGAAAAAAAGTTTTACATATACAAGAAAAAAAGTCCTAAATATTTGAGGGGGGGGGGGAGAAGTTGTAATATCTTAAAAACGTCACACATATGTAAGGAACCAAAAGATGTAATATTACCATAATGAAGTTGTAAATTTACAAGAAAAAAATCATAAATTTGTGAGGAAAACAAGATGTAATATTACCACAATAAAGTAAAAAAATCACAAGAAAAAAAGTTGTAATATTACCATAATAAAGGAGTACATATATGAGAAAAAAAGTCATAAATATTTTAGGGGGAAAAAGTTGTAATATCGTAAAAAAGTCGTAAATATCTGAGGGGACAAAAGATGTAATATTACCATAATGAA
Organism: Doryrhamphus excisus; assembly: GCF_030265055.1. Lineage (NCBI taxonomy): Eukaryota > Metazoa > Chordata > Actinopteri > Syngnathiformes > Syngnathidae > Doryrhamphus > Doryrhamphus excisus. The sequence goes on from NC_080468.1 coordinate 12,800,288, forward strand.
GTTATAAATTTATGAGAAAAAAATCATAAATTCATGAGGAAAACAAGACATAATATTACCACAATAAAGTCAAAAATTCACAAGAAAAAAAATTGTAATATTACCATAATAAAGGAGTATATATATATGAGAAAAAAAGTCATAAATATTTTAGGGGGAAAAAGTTGTAATATCGTAAAAAAGTCGTAAATATGTGAGGGGACAAAAGATGTAATATTTACCAAAATGAAGTTGTAAATTTATGAGAGAAAAAAATCATAAATTTGTGAGGGAAAAAAAGACATAATATTACCACAGTTAAGTTGTAAATTTACAAGAATTTTTTTTGTAAGAAAAAAAGTAATAAATAATTGAGGGGGAAAAAGATGTAATATTACCATAATAAAGGTGTAAATTTACAAGAAAAAAATAATACATTTGTGAGAAAAAGTCATAATTTTACCATAATAATGTCATAAACAACAAAAAACAAAAATTGTAAATTTGTGAGGATGCCCAAGGCCAAAGGTCACATAAGCCCCCCCTCCCGTTCATAGCTGTCTCAGGAAATGCCTGTAACATAAAGTTCCTAGTTTTTTTTTTTTCCATAAATTTAGAACTTTATTCTTGAAAAAAATTCTCTAATGTGGCATAAGCAACATTACACCTCATCAGACTGTCATGTTGCTCAACTTAAAACCTACATCTCAATAGCTACGATTTTAAATTAAAAAAAAAAAACTAGTGACCTTGCCTAATTTGTACAACAGTCTTTTTTTCTGGGAGGCTGACGTCATTGCAGCACCCCAATTGTCTGCCTGCCTCCCTGTTTTCCTTTCATTTAACATGACATACATCAGTAAACAATTGGACAAGACTTTGTTTTTAGGAAACATATTCACATGTTGTTTCACAGGAGCTAATGTTTTGGCCAATTTTAGCACCAAACAACCTTGACGGGATGACACAAACACTGCATGACGAGGGGCGGGCAAAGAAGTGCCACCAGAACTCCACAAATCAAAACATATTTGGGGCCAATTGATGACAAAGCAAGTCATTTTTATTCTTAAATGAAAAAAAAGGCTGCTGCAGAAAGGGCACTTTTCTCATGCAGGGTAAAAGGCACCACTAGGGGTCAATCAGTGCATCCATTTACGATATATTTGCATAAATCACAAAAATATGAAATGTATTGCAGGGGGGCTGTATCACATGCGAAGGAAGAGATGACGCCATGGACTTCAATCGTATTCGATCTGCCATGAAAATTCTGACGTTCTCAGACCAGCAGTGCCACGAAATTCTCAAGCTCCTTGCAGCGATATTACACCTGGGCAACGTCTCCTTTCAAGGCAAGTTGCCTCTTCATTTCAACCCAAAATAACATAAATATCACAGTTAAACTAATATTGACCTTGTGATTTCTTTCACTAGCCAACACACAAAATAACATGGAAAGCAGCGAAATCGGCATATCAGAACATTTCAGCATTGCAGCATCACTACTCGAGGTTTGTCTTCTTGTCTTCTCAGCCATAACGATGATAATAGAGGAAGATACGCTCCATATTTTCATGTGTGTGTGTTTCCCACAGGTCCAAAAGTCCTCACTGGCCAATAGTTTGACCCATCGTTCCTTTATGACCACCAGAGAGATGGTGACCAAACCGCTGGACTGTCAGCAGGCTGCTGCCAGTAGAGACGCCTTTGTTAAGGTCTGACATACTGCAGCTTAGTTGCAGCAGAACTCAAACTAATCAACAGGCTCATTGTGCAAGCTAACATGCTAACCATTAGCGTGTTGACACTGGCAATATGCTAATTTGCACCTTATGATATAATCATTTAGGTATAAAGTTGCCCAAAGACAAAGTGCTAGCAATTTCCAGCGGTTAACAGCTTGTATGCTGAAATTAGCATTCTAAATGTTTTGCTATTTTCACATGTTAGCATTTCAGCAATTTTCATTAAAAAAAAAAACCCAAAACAAACCTTAAACTGTATTATGGAAAGCAGGAAGTGAACAAATGTAACAGTTACTGATTGTAAAAGTACCAGATGGAGGGGTAGGATTTAATAAGCTTTGCTTCTTACATAAAGACTAAGTGCTATAAAGTTAGCATCGCTAGCACAATCACATTAGCATGTTAGCATGATGCTAACATTAGCATATTTTTAACCACTTTCATTTGTATAAAAGTACTTTTTGCTAGGTGTTAGCATGCTAACATTGCTAACATTAACGTTAGCATGTTCGCATTGTAGCCATTTTCTCAGGGATTACCATACATTGACACTTTGTACGATCATGTAAGGTGTTAGCATGCGAACAGATGGCATGTTAGCTACAGCATTTGTCGCAAATTGAAGCGCACCTTCCGGAATCAAGATCAAGGGATACTGTGGCCTGTTATTGTTTTCCTCCATGAGCGCACTGAAGAGCACCCCCTCTGCTCATTGGTCGGTCAATGAAACGCCTGCCGATTGGTCCTCGTCTGTGATGAAAAGGGTTTTTTTTTTTTTGCTTTAGGTTATGCAATGACAAGGTGTGCCAATATTTCTGTCTATATTGTTATATTGTGTATTTAAAGTGCAAACACTGATTTGTGTCTCATCTCTCAGGCAATCTACAACAAACTGTTCATATGGATTGTCGGGAAAATCAACAGCGTTATCTACAAGAAACTCTCTGACAACCCCAAATCTTCTTATCTGTCTATCGGCTTGCTTGACATATTTGGCTTTGAGAACTTCCAAACAAACAGGTCAGAAAGCTTCTTATATGACCTCCAAAGTCAGAAGTCACCTTTTTTAAGTGAACAAACTCCTTTTTTTTTGTTCTCCAGTTTTGAGCAGTTGTGCATAAACTTTGCCAATGAGAAGCTGCAGCAGTTCTTTGTCGGGCATATTTTCAAGCTGGAGCAGAAGGAATATCTGAAAGAAGACATTGTGTGGAAGAACATCAATTTTGGTGACAATCAGAAGATTCTGGACCTTCTGGCTGGGAAGCCCTGCAACTTGCTGGCTCTGATAGACGAGGAAAGCCATTTCCCGAAGGTGGTGTTCTATTTACTACCTTTTGTATAAAATCTTTATACCGTAATTTCTAGTGTTTAAGCTGCACCGACTAAATTTAGAGAACCAAATTTGTACATATGTAAGTCGTACCGAACTATCAGCCAGACATGTCCATACTGTGGTACAGGTAGCTCTTTATATGAAAGGAGCCAATCACAAGCTACAAGGGAACTCACGATCAATCCATTGGAAATCGCTCATTAGCTTAAGGCGTCATCTTTAACAGAACTATTAAATCATCACACAGCGACTTAACACTCAAAAGGTAGGTAAGAAATATACAATACGAGTTCCGAAAATAACAATTTTAAGGGTTTCTCATCATGCCAAACATGTCATTGGTCATGGCATTCAGGGACCTCCCCCCACTGGTGTACAGGGGCAGCGCCCCGGCAACCATGGCCAATGAAATGCTTTACTGGGAAGAAATGCATGATGGGAATTTTTTTTAATTCTAAACCAGTTTTGGTACTTGTTTATTCCTTACCTACTTCTTGAGTGTTAAGTTGCTGTGTGATGAATGATAGTTCTGCACTGTTTCTATTTACTACATTTTGTATGAAATGTTTATACCGTAATTTCCGGTGTTGAAGCCGCACCGACTAAATTTAGAGAACCAAATTTGTTAAGTGTTAAGTTGCTGTGTGATGATAGTTTGTCCTGAGTTCCCTTTATAGCGTTTTTGGCTACTGCCACAGAAATAGCTACTGATTCCTTACTGACTCGCGAGCAGTACAGTATTTAAATGATTAAATTCTGAAATAAAGACAACGTCACAAGATTAAATTAGCCGCACCGCTGTATAAACCGTAAGATTCAAAGTTTTAAGAAAAAAAGTACCGGCTTATACACTGGAAACTACTGTACCAGTTTACAGTGAAATAATCACGGTGGTGCTTGACAGGGCACAGATTTCACACTGCTCAACAAGATGAATCAGCAGCATCACAGAGACAAGACCTTCATTGCCTCGAAGAGAGAACATGACACAGATTTTGGGATTTGTCACTTTGCAGGCGCCGTTTATTACGACTCCAAAGGTAGGCAACGTGTTCCTGTACGGTATTCTCCTGCTGCAGTTGAATTATTTAGACAGAAAGTGTCAACGTGATGGAGGTCTCTGCATTATACATTGTTCTCCCCCAATGCACAGCTACCTCCTTCCACCCCCAAGGGATTTGCTTTTAAATCCACAGACTTATACCCGATGCTTGTTATATTTAATAAATTCCCGCTGACAGCCCATGTCGTAAAACAAAATCCTATGTGACTTCATACAGTTCACTCCATCCATACCTATTTTACAGTGTCAATCAAAGCTGACTACAGTTTGTAATGGATCTCATAATACTGTACATGTGTAGTTTTTGTTGAAGCATCAAAACTGCATAAATAATCTTGATATGAAGGGAACTGGGCGGCACGGCGGTCGAGTGGTTAGCGCGCAGGCCACACAGCTAGGAGACCAGGGTTCAATTCCACCCTCGGCCATCTCTGTGTGGAGTTTGCATGTGTGGGTTTTCTCCGGGTACTCCGGTTTCCTCCCACATTCCAAAAACATGCTAGGTTAATTAGCGACTCCAAATTGTCCATAGGTATGAATGTGAGTGTGAATGGTTGTTTGTCTATATGTGCTCTGTGATTGGCTGGCGACCAGTCCAGGGTGTACCCCGCCTCTCGCATAAAGACAGCTGGGATAGGCTCCAGCACCCCCTCGTGAGCCTCGTGAGGAAAAGCGGTAGAAAAATCTCTGTGTGGAGTTTGCATGTTCTCCCCGTGCATGCGTGGGTTTTCTCCGGGTACTCCGGTTTCCTCCCACATTCCAAAAACGTGCTACCTTAATTAGCGACTCCAAATTGTCCATAGGTATGAATGTGAGTGTGAATGGTTGTTTGTCTATATGTGCTTTGTGATTGGCTGGCCACCAGTCCAGGGTGTACCCAAGCTGGGATAGGTTCCAGCACCCTCCGCGACCCTCATGAGTAAAAGCAGCAGAAAATGAATATGAACTAATTCAACCCCATCCGTTTTTAAAAATTCAGTAGCATGTTTGTACCTTTTATTTTTCTTTAATAATCAACGGTATAACATAGGTAAGTTTTAGGCAAATATCAGTTCCCAACAAAAAAAAAGGGAGAATACCAGCTTTTTGTGGAAAGACTAATTTCAATGCGTAACTTTCACTTTCTCAAATATCGAAACAACACAAAACAAAGGTCTATTTTACATTTAAATAACAATTGATAATTCTCCTTGCTGTTGAACTCTTATCAAATAAACTTCACCACCTCAAAACTGAGATTGGCTGGCGACCAGTCCAGGGTGTACCCCGCCTCTCGCCCGAAGACAGCTGGGATAGGCTCCAGCACCCACTGCGACCCTCGTGGGGAAAAGTAAAAACAAAAAATTCAGTAGCATTTTTCTACCTTTTATCTTTCTTTAGTAATCAGTGCTATAACATAGGTAAGTTTTAGGCAAATATCAGTTCCCAACAAAAAAGGGAGAATATCAAATAAACGTCACCACCTCAAAACTGCAGCAATAGTGACTTCTATTAGTCTGCGGTTGCGTCCTCACCTCTTTTTGCCATGATAGACATATAAATATGTATGTGGGAACGAGTGTTCGTGTTTAAAAAGAAGGTATAAATACGTCTTTGATATTGAATGCGTTAAATAGGGCTCAAGATGTTCGGAGGTAATATTGTTTGCTGTGTGTGTCCCCCATGAAGGGTTCCTTGAGAAAAACAGAGATGCTGTAAGCGCTGACATATTCAAGATGGTTGATATTTCCACCAACAAGCTGCTTCAGCAGATTTTTGTATCGGAGCTGTCAATCAACGGACTGAAGACCACAAATAACAAGAAGATCACCATGACACCCAGGAATTCCATGAGGGTATGGAAGGATCTTCTACATTTGAACTGATTTTTTTAAACTCTTCATTGTCACATTTGCCGTTGTGTGTTGTGTTGTTTGACTTCATCGCAGTCCCCAACCGACAACCGCAAGCAAGTACCAACCTTGAGCGGTCAATTCCGTCAGTCTCTGGATGCCCTCATGAGGGCTCTGTCTGTCTGCCAGCCTTACTTCATCCGCTGCTTCAAACCCAACAACAACAAACAGTCTGAGGTGAAGCATCAGTCCATATGTTAATATGCATATGTTTATGAAAATGTAAAAAAAATGCTACTATGCTAATGTTACAATGCTAATGCTAACATGCTAACACATAGCTAGCATGCTAACACATAGCATGATAGCAGTAAGTGTTTATATAGGTTTCTACTAATAAACGGATAAAATGTTACTATGCTAACACCTAACACTACGTTAGCAGAAAGTGTTTTTATAAGTTTCTACTCGAACTAAAATGTTTATGTTAGCATGCAAAATCTAGCATAATATCATTGAATGACAACATTAATACCAATGTAAATGTCTGAGATGTTAGCATGCTATCAATGCTTAAATGCTAACAGTGTTATTACTTATAAAAATTGCAGAAAATGCTACTGTGCTAATGTTGGCATGCTAATTATGCTTAAATGCTAACTCATACACTAAATGAACATGAATATACCTGGAACTTTTTTGACTCGAATGATTTAAATCGGTTGGGAAATGTGCCAAACGTGGAAGTTTGAAAAATGACCCAATTATTTTCCATGGGAAAATATTTTTGGAAATTCTGGGAATGTTTTGAAATATTGAGCTAAACGAGAACGCTCGTGTGAATTCACACAAAAAGATGAAAAGTAAATAGCACATCACCTAAAACGATACAGTCGGCCGGATCTGACTCACCGTTTCAACAATATAACGTCTGTGTTCATGGTCAACAGCTAATTTCCTGTTTCCTTCAAGAACTCATTTTGTTGTTGATTTTAGAAAAAAAATGCTGCACTAATGTCCTGTTTGATCAACTTTGAAGGACTTTGACCGAGAGCTTTGCATGCGTCAGCTGAGATACTCTGGCATGATGGACACCATCCGCATCAGAAAACTGGGTTATCCCATTCGACACACTTTTGAGGAATTCCTGAATCGATACAGGGTGCTCCTGAAGATTACCGACTGCGACCCTAAAACTGTGAGATATCATACACAACATTATTTACTGGTAGCATGATGATATTAGCAAATGCCAATCTTGTAGTACTAATTTTCCAATGGTACTTATGATACATATTCTCTAAGTGTCAGTCAAAACTCTGCATAAATATCGTTGTGGAGTGCGCACCACGTTCTGTCGATGAATCTGCTTGTCCGTATCCACAGAACACAGCTGCCGCCTGTTGTGATGCCATCTGCCAGAGAGCGATTACAGCATCTGACGAGTGGAAAATTGGGAAAACCAAGATTTTCCTGAAGGTTCGGGAAAAAAAGCTTTTATTGGTCTCCATGTGTAATTTTTACCAGTATTTCCTCACATTAGTGAAATCGTCTGTATCCAAAACTAGACGACACATCACATATACTACATACATACAGTTCTGGTGCTTTTCCGTTATGTCTCTTCTTACTGCTATTTTTGTGCTTTGTTGTTTGCTTGTTTTTAAATCTACGCGAGGATTTCCTGAACTGAAAGTTGTTCTTTCCAGGATGCCCATGATGCCGTTCTGGAACGTTTGAGAGAGGAAGAATTCAGCAAGAAAGCGCTTGTGATTCAGCGGGTCATGCTGGGATATAAACACAGGTGCAATTTTAATGCTAATCGAACTAAATGTATATTGTTTGTTATATTATTATTAATAATTATTATTAATATTATATTAATAATTAATTATATTAATGTTATATTATTTTTTAATATTTTATATAATTTAATATAATTAACTATAATTTTTTTAATTTAATATTATTTTATATTAACCCAGACATTTTTTCACAAGACTACCCCTTCAGTACCGGACATTTTATACAACTACGTATGACTGATCTTTCATGGCACATACAATATTGTGTTCTATAGCTATATAAATATAGAACCTCCCAAAAGAACGATTAATTTGTTCCATTCGATTCTCCTCCGCTTATCCGGGTCACAAAGCCCAGACTTCCCGGTCCCTGACCACCTCCTCCAGCTCCACAGCGAGGACACCAAGGGCGTTCCCAGGGCAGCTGTGAGACATAATCCCTCCAGCATGTCCTTAGGTTTGCCTTGGGGCCTGCTCTTGGCTGGGCATGCCCAGAACACCTCACCAGGGAGGAGTTGCCCGAGCGAACTCTACTGGCTCCTCTTGATGTTAAGGAGAAGCGGCTGTACTCTGAGCTACTCCCGGATGATTTTGTTTCTACCTTTTTAAGTTCTTTAGCAATCGGAAGCGGAACACAGTTAAGTTTCAGGAAAATATCAGTTCCCAACTAAAAAAGGCAAATGCATTTTGTTTTCACCTTTTTACGTTCTTTAGCAATCGGAAGTAGAACACAGTTAAGTTTCAGGAAAATATCAGTTCCCAACTAAAAAATGCAAATGCATTTTGTTTCTACCTTTTTACGTTATTTAGCAATCGGAAGTTGAACAGTTACGTTTCAGGAAAATATCAGTTCCCAACTAAAAAAGGAAAATGCATTTTGTTTCTACCTTTTTACATTTACTGTTTTTATGTACTGTTTTATGTCTATTTTTATTGTACATTGTTTTATTGTATTTTTTTATGTGTATTTTAACTCTGTGTTTTGCCTTTTGTGAAGGACTTTGTGACTTCGGTCTGAGAAAGGTGCTATATAAATAAAACTTACTTACTTACTTACATTCTTTAGCAATCGGAAGTTGAACACAGTTACATTTCAGGAAAATTTCAGTTCCCAACTAAAAAAGGCAAATGCATTTTGTTTTTACCTTTTTACGTTCTTTAGCAATTGGAAGTTGAACACAGTTACGTTTCAGGAAAATTTCAGTTCCCAACTAAAAAAGGCAAATGCATTTTGTTTCTACCTTTTTACGTTCTTTAGCAATCGGAAGTTGAACACGGTTAGCTTTCAGGAAAATATCAGTTCCCAACTGAAAAAAGGCAAATGCATTTTGTTTCTACCTTTTTACGTTCTTCAGCAATCGGAAGTTGAACACAGTTAAGTTTCAGGAAAATATCAGTTCCCAACTAAAAAAGGCAAATGCATTTTGTTTCTACCTTTTTACGTTCTTTAGCAAAATATACATTGTCCGTAACGGATACTTGTTTCACTTTGTGAAAGTTTACTTCGTTTCACTCATTTCACTTTGACATAGCTGAAATTTCTAATCAACAATACAGACAAACAAACACAAAAATTTGTAATTTTGCATCAAAATATCAATTTGCCAAAATAACTATTTACAATTTTCACATTTTTAACTGAACTATACCCTGCAGAGCTCTTATCTTTTTATGGCTTAAAGTTGCTCTGCAACATCAATGCATTAGTGCAGAGTTGCATCATCACCCCTTTTTGCCTCTTACCCCCAAAAATCGAAAAGACGTATAAATATATTGTCGGGATCGGGTGTTTGAGATTATAAATATTGGTATTGAATGAGTGATTTTAACAATGTCATTATTCCCTCTCTTTTTCTATAGAAAGTCTTTTTTGAAGAAGCGGAGGGCTGCTGTGGTCTTGCAGAAACACTGGAGAGCTTACAGGGAAAACAGAGTGTATAGAAAGGTAATTCTGTAGAAATTGTGTCTGTGTTCAACAATGTATTTTTTGGCAACTCATCCCACATTGGCTCCAAATAGCTCTTGCAAGGTTTTGGACGCCTTGTGTCAAAGGTCCGTGGTCGGATGCTTCAGTCCCAATATCAAAGACATCGAGCAGCGGCAGTCACTTTACAGTCTCACGTATGTAATCAAGACCAATGTTGTTTATTTGATATGCACGTACAGTGGAGCCCCCTCACATTTGCAGATTTTTTTTTTACATACATGATACCCACAGCACACATGTGCCACTGCTGGAAAAAGCCCACCATTTTTACATGTTTACTTTTTGCTTTTGTTTCACTTTTTTGTCTAAACTTTCTTCAAAATTTTGTATAGCTACGAAAGTGCCACCTTTGACAGTTAGCAATCATATCATTTTTCAATAGTGGTAACTATCACATGATCATTAGCATGTTAGCTTTTTTGCTATTTTTCAAATTTGCTATTTTCTAAACTTACACAGATGGTGTTTTCATTTTAGGCAACATCATGATGCAAACATTAGCATGTTAGCATTTTTAACCACTTTCATGTCGATAAAACCTACATAGACAGTGTTATTATGCTAAGTGTTGCTATGCTAAGTGTTGCTATGCTAAGTGTTGCTATGCTAAGTGTTGCTATGCTAAGTGTTGCTATGCTAGGTGTTGTTATGCTAGGTGTTGTTATGCTAGGTGTTGTTATGCTTGGTGTTGCTATGCTTGGTGTTGCTATGCTTGGTGTTGCTATGCTTGGTGTTGTGCTAGGTGTTAGCGTGCTAGGTGTTTTTTTTTACCTTTTTCTCAGGCATAACCTTACAGAGACACTATCAAGTTTGGTGTTTGCATGCTAGCAGTTAGCATGCTAATGTTAACATGCTAAAATTATCATGTTAACATTTTAGCCTTTTTCTCAGGTATAAGCTTACATAGACACTATCATGTTTGTGGTTAGCATGCAAACAGTTAGCATGCTCACTACAGCATTTAATCCGCGAGTCAGGCTTCGAGTAAGCTATTCGACAGTGAGTGCAACGTTGCCGATCGGTGTCAGCAATGCTGCTTTTTTGATTTTTATATATTTTAAAGTTACAATCGGCTGTGTCACCTTTTTAAAAACACACCCAAAACAAGTAATTATATAGGAAAACTATACCTATGTATGTATATCTTTGACAAGTAAGCACTGAGATGCTGTGTAGGTACGAGCCTACCAGGCGAGGAAGGGCTGGAAGCAGAAGAGGGATGCAGTCATGCTGCTGCAGGCCTACACCAGAGGATTCCTGGCCAGAAAATCATTTCAGGGAATGAGGACTCATGTAAGTGTTGAAACTTTTTTAAAAATTACAGGAATTGCTTATCCATCCTCTACCTCTGATCTAGGAGGACTTCCCTTCACATAAGGAGCATGAAGACGAGGACGACATCGCCTTAGAGCTTCAACGCAGGCTAGAAGAAGTCATCATTCAGGCTCAGCAAGCTGACGAGGAGCCTGAGGTGGAGATAGCGGCGAGGAAAGACGATGATGATGATGATGATGGCCTGCCCACATCTGTTGTGCAAATTATCGTACATGAAGCACCGGATGAATCGGCATCAGAGGAAGAAGAGGAGGTTGGACGTATGCCGAAGAAAGTCTGATGTGTTTAAAATGAAGCAAATGCATTCAAAAATCCGACATATCTCTGTGTAGATTTTACAGAAAATTGACACCCTGTCTGAGATAAGCATCCCATCCTCATATGCAACAACCCCGACTCCATCATTTGAGGAAGAAGATGACTTTGAAGACTTCACCGAGGAGTTTTCCTTCTACAAGTTTAGCATTCTACACTTCCAGGGTGACACCAGCCACACGCACATCACACAGAGACTCAGGAAGCCTCTTCTGCAACACGACGATGAGGCCGACACATTGGTGAGTGGGGGGAAAAAAAATCACTCCTTTATGTTGGGGGTAGATATGTATACTTCAAGAAAAAACTGCATCTCGGCTTTTGTGACTGGTGAAAAAGCCTGGGGGTATCAACTTCGATCTTTGTTCTTCATTTTTTAATTTTTCCTGGCTTATCCAAATATATTTTTTATTTTTTTTAATCCAAATATTTATATTTATCCAAATATTTATATTTATCCAAATATTTAATTTTTTTCTTAAATAAATTTTGTACATTTTCTTATAACTTTCCCCCCCCATGTGACTGCATTTTGTTTTGTCTCATAATATAATATTTTGACTTTAAAAAATTGAATCAAATGTTTTCCTTCAAGGGAAATGACCTATTATGCTCATTTTTGTGGTCTCCTATAGAGCAGTTACACACAATAACCCGCACAGAATTTTTTTTTTTTTTTTTAGATTTTCCAGAATCTGCACCTATTCCAGCTGTATTTTCTCTGATTTGTGCTTCCTGTTTTAATTTATTCCGGGGTAGATATGTATACTTCAAGAAAAAACTGCATCTCAGCTTTTGTGACTGGTGAAAAAGCCTGGGGGTATCAACTTCCATCTTTGTTCTTTATTTTTGAATTAATCCTGGCTTATCCAAATATTTTTTTTTTTATTTTTTTTTTTTAATCCAAATATTTCAATTTTTTTCTTAAATAAATTTAGTACATTTTAACTTTTTTCCCCTATGTGACTGCATTTTGTTTTGTCTCATAATATTTTGATTTTAAAAAAATTAATCAAATGTTTTCCTTCAAGGGAAAAGACCTATTATGCTCATTTTTGTGGTCTCCTATAGAGCAGTTACACACAATAACCGCCACAGGATTTTTTTTTTTTTTTAGATTTTCCAGAATCTGCACCTATTCCAGCTGTATTTTCTCTGATTTGTGCTTCCTGTTTTAATTTATTCCGGGGTAGATATGTATACTTCAAGAAAAAACTGCATCTCAGCTTTTGTGACTGGTGAAAAAGCCTGGGGGTGTCAACTTCGATCTTTGTTCTTTATTTTTTAATTTTTTCTAGCTTATCCAAATATTTCTTTTTTTTTTTTTATCCAAATATTTAAATTTTTTTCTTAAATTAATTTAGTACATTTTCTTAACTTTTTTTCCCCTATGTGACTGAATTTGGTTTTGTCTCATAATATTTTGACTTTAAAAAATTGAATCAAATGTTTTCCTTCAAGGGAAAATACCTATTATGCTCATTTTTGTGGTCTCTTATAGAGCAGTTACACACAATAACCGCCACAGAATTTTTTTTATTTATTTATTTATTTTTTTAGATTTTCCAGAATCTGCACCTATTCCAGTTGTATTTCCTCTGATTTGTACTTCCGGTTTTAATTTATTCCACCCACGGCCCCTTCATAGTGCTTCCTCATTATGGCCCCCGGGTTCCACTTTGGACACTCCTGCTCTATGTGGACATGATGACTCCTATCATCCCCGTCTAGGCATGTTTGACCGTGTGGTGGATTATACTGCGCTTCATGGGGGACCTACCAGAGCCCAAATCTCAGGATGCTGTTTCTCAGGTCTCTCTCAGCATCGCTCGGCCTTTGCCTCACCGACAAGGCAGGAGGCTGAGCAACCTGGTGGGACTCGATCAGGTTAGTATGGAGAAAAATTACGAGCCAGAGTTGAACACTGAAATGATATTGCCTTGTTGGATGCTGTTAGAAAATACTGAGAAAGAACAAGAAAAAACACGGAAACAGAAAAGCATCTGCGATTCCTGAGGAGGTCAGTTCACATGCACTGATGATGATGATGCCATTTTTCTCAATAATTTCATATTTTACCCCCTCCCCAAACAAAAACTAGCCCGAAGACGTCCCAGAGGATGAGGGTGTTTTGATCGGAGAAGGTCCCACGCTCGACAGGCCACTTTCCTCCCTTGAAAAACTGCATATTATTGTCGGATACGCTCTATCCAGACGAGGCATAAGGTGAATATACAGTATTCATTCATTTTACCTACTAGTACCTACTACCTTCTACCCGTTCTTTAGTAATCAGCAGTAGAACATAGGTAAGTTTCAGGAAAATATCAGTTCCCAACTAAAAAGGGGAGGAAAAACATATTTTTGTCAAGATACATTTCAAGCATTTCATTCATTTTCTACCGATTATCCTCACGAGGGTCGCGGGGGGGGGGGGGGGGGGGCTGGAGCCTATTCAAGCTGTCTTTCGGGTAAGGTAAGGTATTTTAGTCTTTATAAAAATCTGCTTTGTGTGGATTTATGGGTGTCCAGACTGGATGAATTGGATTTACATTATTTTTTATGGGAAAAACCTGCCTTGGTTAGAGTCCATTTTGGTTTGAGTCAGATCTTGGAAGGTATAAATACAACAACATGATTATTTCAGTACTGAAAAGGTTCATTTTAATTAGTTAACTTTTTTACTGTGGGGGGTGCTGGAGCCTATCCCAGCTGTCTTCGGCCGAGAGGCGGGGTACACTCTGGACTGGTTGCCAGCCAATCACAGAGCACATACGTATAGACAAACAACCATTCACACTCGCTGTCTGTTTTACTCGATTTTTCTCCTTGCACAGGGATGAGATTTACTGTCAGATCTGTAAGCAGCTGCTGAAGAATAAAAGCAAAACAAGCTGTGTGCAAGGATGGCGACTTCTCTCCATCTGTCTGGGAATCTTCCCCCCGACAGAGCTCTTCCTGAAAGTAAGCTTGTACCGGCTTGCCTCCGTATGAGGCACACAATTTTTCCTGTGATGAGCAGTGATGGCTGCTATTGTGTAGTTGAAATGCAAGACACACTCCTGATCAAAATGTTAAGACCAGTTGAAATATTGAAATATAAATAAGAAGTTATATTTAGCACTGTTGGACCTTAAGGAAGTTCTAAGTAGAGCTTTAAAATGCAATAAGAACAAATGGGAGTGAGACAAAAAAATGTTGGCAAAACTCAATATTTTTACATGATATATATATAAAAAATATTATTTTTACTGTTTTTATTATTTTTATTATATTCATTCATTCATTCATTCATTCATTTTCTACCACTTTTCCTTACGAGGGTCGCGGGGGTGCTGGAGCCTATCCCAGCTGTCTTCGGGCGAGAGGCGGGGTACACCCTGGACTGGTGGCCAGCCAATCACAGGGCACACATAGACAACATGCAAGAGAACATGCAAACTCCACACATAGATGGGGGGAATTGACCCCGGGTCTCCTAGGTGTGAGGCCTACGCGCTAACCACTACATACGCCGTGCAGCCATGTTCAAAATTTTCATTCATTCATTTTCTACCGCTTTTCCTCACAAGGGTCGTGGGGGGTGCTGGAGCCTATCCCAGCTGTCTTCAGGCAAGAGGCGGGTTACACCCTGGACTGGTGGCCAGCCAATCACAGGGCACATATAGACAAACAACCATTCACACTCACATTCATACCTATGGACAATTTGGAGTCGCTAATTAACCTAGCATGTTTTTGGAATGTGGGAGTAAACCGGAGTACCCGGAGAAAACCCACGCATGCACGGGGAGAACATGCAAACTCCACACAGAGATGGCCGAGGGTGGAATCGAACTCGGGTCTCCTAGCTGTGAGGTCTGCGCGCTAACCACTCGGCCACCGTGCCGTATTATATTATATTATATTACAAAAAAATATATAACAAAACATATAACAAAAAAAAACCTTAAACCGTATTATGGAAAGCAGGAAGTGAACAAATGTAACAGTTACTGATTTTAAAAGTACCAGATGGAGGGGTAGGATTTAATAAGCTTTGCTTCTTCCTACTCCTTTTGGACATGTGGAACTGTGAACTGATTATGTGATGCATTCAATTGTCACCTGATGCATGTTCAAATGAAATAAAAGCATGACCATTACTTCATAGTTGTCTTCTTCCACGCTTTTTCCCCCACAGTATTTGGAGCACTTTGTCCGCAGGGGGCCAGACGGTTACGCAGAATATTGCAGTAAGCTCCTGCGGCGCATTCAGTCCAACGGAGAAAGAAAAGAGCTGCCATGTTGGCTGGAATTACAGGTACGCTCGGTCTTGTCCTCATCAGTTTAGTTTTGGTAAAAATAATTCTCATTGATTTTTAAGTTTGATACTTCTTCTCGTTGGCAGGCTGTCAAATCTAAGGAGCCCATAGAAATGAGTGTCAGTCTGACGGATGGCAGCAATGTCAACTTACAGCTGGACTCGGCCTCCACCTCCGCGGAGGTCTGTCAAGCTGCGGCTGACAAGATTAATCTGTGTGACACATATGGATTCTCCCTCTACATTCGCCTCTTTGATAAAGTGAGCTTTACTTCGTCTGCTTAACACTCGAGGGACCCCCCCCCCCCCCCCCCCCCCCTCCAACGAGGACTGGCTTTGCTAAATCTCATATTAACCTTAAGTTGGACAGCACTCTTTAATCATTTTGACCCTTTTGACTCCAGATGTGGTCTCTGGGCAGCTGTGGGAAGCACGTGTTGGATGCTGTGTCTCAGTGCGAGCAGGAGATGAGGAGGCAGGGCAAGGAGGAGCGGGACACCCCCGTCAAGTTTTCAATCCGCAAAGAGCTCTTCACGCCCTGGCACGACTGCTCTCGAGACTTCATCAGCACGGATCTCATCTACAGGCAGATCACTCAGGGTATCAAGTCCGGGGAGTACACCAGCGAGAAGGTGAGGCTCTTGAAGTTCTGACAAATATGGTTTTATTTCATTTGAACATGCATCAGATTACAATTGAATGCATCACATAATCAGTTCATAGTTCCACATGTCCAAAAGGAGTAGAAAGAAGCAAAGCTTATTAAATCCTACCCCTCCATCTGGTACTTTTACAATCAGTAACTGTTACATTTGTTCACTTCCTGCTTTCCTAATATTGTTTTCAATTGTTGTTTCAATTGTTCCTATCAATTATTTTTTATTTTTATCAATTATTTTTATTTTTTATCAATTATTTTTATTTTTATCAATTATTTTTATTTTTATCAATTATTTTTATTTTAATTTTCATCAATTATTTTTATTTTTATTTTTATTTTTATTTTTATTTTTATTTTTATTTTTATTTTTATTTTTATTTTTATTTTTTATCAATTATTTTTATTTTTATTTTTTATCAATTATTTTTTATCAATTATTTTTATTTTTATCAATTATTTTTATTTGTATCAATTATTTTTATTTTTATCAATTATTTTATTATTTTTTTTATCACGTACCGAAGTACCAGGTGATATGACCATACAATGACATTACATACAATGTAATACAATATTGCTTTTATAGTTATTAGCCCATATTTCCACACAATAAGTTAGATACGGTAGAACCAGAGAGCAATAAAATATTACCACACAAACAATATTACCACATCTTCTTCAGTACTTTCAGTTTCACTACATGAGCTACACCTGTACCATCAAATCAGAATTTACCATGGCAACAAGTTTATTAAAAGCAATGTCCGTCATCTTGCATGGGTTGGATTTGGCCTGTGTCAGGGATTTTCTAAGTGGCACAGGGGTCCCCCCTCCTCTGTATAATAAACCTGGGCCTTTCCACACACCCCTGACTCTGTTGGGTCGGGGTGCTGAGCAGGTTAGAATTTTTTTTTCCTTATTTTTATCAAGCTGCTGCACCTCCCCTGGAAAAACACCTGGCCTACTATGTCACACACACCTCTATAATTAAACATACAATACGCCCATAAATTGTCTTGGCTTGCTTTTATTGTGTCTGTTGGTCCTTTTGTGGCAGGGCTGAAATGCAGTGGAAATTATTTTTTTGGGATTAAGTTCATCGTCATGACAAAAAGGGACTTGGCTATTCATTGCCATTCATCTTATTACTCTTCAGAACATTCTGAAGTATATGCAAATTTGCTGTTATAAAAACCGAGGCAGCAGATGTGCTTACAGTACATGCAAAGACTATTAGATATCTACAAATACATGAGTAAAATTTTGTATTCAGTAGAATCTGAAATATGTTTCTCAGGAGGACGAGTATATCCAGCTTGCGGCAAAGCACTATTACATCCAGTTTGGCTCCGCGTACAGCAAAGAGAACATGCAGAAGGTGGTGGAGGACTGCATTGCTACGCCTCTCATCGAAAACAAGTCCATGGCAAAATGGATCCAGCTCATCAGCACAGCATACTTACAGGTGGGAGAGACTGAATGAGTGGTGACACGGTAACACTTTACAATAGGGTACACAAAATGGCAGTAGTTAATGAGGTAAGAACCTAGCCACTAATCATTAGCTCCTCATTAGCTCTTCAGTAATTCCTCAGTTACTACTCTAAACACTACTGGACTTGTTAGTTTATTAGTTCCTTAGTAACTACCCATTATTTTTTCATTAGTTCTTCAGTAACTATTCTAAATAGAAGTGCCTTAGTTTTTCAATAACTACTCATTGGTTTATTCGTTCCTCATTAACGACTGTACCCATTGTTTATCAGTAACTACTCAAAATATATGTGCCTTAGTTCCTCAATAACTACTCATTAGTTCTTCATTAGTTCCTCAGTTACTACTATAAACACTACTGGACTGATTAGTTCATTAGTTCCTTCGTAACTACCCATTAGTTTTTTTATTCGTTCTTCAGTAACTACTCTAAATATATCTTAGTTCTTCAATTACTACTCATGAGTTCCTCATTAACAACTGTACTCATTAGTTCACCAGTAACTACTCAAAATATGCCCTAGTTCCACTGTAACTACTAATTAGTTCTTCAGTAACTATTCTAAATATATGTGCCTTAGTTACTCAATAACTACTCATTAGTTTTTCAGTAACGACTGTACTCATTAGTTCTCCAGTAACTACTCAAAATATGCCACGGTTCCTCTGTAACTACTCGTTATTCAGTAACTACTCTAAATATATGCGTCTTAGTTCTTCAATAACTACTCATCAGTTCTTCAGTAACTACTCTAAACATATGTGCCTTAGTTCCTCAATAAGTACTCATTAGTTCCTCAGTAACAACTGTACTCATTAGTTCTCCATTAACTACTCAAAATATGACACGGTTCCTCTGTAACTTCTCCTCAGTTATTCAGTAACTACTCTAAATATATGTGTCTTAGTTCTTCACTAACTACTCATCAGTTCTTCAGTAACTACTCTAAATATATGCGCCTTAGTTCTTCAATAAGTACTCATTAGCTCTTCATTAGTTTGTCAGTAACTACTCAAAATATATGTGCCTTAGTTCCTCAATAAGTACTCAGCTCTTCATTAGTTTGTCAGTAACTACTCAAAATGTATGTGCCTTAGTACTTCTGTAACTACTCATTAGTTGTTCAGCAACTACTCTAAATATATGTGCCTTTGTTCCTCAGTTCCTCAGTTCGTCACTACTTCCTCAGTAACTACAAAAAATGTATGTGCCCTAGTTCCTCTGTAACTACTCATTAGTTATTCAGTAACCACTCTAAATATGTTCCTTAGTTCCTTAATAACTACTCATTAGTTAGTTCCTAGTTCCTCAGAAACTATTGTACTCATTAGTTACTCATTAGTTCCTTTAGTAACTACTCTAACTGTATGTGCCTTTGTCATTAGTTCTTTATCAGTTCCTCAGTAACTACTGTATTTCTGTGTACATTATTGTAAAGTGAGACTGGAGACCTGATTGGATGCTGTGTTCTCCAGATAAGTAGTATTGTATGTGAAGCAACACCATAGTCAAGTTGTTACTTCCCCAGGGCCCTTACAACAATGGCACCATGAGCAAAGACAGCGTTAAAGGAGAACTCGTCGACTGCGCTCGAGAGAAATGGGCGGTGCACTTCTCCAAGTTTTATGAAGTTACCATGGTGTCCGGTAAGGCAACTGATTTTTAAAACGTTCATGAGGGCAGCGTTGGATTCATACTTTCCTAAATCTGCCCATACAGGACGTGCCTTGCCCAAAAGCAGATTCATCGTGGCGGTTAACTGGAGTGGCATCTTCTTCATGGATGGACGAGACAAGAAACTCCTTGAGCTGTCTTACCTGGAGTTAAACAAAGTCCAAAAGTTAAGGTACGCTTCATGATGATCATTTCTGTTTCTTTATGTTTTTATTAATTTTTTTTATGACATATTTTTATAGCAACGGCCCGTTAAGTGACCAGACGATAAGTGTATCCACCGTTCAAGAGGAATTTATCCTAAAGTGCGGCGAAGCTGATGACATGGTTGAGCTTGTCGAGCACAACCTGAGTGGACTGCGAGCCCGTTCAGTATTTGCGCTAGCCCAGCAGGACTCCAATAAATCAGGTACAGGATTCTAGTAACAATTTACAGTGAAACCAATGCTAACAACAACATAATTCCACGCTACTACTTCCTGCAGATAACCCCGCCTTCTTGGTGTTTAAGCGAGGGGACCTCTTGTCGATAGAGAAGGATGGCAAATATTCCACTGACACGAACATCGTCAAGGCAACAAATCAGAAGACAAACAACAGCGGCGCCGTCGATAAAGCCGCACTGCAGTTTCTTCCAACTCTCAGTAGACCCACTGAGGAAATGCTGGTAGTGTAATATTTTATTTACCTAGGACGAGCGTCCAGATGTTAAAATATTTCATTTAATAACTACATTTTATGGCGGCACGGCGGTCGAGTGGTTAGCGCGCAGACCTCACAGCTAGAAGACTGTTTGCAACTAGATTGTTGCAAATGTTGATCCAAAATCGAAGAAAAATGTCATTTTCCTGAAACTGACCTATTTTCTGGCTGCACGGCGGATGAGTGTTTAGCGCGCTTACCTCACAGCTAGGAGACCAGGGTTCAATTCCACCCTCGGCTATCTCTGTGTGGAGTTTGCATGTTCTCCCCGTGCATGCGTGGGTTTTCTCCGGTTTCCTCCCACATTCCAAAAAAAAAAACATGCTAGGTTAATTAGCGACTCCAAATTGTCCATAGGTATGAATGTGAGTGTGAATGGTTGTTTGTCTATATGTGCCCTGTGATTGGCTGGCCACCAGTCTGGTATCAGGTTTGTATCAGGTACACCTTTTGGGTGTTAAGTTGCTATGTGATGAATTTAGTGCTGTTGGTAGTGACGACATCATAACTGTCACTGTACACTTGTATATTTGCACATTTACACATTTGCCACCTAGACCTCACAACTAGGAGACCCGAGTTCAATTCCACCCTCGGCCATCTCTGTGTGGAGTTTGCATGTTCTCCCCGTGCATGCGTGGGTTTTCTCCTGGTACTCCGGTTTCCTCCCACATTCCAAAAACATGCTAGGTTAATTAGCGACTCCATATTGTCCATAGGTATGAATGTGAGTGTGAATGGTTGTTTGTCTACGTATATGTGCCCTGTGATTGGCTGGCCACCAGTCCAGGGTGTACCCCGCCTCTGGCCCGAAGACAGCTGGGATAGGCTCCAGCACCACCCGCAACCCTCGTGAGGAAAAGCGGTACAAAATGAATGAATGAATTACATTCATGAATTAATTACATTTTATGTTCAATTGTGTTGTCAATGACTAATATACTGCGAGACATAATAGCCCCCAGGCTGCACTTTGGAGACCTGTGTACTTAGGAACATGACAATGCATTGCAAAAAAAATATATACTGTCTAAGAATGAGCCTCATTTATTTTTAATTGTTTTTTACCCAATCAGGAACTGCTCAGTCCAGGCCAGAAGACATCTGGGACACAAAGTGGGCCTCAGAGAGAAGAAAAAGTGTCCCCAGTTTCTTTAAGAGAGTTCGCATTGGACAATTTTAGGTAATATTTTTTTGTTTTGTGGTAATTATAACAAGCAAAGTGGTGTGCGACCCAAGTTCAATTCCACCCTCGGCCATCTCTGTGTGGAGTTTGCATGTTCTCCCCGTGCATGCGTGGGTTTTCTCCGGGTACTCCGGTGTCCTCCCACATTCCAAAAAAACATGCTAGGTTACACTCTGATACTATGAACATCCAGCAGCAACACAACTAAATTGTCCATAGGTATGAATGTGAGTTTCTTGTCTATATGTGCCCCGCAATTGACTGGCGACCAGTCCAGCGTGTACCCTGCAGCTGTACCGGAAGTCAGCTGGGATAGGCTCCAGCATACCCCGTAACACTGACAACAAGACTATGTCAACAAAAACATCAAGTTGTACTTCAAACTCAATTTGAGTGGGTGCTGAAGGCCTCACAGCTAGGAGATCCGAGTTCAATTCCACTCTCAGCCATCTCTGTGTGGAATTTGCATGTTCTCCCCGTGCATGCGTGGGTTTTCTCCTGGTACTCCGGTTTCCTCCCACATTCCAAAAACATGCTAGGTTAATTAGCGACTCCAAATTGTCCATAGGTATGAATGTGAGTGTGAATGGTTGTTTGTCTATATGTGCCCTGTGATTGGCTGGCCACCAGTCCAGGGTGTACCCCGTCTCTCGTCCGAAGACAGCTGGGATAGGCTCCAGCACCCTAGAAAATGAATGAATGAAAGTAATGCTTGAAATGTATCTTGACAAAAATGTTGTTCCTCCCCTTTTTAGTCGGGAACTGATATTTTCCTGAAACTTACCTATGTTCTACTGCTGATTACTAAAGAACAAGTAGAAGGTAGTCGGTTCCATATTTATGTAGCCATAGGACGCAGTATTCTGTGTGCCTTTTAAAGATCAGTCTAAAATGGCCCGAAGACAGCTGGGATAGGCTCCAGCAACCCTTGTGAGGATAAGCGGTAGAAAATGAATTAATGCATTATTAAGAACTACGAAAATAATTTTATTCGCAAGTCACACATGGCTCCGTTTTATGATCGGTCATCATTTTGACATTTGACGATCGAAAAGAAATAGTTGACTGACCGGATGCCATTTGTACTTTAACCTTTAACCTTCTCGCTCTGTGTCCCCACATGTCCCAGACCTCTCGGTAAGGAGAGGTTGTGGGTGTGTTCGAGAGAACCTCTGAAGCAGCCGCTGTTGAAGAACCTGGTCCGCAACTCTGAGCTCAGCTACCTCGCCTGCAACGCCTTCACTGATATCCTCCAAACCGATATTAATGTCTGAGTATGCAGATGTTGTCATCCAATCAGATGTTGTCAGTCCTTAACATTGAGTGCTACCTATTTTGAAGTACATGGGCGACTATCCCATCAAACAGTTCCGCAGTTCTGTTGAGTTGACCGACCAAATCTTTGGCCCAGCTACACAACACCAAGAACTGCAGGATGAGATTTACTGTCAGATCATGAAGCAGATGACCAGCAACAACAACAGGTCGTTTTTTTATTCCGTCCTTGTCATTCACCTAATTGTAATTAACTATAAGTGCGTCCCTTTCCTGCCTGTAGACTGAGCATGGAGCGTGGATGGCAGCTGATGTGGTTGTGCACAGGCTTGTTTCCACCCAGTCAGTATTTGATGAGACACGCTCAGCGTTTCCTCGAGTCACGACCCAGAGAACATTTGGCAGCAGGATGTCTGCAGAGGCTGCAGCAGATGCGCAGGTCAGGCTGGGGATGAAAGATAAATCACCGTGCTCTATGTACATGTACGCTCTGGAAAAAAGGATACCTCAAATTCCGATGAAAAGCTGCACCCACTAAATTTCAAGGAAAAAAAAATATGGACATTCTTACTAAGCTGCATGTGTCCACGTAATAAAATGGCATATTGTGGTGAACAGGGCTACACGGAGGTGAAGTGGTTAGCATTCAGACCTCACAGCTAGGAGACCAGAGTTCAATTCCACCCTCGGCCATCTCTGTGTGGAGTTTGCATGTTCTCCCCGTGCATGCGTGGGTTTTCTGCTAGATTAATTAGCGACTCCAAATTGTCCATAGGTATGAATGTGAGTGTGAATGGTTGTTTGTCTATAAGTGCCCTGTGATTGGCTGGCCACCAGTCCAAGACAGGCTTGTCAACCAATAGGAAATTTCAGGCAATCATTACTCAATATGACAGTCTAACTCACGGAGCAACTTAACATCCAAAATGTACATCTAATAAATATACAAACATGTACAAATACAAGTTTAAAAATAAAAAAAATGCTTTGTTTCAGTAAAGTATGGACAAGCAGCATGGAAAATGAATGAATAGCAATGCAACGCTGCCTCTGTCTGCCAAAGGAGCCCAAAGCTTATTGGGAGGCTGATGTCACTGCAGCGCCCCAATGGACTTTTTTAAGATTTTTTTTTTTTTTTCATTTTAACCTCATATTGGTATATGTATTAGGTACACCCTTTGAGTGTTAAGTTACTGTGTAGGTTAGTGTTCTTGGTTAGATGACACCGTGGGTCAGACTATTTGTATATTTGTATTTTTGCATTTTTGCACTACGTATTTATATACTGTTACAGTTATACTGTTACCGCTTCTGAATGCCTTATATTGTGTTTTAGTTAATTTAACCATTTTCATGCTTAAGTGTTTAATTCAAGCAAATAATATGTAACATTTCCTTAAATATGCATGTTATTCTTACTAATAATAGGCCATATTCAACCGCGAAACCATATGATTAATTAATATACATGGTGATAGTGATGTCACAAAATTGGAAGTATAGTGTGACGAGGGTTTAGTGTGTGTGCCACACTGCCACAAATAAATAAATAAACACCGCTGCTACTGTTCTCACTAAAAGTTTGCCAAACCCTAATGTGAACTTTTCTCTCCTGTATATTTTGTTTGCTCAGCAAGGAGCCCAGGAAGCATCCTCCTCATCTGGTGGAAGTAGACGCCATCCAGCAAAACAGCAGCCTCATTTTCCATAAAATCCACTTCCCAAATGACTCCAACGATGTAAGCCACAAGACTCTTTGCAGTGTTTAACATAGCGTGTGCGTCATTGGGTTTGGGTAAATAAGGAGGAGCATGTATTCAAATTCACTGGGGTTATGATCCAAAGCTTACTGCGAATAGCAAAAAATAAATAAAAAATGCTTAAAAACCCATAAAGATGCATATAAAACTTTTTACATGAAGATGCAAGAGTCACTTTGATATTTTAAGAAAAAAATAGGTTATAGGTGAAAAAGACCATAATTACTTTCTTCTAAGTTTTATTTTTGCAATATTCTTTATTCCCAGAATATTTTGACCTTATTCACTCAATAACAGAACTTTTTGCCCCACAACATTTTGTGAAAAGTTACAATTCTATTTTTTGTTTCTCATATTACAATTTAACAAAATATAATGGTTATATTTTTTTAATATTTCAAATTCATGCTACTAAAATGAGAATATTTTCCTCATGTATAAATGTTTTTTTCTGTTAATATTTTGACTTAATTTGTAAAATATTACTGCACATTGTTTAATTATTGCAGTTTTTTTCATGTTAAATTATAAATATAAAAATTACAAAAATATAATTTAACATGAAAAAAATATATTTTTAGAATGTACCACTGGTACATTCTAAAAATATAATTTAACATGAAAAAAACTGCAAAAAATGTAAATAATATGCAGTAATATTACTGCATATTTAATTTTTGCAGTAATATGCAGTAATATTACAGTAATATTACTGCATAATGTTTAATTTTTGCAGTTTTTTTCATATTAAATTATATTTTTAGAATGTACCACGGTAAAATATCACTGCATATTATTTAATTTTGGCAGTTTTTTTCATATTAAATTATATTTTTAGAATGTACCACGGGCCAATAACAAAACAGCCACGGTGCCACAAATGGACACCTCTGCATTTATAATATGCCTCACACACTTTTATTAAACACATAAATTGTAGACTCAAAAATGATGATGAAAAGTAACCAATAGCGGAACAGCTGGTTCCACGGTCTACGGTCGTTCGACTAGGACTACAACCGCGCTTCTCATCTCCTGTGACTCCGCCTCCATCTCTCCTCTTAAGCAGCTAGCGACGGTACGCTGCCCACTGGGTCATCCCGGCAGGCGTTCTTCCAGTGGCGTCCATTTTCTATGTGACTTAATCCTTTGGGTGTAAGACAGGGCACATAAAGACAAACAACCATTCACACTCATTCATGACTTTATTCTTCCTTTTTGCAGCTAATTGAAGTGACATCCACAACCACAATCCAAGACCTGTGCTGCAGTATTGCCTCTCAACTCAGGCTGAGCTCATCCGATGGATACGGCATTTATTTAAAAACACCAAATCGGGTAAGATTGGATGATATTCCCGTAAAATGTCATTTTTTTTTTATGTTTTGTCGAAGGTGTCATGACTCTACCTTGTAATTACATAACCTCAGGTGCTGATCTTGAATGAGCAGAAATATTTATTTGACAGTTTAAGAGAGACTTCTGATGCTCCTAAGAAAGGGAAAAAAGTGCGAGAAGGTAACGAAAAATATCTCTTCAATATTTTTCAGCTTCTTTATATTTATGGTGAACATTTTGCTTATCAGGAAACTTAGCCAACACACCCTATCTGGTGATTTTTAAGAGGAAGCTGTGGTTCAACGTGATCCCAGGCAAAGACCCGGTTGCAGACCTTACCTTCCATTTCCCACAGGTATGCCGACTGATGGCTTATTACACACTACGTGGTTTTGCTAGTTTCCAAGTCACACTTAAATGTTTCACGTCATCAAACAAATAAATATTAGTCAATAGCAATACAACTGAGCACAAAATACAATTCTTCAATCAAACCTTTATTATTACGGAAGAAAATGCAAACCTACATAGAAAAGTTTATAAAGCATTGGGACTCCAGCAATTATCCACAAATGGCGAAAACATGCAACAGTGGTGAACTTTCAAGGGAGTTGCCGGCCGACCATAATGACCCCACGAGCACAGGGATGATTCCTCCAAGTGGTCACAAAAGACCCCACAACAACATCCAAAGAAGTGCAGTCCCCACTTGCCTCAGTTGAGGTCAGCATTCATGACTCCACCATAACAAAGACACTGGGCAAAAACAGCCTGCATGGTAGAGTTCCAAGACCAAAACCACTGATATACAAAAAGAACATTAAGGGCGGTCTCAATTTTGCCAGAAAATATCGTAATGATCTCCAAGTCCTTTGGGAAAATACTGAGGAGACATAAGTTGGACTTTCTGGAAGGTGTGTGTTCCATTACATCTGGCGTAAAAGTCATGGATTTCAGAAAAATAACATACCAACAGTAAAATATGGTGGCGGTAGTGTGATGGTCTGGGGCTGTTTTGCTGCTTCAGGACCTGGAAGACTTGCTGTGATAAATGGAACCATGAATTCTGATAAAGGAGAATATCCGTCCATCTGTTGATGACCCCAAGCTGAAACCAACTTGAGTTCTTCAGCAGGACAACGATCCAAAACACACTAGCAAGTCCACCAAACCAAAAGCCTCAGACTTTGGAGTGGCCTAGTCCAAGTCCTGACCCGAATCCTATTGAGATGCTATGGCATGACCTGAAAAGTAAAATATAGTGGTTGTAGTGTGATGGTCTGGGGCTGTTTTGCTGCTTCAGGACCTGGAAGACTTGCTGTGACAAATAGAAGCATGAATTCTGATAAAGGAGAATGTCCGGCCATCTGTTGGTGACCTCAAGCTGAAACCAACTTGGGTTCTTCAGCAGGACAATGATCCAAAACACACTAGCAAGTCCACCAAACCAAAAACGTCAGACTTTGGAGTCAAAATCTTGACCTGAGTCCTAATGAGATGCTATGGCATGACCTTAAAAGTAAAATATGGTGGTGGTAGTGTGATGGTCTGGGGCTGTTTTGCTGCTTCAGGACCTGGAATACTTGCTGTGATAAATGGAAGCATGAATTCCGATAAAGGAGAATGTCCGGTCATCTGTTGGTGACCTCAAGCTGAAACCAACTTGGGTTCTTCAGCAGGACAATGATCCAAAACACACCAGCAAGTCCACCTCTGAAGACTTTGGAGTAGCCTAGTCAAAGTCCTGACCTGAATCCTATGACCTTAAAAATGTACTTCATGCTGGAAAAGCCTCCAATGTGGCTGAATGACAACAATTCTGCAAAGTGGGCCAAAATTCCTCCACAGCGCTGTAAAAAACTCATTGCAAGTTATCAAAAACGCTTGATTGCAGTTGTTGCCTCTAAGGGGGTGGCCCAACCAGTTAGTCGCTTTAGGGGGAAATCTCTTTTTCACATCTTTCATGTAGCTTTTTTTTCTCCCTTTTTAATGACAAATTTTAATTAAAAAACAGCATTCAGTTGTGTTGTCATTTACTAATAATACAATTTATTTGATGATGAGACATGCAAAAAAAAATAAGTGTGCGTTGTCTGAACATTGCCTACCTATAGGAACTACCAAAATACCTGCGTGGGTACCACAACTGCAGCAAAGAGGACATGGTCAGACTGGGTGGACTTCTTTTCAGAGCCAAGGTGGATTCTGACCGATCGCAGTTTATTATGATACCCAAAATGCTGAGGGAGCTAATTCCTGTTGACCAGATCAAAAGCGCATCCCCTGAGGAGTGGAAGAAGGTATAGGAAGGGGATGGAAAAATAGAAGTGAAATACGGAATGGACTTGCATGATTTTTTTTTTCTTTTCCCCCCTCCCCAACTTCTAGCACATCATGTCCTCCTACAACAAGCAGAGTGGCATCACAGTGAAGGAAGCCAAAATTGCTTTCCTGCAGGCCATCTCGAGCTGGCCCACCTTTGGCTGTGCCTTCTTTGAAGTTAAAGTAAGTTATGCGGATGAAAGGAGAGGTCTGCAGACAATGAGAAGGACCTCGGTGAATGTGCACGTTCTTCACTATACTTTTCATTTTGCAGCAAACATGTGAATCGAGCTACCCGAGTACTGTTTTGATTGCGGTCAGCAAGCAAGGTGTGAGTCTCATCGACCCCAAAACGAAGGTAGGCACAATAACTGCCCTTTAACAAAAATCTATATTTAAAAATATGCATTGTGGATTATTGCTTATTATTTCACATACACTACAGACACTAATGAAGTAAGCAAATATAATTAAACATTAGCATAGTAGCATTTTTAGCCATATTCAATAGTTTAAAATTGACAGTGCTATAATTATAGGTTTAGCAGGCTAATGCTAACATTAGCATAGTAGCATTTTAGCTGTTATCATGTGTAGAAATCTATATAAACATTTAGCGCTATCATGTCAGCATGCTAATATTACCATAGAATTTTTTTTGGACATTCACTTAGCACTACTATGCTCGGTGTTGCATGCTAACATTAGCATGTAAACAATAGCATAGTAGCATTTTTCGCCATTGTCAATAGTTTTAACACTGACAGTGCTATCATTATAGGTTTAGCAGGCTAATGCTAACATTAGCATAGTAGCATTTTAGCTGTTTTCATGTGTAGGAACCTATATAAACATTTAGCGCTATCATGTCAGCGTGCTAATATTAGCATCAAATTTTTTTTGGGACATTCACTACCACGCTGGATGTTGCATGCTAATGTCAGCATGTAAACAATAGCATAGTAGCATTTTTAGCCATTTTCAATAGTTTTAATATTGACAGTGCTATCATTATATGTTTAGCATGCTAATTAGTAGCATTTTAGCTGTTTTCATGTGTAGAAACCTATATAAACATTTAGTGCTATCATGTCAGCATGCTAATATTAGCATAGATTTTTTTTGGACATTCACTTAGCACTATCATGCTGGGTGTTGCATGCTAATGTCAGTATGTAAACAATAGCATAGTAGCATTTTTAGCCATTTTCAATAGTTTTAATATTGACAGTGCTATCATTATATGTTTAGCAGGCTAATTAGTAGCATTATAGTTGTTTTCATGTGTAGAAACCTATATAAACATTTAGCGCTATCATGTCAGCATGCTAATATTAGCATAGAATTTTTTTGGACATTCACGTAGCACTACCATGCTCAGTGTTGCATGCTAACGTTAGCATGTAAACAATAGCATAGTTTTAACATTGGCAGTGCTATCATTATAGGTTTAGCACGCTAATTAGTAGCATTTTAGCTGTTTTCATGTGTCAAAACCCATATAAACATTTAGCGCTATCATGTCAGCGTGCTAATATTAGCATATAATTTTTTTTGACATTCACTTAGCTCTACCATGCTGGCTGTTGCATGCTAATGTCAGTATAGTACCACTATAGCTGTCTTTGAGACGCACCTGCATTGTTTGGGTCTCAGTTAAATAAAGTTTATTTTTTATTGTATAAAAATCATCTCATTCTCATTGACGCAATCTCATGCACAGTCTTGTCCGATGTTTCGTGACACCCCTCATCTCAATTTTTGGGCCTTGCAATTGTTCATTTCTTCATTCATATCATGCAGTGACATATTCCGTGCTATGATGCGAACCTTTCAGGAGCTGCTGGTCATGCATCCATTCAGCCGCATCACAGAGTGCCACAGTGTGGGCGGCTACTTCCAGATGACCATCGGCACCTTGGTGAGAGGCAATGTCTTTGTGTGTGAAACCTCACAGGTGAGCGTCCCTCGCTTCGATCTCCACTATTTTAAGATTACTGATTGCTAGATGGAGCTATGCTTGATATGTCATGTGTCATGTTTCAGGGTCACGCTATGGAGGACCTTTTCAGATCTTACGTCGGCATGTACGAGAAACAGAGGCAGGCTTTTCGATCAAGAAACCAGGTGTTTACTTGACGTGCCGTTGCTTTGCCTTCACTCCAAAATATACACAATCCACAACAAGATGGGGGGTGTTTAAGGTTTCGTTCTATCACTTTGTTGTAACTGAAATTCATACTGTATAGGGTTACAGAGGGTATAAATCATACCTGACAATAAAATAATATCTTCACAGTCCGCAGTCATATTGAGCAATCAATACACATTATACTCCTTTTTTTTTGTGTGTGTGTGTATTCGTATTGTAGCACCTAAATGGAGGCGGTTCATAAAATGTCAGCCAGAATGTCCTCAAATGAACCTCCCCTTGCAGCTTGAGAGGACTCCATAAATTGTGGATTGTAATGCAACATAGTAGTCGGTTTACACAATCCCTCCTCATTGCTTTAAGACTATTGCTGTTTCCATGGAAACCATGTGGCCAAAAAAAAAAAAAAAAATCAGGTTACCATAGACAGGTGCTTAGGATGTACATTGTGATTATTTGTGCCTCTTTTTTTATCTTGTGGAATTGGAAAAGCTATTTCTAAATTAGATTGACAAGGAAAAAATTTTTCATGAATAACGAGTCCGATAAAATAAAAGCACAGTACAAAAAAAAAAAAAAACATTTTAATTAACTACTGAAGCAAGTGTATTATACAAGTAACACTGACGGGATATTTTAGTGTGTTAAAAAGTAATGCAAAAAAATGTAGGTCAAATGCTTGAATACTTAAACACCTTTTTTGTGTATGACTGTGACTACTACCCGACAAGGAGGCAACAGCGTTTTGATGCACTGCACCAAATTTGGAACAAAAGACCTTATGTAGCCCACAGGCCACATCACTATAGCTTCCCCACCTGCACACCCCTCCCTGCAAACACCACCCTTACCAAATGCAGACATACACAGCAGGGGTGGACGATACTGCACATTTTGGTATCGATCTGATACAGTACTGTACACAGCTAGGTTGACAGGTACTAATATGAGTAGTTTTTTTTTTTGTTTGAAAATATTCAAGATCATTTTTAATGATTTTTGCCTTTTAATTTGTTGATCTTGGTAATTATAATAAAATAAAAATAATAATAAAATAAAAAATATATATGAATATATGTAAATATGTAATAAAATAGGGCAAATATTTTAGTCAAAAAAATATTTTCTTTTCTTAGTTTGTTTGAGCAAAATATATATTGCAAAGTAAAAAAAAGGACATAATATCAACAATATGAACGCAACAAAAACATTTTCAAGCTGAAAAAATTCTTACCCACCAGAGAACTATCCATATATATTTTCATATACAGTTTGTGTCTGAGCCATACGAACCATAGCGAACGAATCGGCTCTAAGAGTCGGCTCATGCCATTATGAGTCAATTGGGAGCCTATTACTTTTTCCTCGACTTTTTTGCTGTTTTTAGATGAAATCTTCTTCCGAGTGGTCGTAGATCTGGACATTTAGTGTTCCTGTTATGTGCTTATTATATTACATGTTAGCATGCTAACAGTTAGCATTGCTAACATCAGCATAATAACATTTTTTTCCATTTGAATAAACTACAAAATCGCTTAGCACTACCATGCTAGGAGTTGCATGCTAATGTTAGCATGTAAACATTAGCATAGTAGCATTTTTAGCCATTTTCAATAGTTTTAACATTGACAGTGCTATCATTATAGGTTTAGCAGGCTAATGCTAACATTAGCATAGTAGCATTTTAGCTGTTTTTATGTGTAGAAACCTGTATAAACATTTAGCGCTATCATGTCAGCGTGCTAATATTAGCATAGAATTTTTTTTTGGACATTCACTTAGCACCCCCATGCTCGGTGTTGCATGCTAACATTAGCATGTAAACAATCCACCTGCGCAGCCCTCCCTGCAACCACCACCCTACCAAATGCAGACATACACAGCAGGGGTGGACGATACTGCACATTTTGGTATCGATCCGATACAGTACTGTACACAGCTAGGTTGCTAGGTACTAAAATGAGTAGTTTTTGTTTGAAAATATTCAAGATCATTTAGTTTTATGATTTTTGCCTTTTAATTTGTTTATCTTGGTAATAATATGAATAAAATAGAGCAAATACGTAATAAAATAGGGCAAATATTTTAGTAAAAAAAAACATTTTCCCTTATTCTCAGTTTATTTGAGCAAAATATATAGTACAAAGTAAAAAATGACATAATACCAACAATATGAACACAACAAAAAAAATTTCAAGCTGAAAAATATCGACCTTGTGACGGAAGTATCGATTAGATACTGCTACTTTGCTACCATTGGATGCTATCAATATTAGTATCGATGCACACGAGCCATATGCTCACTTTTTGTACAAACATAGACTATCAAGTTAGCGTTTAATGCATTTTTTGCATTTATGTGGATTATTGTCAACATGTATGTATTGTTACAACTTGTGTGTGTGTCTGTGTGGGGTGCGGGCGCGCCCCCGTGTATGTTCGTGCGCGTAGCAGTTTCAGCTTTAATTCCTCAACCAGTCAAGAAGTTGTTTTCGCCGCTCTAAGAAGGCTGTTCTCGGGTCAATGTCGAGCGGTGCCTTCCGGTGAGCACACAGCTGATGTCAAGGAGGAAGAAATGATCCCAGATCAGTGTATATTTCTGTGTCACGCCCCCTCTCCCCTCCCTTACTTCCCGCGCTACTAGGTGAACGCTGGCCTCGCGATAGCCTCGCCTACTGGAATCAAAGCCCCGCTCGAGAAGTGGATGCTGACAAGCGGTCATCATGCAAAGGTTACACCGGATCCCCTCCGTGGAGCCTCCGAGGAAGACGCTCATCCGCAGGATCCACCCGGACAACAACAACAACAACAACATACGAGGCGTCTAGCGAAGCACCGAAGCCAAATAAAGTCACGGTCAGCGGCCATTTTTGGGCTACAGCAGGTGGGAATCGATGGACGACAACTCGGAGCTTCGTCGAATTATCGAGAGTGCGTACTTCGGCTCTGCTCGGCGGCAAAGTGCCTTGATGAGTGTCCAAAGTAACAGTGGAAGTGGTGGTGGAAGTTTGGAGGCGACGCCATCTTGGTCACAGCTCTCCTCCTCCCCAACGATTTCTCAACAACATATAACGGCGACCGCAAAGAGCAAGGAAGGTATACGAGCTCGACGAGTGTCCCTCTCCGCCAAGTGTGTCTTTTTTTATAAGGAGGTTAGCGTGTGTTATTGTGGTTGCATCGAGCTAACGTTTGTGGAAGTACACACAAAAAAAATGGATGTCAAGTTCACTGATGCCGTGAGCCAAACGTCAGCTGTCACTTGTGTTGATGGCTAAGTCAAAGTAGCTTGGAGCTACATGTCCGCACAAAGGCAGTGCTACCGTGCTAGCTGACATTTTTTTGCCTTCGTATTTGGACCTAAGTTACTAGTTTGTTGTCGCCGTTTGTAACTGTTCGGTGTCCAGCTGTAGTTGGCTACTAAAGAACTTATGTATACGTACTTACGCATTAATGAAGACGCTGTCGTGCCACTGCTGCTATAAACGTACAGCTAGGCCATAAGTTAATGATGTGTTTAAATGCTTTGTAGTGCTTGGTAATTACTGCGTTCTAGTGACGTTAGTGGAGTGTAGTAATGACTTATAAGCGTTTACCTACTCGTCTTACGTATTAAAACCCGGGCTGTCAAATTAATTAAAATAGTAATAAAATGAATCAGCTTTCCACCTAATCATGATTAATCACCATTTGTAACTTGCACATTTTTATTATTTGTTATATTTTTATTATATATATTATATTTTATTGTATTTTTATTATATTTTGTGAAAAAAACATGATGCGAAAGATAAATGACAGGACACAATTATTATTTTTATACTATATATTTACTATATATTACTATATATATTCATACTACAGTATAGCTGCCATCATACCAGAGTGCTATGGCTTGATGTGATGCGCATGCATAAAGTGACACAAAAAATGTTAACATAATTAATGAAATTAATTTGTTATTGTCGTTAATGTGCCATATAAATTGGAAGTTATCATAAATTAACATCGTCCACAAAGTACAGTGTTCCTTGATGGTCGCAGTGTATATAAATTATATTTTATTATATTTGTATTATATTTTGTGAAGACAAACACATGATCCAAAAGATAAAGACAGGACACAATTATTATTTTTTTGTATGTATTAGCAGCTCCGAATTAACTGCAAATGTAACTTCAATCGCATTTTTTATGACCCATGAAGAGTTGTGTTCAAAGACACCGAGTATTGTCAGTTAGTGGAGTATAGTAATGACTTATAAGCGTTTACCTACTCATCTTACGTATACAAAAAACACGGGCTTGTCAAATGATTAAAATAGTATCAAATTTTCCAAAGCTTTCCACCTAATCATGAATAATCACCATTTGCAACTGTGCGTGAAATATGCACATTTTTATTATATTTTTTCATATTTGTATTGTACAAAAATAATAATTGTGTCCTGTCATTTATCTTTTTTGTATGTATTAACAGCTCAGAATTAACTGAAAAAATCCCATTTTTTATGAGCCACGAAGAGTTGTGTTCAAAGACACAGAGTATTGTCAGTTAAATTCATCGATCCATATCATACTACAGTATGCTTCCATCTGCCGTCATACCAGAGCGGTATGGCTGATGATACATGATGCATATATGCATAATTAATGAAAAAAAATGTGTTACTGTCGTTAACGTGCCATATAAATTGGAAGTTATCATAAATTAACACCGTCTGCAAAGTACAGTGTTTAACAGTGGTTAAGCGATGTGGGCCGTTCATGCAGCAAGTGTTGTTTCTCCCCTTTTTGAGTATTTTTGCAATGTATGGTTTTAGTTTCATGGTAGTGGCGTTCCTTTTCTTTGGCGCACTGCCATTGGAGGAGTGTGCTTTGCATTTAATAGACACAAAGAAGGGCTGGAGGTTGGCGGCGTTCAGGCTTGTATTTATTTCTTTATGTTGAAGTTTTTAATTTGTTGAAATGCGTGGTATCCGCAAAACAGCTTAATTATTATATTGCATTGTTATTTATTGCAGTATATATTCCTTTGATATAAGAAGAAGCCCCCACAAAATGCTTTGTCCTTGCATAACCTCACACAGGCCTTACTGTGCACTCATTGCACAAGGGGTTCAACATGTCAGTCATCACTTTTAGGCCATGCCCCTTTGCTAGAAGCTACCTAAAGATCACAGCGATGCAGGAAATAAAAATAAGACTTAAAAAAAAACAATGCATAGAGAAATGTCACAAATCAAAGCCCGGACAGGCTGCTTATGTAGCATATGTGCTAAGCTAATGCATTCATATTTCATTTGGTAGTAAACGTTACTTGTGCAAAATCAGCCTTTTATCTCATTCTGTAAGTGAGTAACCCCACATCCCAATATCATTGCATGACGGTGCATCTTTTTTTAAAGCGCCATCTACTTCACCGGTTTTCATCCTCCATTTGCTCACCCTCTCTTTTACTAGCGCCTTACATTTTTTTTTTTTACTGAGTGTTTGTTTGGACACATGTAACCTGAACTCTGGTGTTGCCGCTGCCCCTCGCATCAGGCCCCATGGACGAGCTGCACAGCCTGGACCCCCGGAGACAGGAGCTGCTGGAGGCCAGGTTTACAGGAGCTGTGAGCGGCAACACGGGAGGCAGCGCTGGGAGCATGAGTGGAGGTGCCAAGGTAACAGCAGCACACCAGTCGTTTTTTTTTTTTTGCGCATCATTCCGCAGACAAGGGAATAATGTGGCCATTTTGTGCCAACCTCTTGACTGCTAAATAAATTTATTAAATGTTGAATATGTTTGAAGAACATCTTTCCACTCTCAAAATAGGGATGCACCAAGGTTGTAATTAACTACCAGCCATGCTTGACTTTTAAAGTGAGGATGTTTTTAATTTAAAGTTTTGTTTTTTTTTTGCATTTTAGTCAGCTTGCCTTCAATGACTTCATTATTACGTTGAATAATAAGGTACTAATATGACACAGTGATGCTGTATGAAGTAAATAAATCAACTCTGCGGAACACCGGGCGTCTGTATTGCAGCTTGGTAAGTAAACATAACATGAAAATAATAACAAGAGTATTGTGCACATTGTCACTTGGATGACTCATGTGGAGATGCCACTTCAAGTTAGCTGTGTTTGTTCACCAGCGATCGTCATTCCGTGGTTCTCACAGTTACTTGTTCTGCACAGCGGCAAATGTGAAATGTGTCTACCGTCTTCTAAAATTAACATTTTCATTTGTTTTTTATTGGTAATGGTAATGGTTTTATTTCATTTGAACATGCATCAGATTACAATTGAATGCATCACATAATCAGTTCACAGTTCCACATGTCCGAAAGGAGTAGGAAGAAGCAAAGCTTATTAAATCCTACACCTCCATATGGTACTTTTACAATCAGTAACTGTCACATTTGTTCACTTCCTGCTTTCCTATAAGTAAAAAAAAATTATTTAAAATGTGTTTAAAAAAAAAAATATATAATTTTTACATTTATTTTTTATCACGTACCAAAGTACGAGGTGATATGACCATACAATTACATATAATGGGTACCATAGTAAGTGTCAATATAGTGATATGTATAGCACATCATGACTGGTTCAAGACTCTTCGTCCTTGTATTTAACAAACATCAACTGCTTGTATTGTTTCTTGAATTCCTAATTCCAGATTTTTAATTTAATTTAATTTAATTTAATAAATACTGATATGTATAGCACATCATGACTGGTTCAAGACTCTTCATCCTTGTATTTAGCAAACATCAACTGCTTGTATTGTTTCTTGAATTGGCTCATCGTTGTGCATTGTTTGAGGGTCTTACTCAATCCATTCCATAGTTTGATTCCACATACTGAAATGCTATGGCTTTTTAACGTAGTCCTAGCATAGAAGTGTTTCAATTTCAAAAATCTTGTAGAGAGGAGAAATATTTGCAGTTTGTTTCATCTTAGTTTTCATGGTGGAAAAACAGGTTGTTTGACAAAAATGATTGGTCAATGAAATGAACACTGCTCGGGTGTGTTTGTGTGCAGGGTCTGGCCAACGAGTCGTCCAACCACAGCTACGGGAGCCTTGGCTCGTCCAGCGACAAGGAGTCTGAGGTGACCCATTTTGCATTGTCGCTTACACAGTCACCATCTAGTCGTCGTTCAGGAAGTGTGAAAGAAATCAAGCCTGGTCCGATCCATGAGGAATTGGAACTTCGTTTTAGCGATACTTTACCAACCACCCTCATTTGCCGCTTGTTTGTGGGTCTCGCTGTCTGGCCTCATCTTCACTATGTGGAAAAGAATGCTCTTTTTGTGCTAAGATGGCACCACTGACAGTGATTACAAATCACTTTAGTGCTTAAAGTATTAAACACGGTGTAGTAGTTATTAGTTATGGCAGTTGTAAAAATACTACTGGGTCCCTGATAAAATAGCTTGTCGGTTTTTACTGCTGTGCGGTTACATATGCACTGCTTTGAATGATTAATATTGTACAAAAAGAAAAAGACAACAAACATAATTTGTGGCTAATTTGTGGTGCTGTGCTTCGGAGCAATCATTTTGTGCTTTGTGTGCCCCCCCCCATTATTTGTAATGTGAGATTCTGATTTTATTTTTTTCCCGATTTGATAGGGAGTAAAGTTTAGACTTGTATCAGGGATTCCGATATTCCGATACTTTCTGCAAATACACTGAATATGTTGAGTACATTTTATAGCGGAGCGGTGTCGGGAGGTCCGCTGTCGCCGGCGGGTTTTGGGGCGCTGGACTGCTGCATGTTGGGGAGGACAATATGGGCTTAGGGGGGCTGTTCGGTTTCAATACTTGAAGAGGACGACTTTAGTGGTTTTAGTTCCCAGGAGGAGCAGAAGGACTGCAATGAATTACTTTTCTGGTAGTCTACCGTATTACACATACTGTTAATTTAATTAAAAATTTGTGTGGACAAAATCTACCTTGTTACAACGTGCACCCCTGCGACTTACTTCTACTTCTTTAAAATCAGTAGGGGGCTGCACGGTGAGCGAGTGGTTAGCGCACAGACCTCACAGCTAGGAGTCCAGGGTTCAATTCCACCCTCGGCCATCTCTGTGTGGAGTTTGCATGTTCTCCCCGTGCATGCGTGGGTTTTCTCCGGGTACTCCGGTTTTCTTCCCACATTCCAAAAACATGCTAGGTTAATTAGCGACTCCAAATTGTCCATAGGTATGAATGTGAGTGTGAATGGTTGGTGGCCACCAGTCCAGGGTGTACCCGGCCTCTTGCCCGAAGACAGCTGGGATAGGCTCCAGCACCCCCGGTGACCCTTGTCAGGATAAGCGGTTAAAAATTAATGAATGTTTTTGTTCACCACTGTTCCATTTTTTGGCCATTTGTGGATAATGGCTCTCACTGTGGTTGGCTAGAGTCCCAAAACTTCAGAAATTGCTTTATAACCTTTTCTAGACTGTCAGTGATGTTTAAACCGGGGCCATGTAGGTTTGGTATCAGTGGAAAAAGTGGTTAGCACGTAAGCCTCACAGCTAAGAGACCGGAGTTCGATTCCACTTTGTGTGGAGTTTGCATGTTTTTCCCGTGCATGTGTGGGTTTTCTCTGGGTACTCCGGTTTCTTCCCACATTCCAAAAACATGCTAGGTTAATTGGCGAATAGGTATGAATGTGAGTGTGAATGGTTGTTTGTCTATATGTGCCCTGTGATTGGGTGGCGACCAGTCCAGGGTGTACCCCGCTTTTGCCCGAAGACAGCTGGGATAGGCTCCAGCACCCCCGCGACCCTTGTGAGGAAATGCGGTAGAAAATGAAGGATGAAGAAAATCAGTAGGTGTGGCTTGAAGAGCAGTTAGTTCGGAAATTAAAGTTATTTTAATTAATTTTAATTATTAGTTATTAAAATTGAGATACTTAATATGTGAACAAGTCATCAAGGTGTGATTTGTAACAAATGGGAAAATAATAATCGATACACCCATCACCAGAAATACATTATACCACAACATAAATCAATGTAATTAGACTTAGGGACTGGTTGCAGAGTTTCTAAACTGGTCTTTCTGTCGGGCTCTCTTAGCTGTTCAGTTATTTTTGTGTTCGGCCCACTTGTCCTTCTGTCTCTCCCGCTACCCGTACCTCTCCCTCTCTTCTCTACATAGAACTCTGATATGAAAAGAGGGAGCTCCCCCGCCTACTCAGTATGTACTCTCTCTTACCGCTGAAAGCCGCCACAGGAGCTTTGTTAGGTAAAACTCAGGGGACTTATGCATTTTCTCTCCTCCTTTTCTCTTGTGTCGACTTACAGACCCCAGAGAAGAAGCACTCGGAATCATCCAGAGGGAGGAAAAGGAAAGCTGACACCTATTCGGAGAGCAGTCAAGGTAGGGAACTCTCCAAAGTCAGTGGATTTTAAAGCCTTTTTTTTTTTTTTAATATTC
Source organism: Doryrhamphus excisus (assembly GCF_030265055.1). Lineage (NCBI taxonomy): Eukaryota > Metazoa > Chordata > Actinopteri > Syngnathiformes > Syngnathidae > Doryrhamphus > Doryrhamphus excisus. The sequence goes on from NC_080468.1 coordinate 12,839,973, forward strand.
TAACCTGTCATGCAGGGAAGTCCTCTACTCGTGGGCACAAGATCAGCGACTACTTCGATGTGAGGATTATTTTTGCTGGCATCACTGTAAAATATTTGAAATGTTTGATTTCCATCTGAATTGTGATGTATTTTGATGTGTTTTAAGTTTCAGGGGGGTAATGGCTCCAGTCCAGTTAGGGGCCTGCCGTCAGCTCGCCGCTCTCCACAGAGCTCACACTCTGCACCAGGCTCAATAGTGAGTAATAATGCTTGCTTGTTATTACATATTTACAATATTTGGTGTAATACCATTACATGGAAATGTGTTAGGAGTTATTTATATGAGTGTAGGATTAAAAATATGAACAGATTCATTCATTCATTTTCTACCGCTTATCCTCACGAAGGTCGCGGGGGTGCTGGAGCCTATCCCAGCTGTCTTTGAGCGAGAGGCGGCGTACACCCTGGACTGGTCGCCAGCCAATCACAGGGCACATATAGACAAACAACCATTCACACTCACATTCATACCTATGGACAATTTGGAGTCGCCAATTAACCTAGCATGTTTTTGGAATGTGGGAGGAAACCGGAGTACCCGGAGAAAACCCACGCATGCACGGGGAAAACATGCAAACTCCACACAGGGATGGCCGAGGGTGGGATTGAACCCTGGTCTCCTATCTGTGAGGTCTGCACGCTAACCACTCGACCGCCGTGCCGGCAGAATCATTCATTCATTATTTTTTTACCGCTTAGGGGGTGCTGGAGCCTACACCAGCTGTCTTCGGGCGAGAGACGGCATACACCCTGGACTGGTGGCCAGCCAATCACAGGGCACATATTGGCAAACAACCATTCACACTCACATTCATACCTATGGACAATTTGGAGTTGCCAATTAACCTAGCATGTTTTTGGAATGTGGGAGGAAACCAGAGTACCCGGAGAAAACCCACGCATGCACGGGGAGAACATGCAAACTCCACACAGAGATGGCCGAGGGTGGAATCGAACTCGGGTCTCCTAGCTGTGTAGAATTAATTAAATATTGTAATAAAATTTTTTTTTATTAATTTTAATTGAGCGTCCAGGTTGCAAATGTGTCCAGCTTTCATCACTATTAGAGCTGTCGACTATTTGTCTTTTATTCATGACTGGCAGCATTTCAATTGTACACTGCTTTATTTACCAAGCAGGTCTCCATTCAAACACGTCTTTATGCTATGTTGTGGTCATTTGTCATTATACAAAAGGTAAAAAGTCTGAATTCACCAGTTATCATAGAACAAAAAAAAAAGTACTGAGAGTTGAAGCAAATATTGTTTCACGCTTTGGTGAGCTACTGACAATCAGCTGTGTATAATGACAACAACAGAGCAAAGGTATTCAGTGACATGTGAACAAGTTAGTACGCACACCATGGATGTGATATCCACTTCCCCATGGGACAAAAACGAGCTCCCAACTAACTACATTGCTTGTTTACTTTTAAAAAAAACAACATTTCATGGTGGTAAAAAAGTCACATTTGTAGTCGGAAGACTAGAAGCTAGGCGGATAACTCCTGTTAGCTAGCTTGCTAGCCAGGCAAAGCGTGTAAAGAAAGATGCAAGGAAAGTGAAACACCTATAGGTTTGCCAAGGGTGTGATCAAACACGCTGGCCTGTGTCAAGCTGTCAAATTGAAACCATTCAGGTTTTACAGACTAGTTTGGATTCTTGTGGCAATATGGGACAAAGTGCGTCTCTTGTCGGCTCAATGCAGGTGTTGGTACGTGACACAGCACACATTGAAGGGCTTTGCCGCTGAACAGTTTGGATTTTGTGATCAGCTTTGAAAGGCATTTATTGGTATATTACCGTTATATTACGATGACGTGTTTTGTTAACGGAAATGGTCCGATCGGAGCATCCCTATTAACTTTTGTTTGCTGTGTCTGCAGATTCGGCAGAACAGCTCCTCCCCCACCAGTTTGTGTTTTGCAGAACACAATCCCAAATCCAGTAAATGCGTCCAGGTAGGAAGAAACCCTCCAGTGACGTGCGGTGAGGTTCATGGCTGGTGAGGCACTGACTTATTTGGAAGTTGCATATTTAAGTGCACTAACAGGCGAAAGTATGAATAGCATTATAGCACGCCCCTTCCTGCTTTCACTCATCATGTCGGACATCCCGTGGCCGACTTCATGCAGTGTTAAGGTAATATAATGTAAGCCAATGTCTCAATGTTTTGTGCCATTACTGCAGCCCAGTGGCCAGAATACCACATTATCACTTGTATTCCAAGATGTTGTGACTAATAATAGACCACAGTCTACCACGAAACGGCAATAATTAATTAATTTCTGAAAAAACACAATATTGCGATATTTTTATAAAACTGACAACAATGTATGGTCTTACCTTTTATATGACACACAAACTCCATATCTTTCCTTCTTTTTTTTATTATTATACAAGACACATTTATTACATACAACATTTGTAATACTACAAGAATAAAGTTGTGATTTTACCAAAAAAAATGTCTGAAATTTAGGAGAAAAAAGTTATACATTTATAACAACAGTCATAAATTTACGAGAATAAAATTGTAAATTCACAAGAAAAAAGTCATAATATTACAAGAATTAAGTCGTAAATTTACGAGAATGCAGTCGTCAATGTATGACTTTATTCTCGTAAATTTTAGGGCCACTTTGAAGATGTATAATCCTCCATCTTGGCTAGCCGATTCATTCAGCAGACCATAAAATGTTATTGCACTTGACTTGTTGCAGAGTCTAAATGACACATTGACACCGAACGTGTATTTCAATAAAGTAAAAAAACAAAAAAACAGTGTAAAGTAGTGCACGGTGAGTACTGTGCACCTCACCGTATGACATTTGTCTTTATTGTATTGTCTGATAAGCAAGAATAATGATGTCACACTTTCATTAAAGACATCACACAGGCTGCCAAAAGCCTAATAAAGTATAATGCATTTTTGTGCAATCATTATATTGGTGCCATGCTTATAAACACAAACAGCCACCCACCCACCCACTCAGTTTATGAAGGACTGTTGGTATAATTTTTCATGATGCTCTGCCTCACCTGCCTCCCCTGATCGCACGCCATTGGTCCTCTCACGCAATGATTCTTAGCACGTGTATGTGGATTAATATTGTTGCCTGTTTGTTCTGTTCTCTTAGACAGACTTAACAGGACTGAAACTTGCTGCTCTGGAGAGCAACAAGAATCTTGACCTGGAAAAGAAAGAGGGACGAATAGATGACCTTCTCAGGGTACGTTGAATATTACCAACATAGACTCAGTATTAGGACAAAAGTGTTGGGACACATCTCTTGTGTCATTGGGTTTGTATGGATCTGCTGTTTTGGACATTTTGGGCACTTTCTCTGTGGGAACACTTAAATACTTCAATGTGGAATAGCCTGAGAATCCTGACTTCCAACCCAAACTACAACTAGAGATTGAGCTCTCATATGTCAACATTCTTGTTGTCGTGTTGGGTGTGTTCCCTTCCAGGGGTCCCATTACTTTAGACTGTGTAATGTATAGCCTGTAGAGTGTTTAGTTTCTATATTATTGCAAATGCACCTTGTCATGGTAGTGTTTTTTTTTTCCAAACAGGCTAACTGCGACCTGCGGCGGCAGATTGACGAGCAGCAAAAACTCCTGGAGAAGTACAAGGAGAGACTGAACAAGTGCATTACTATGAGCAAGAAGCTCCTCATAGAGAAGGTATCCCATTTTCGCGTGCACACACAGCCACAAGATATTGTGTGTGAGCTCAGTGTGTTACTCATATAGAGCTGGAACACAACAATATCCAGTCTCTATAACATATTGCATTTTCATTCATTCATTTTTTATCACTTATCCTCACGAGGGTTGCGGACGTGCTGGAGCCTATCCCAGCTGTCTTTGGGTGAGAGGCTGAGTACACCCTTCTTGTAGACAAACAACCATTCACACTCAGATTCATACCTATGGACAATTTGGAGTCGCTAATTAACCTAGCATGTTTTTTGGAATGTGGGAGGAAACCGGAGTACCCGGAGAAAACCCACGCATGCACAGGGAGAACATGCAAACTCCACACAGAGATGGCAGAGAGTGGAATTGAACTTGGGTCTCCTAGCTGTGAGGCCTGTGCGCTAACCACTCGTGGATCGTGCAGCCCTGAATAGTGTTTGCAATAAATCAACTATAAAACATTCATTCATTCATTTTCTACTGCTTATCTTCACAAGAGTTGCGGGGGATGCTGGAGCCTATCCCAGCTGTCTTCAAGCGAGAGGCAGGGTACACCCTGGACTGGTCGCCAGCCAATCACAGGGCACATATAGACAAACAACCATTCACACTCACATTCATACCTATGGACAATTTGGAGTCACCAATTAACCTAGCATGTGTAACACACTACAAACTACACAGAGATGGCCGAGGGTGGAATTGAACTCGGGTCTCCTATCTGTGTGCCCTGCGCGGTCATATTGCATTTTCCCCATCAAAAGCAAGCACATTATTTTCATCATCATCATCATCATCATCTTACTATTGCACACACTTTGCATGATTTTGTGTGCAGAGCACCCAGGAGAAGCAGTCATGCCGTGAGAAGAGCATGCAGGACCGTCTCCGTCTCGGCCACTTCACCACTGTGAGACACGGAGCATCCTACACGGAGCAGTGGACTGACGGATATGCATTCCAGAACCTGATTAAGTACAGAAGCCATATGCATGCGCACCGTTTTGTTTTTTTTTGTCATTTACCGTTAGCACCACAAAACGGAATAATGCTCGTGTACGCAGGCAGCAAGAAGGCATCAACCAGCAGAGAGAGGACATTGAGCGTCAGAGGAAGCTGCTAGCTAAGAGGAAGCCTCCAAACCCCGCATCACCCTCCCTGTCTGTGGCCTCCACCTCTGAACCCAAACAGAGAAAGACCAAGGTGGTCAACGGCAATGATTCAGACCCCTTCCTCAAGCCGTCCCTGCCCCAGCTGTGAGTACACCAGGGGGGGGAGAGTACTAATCAAAACTACTCTCTGCATCAATACATATGTTTACTTTGTTTTTCTGTCTGTTAGACTGACTCTAGCTGAGTACCACGAGCAGGAGGAGATCTTTAAGCTCCGTCTTGGACATTTGAAGAAGGTCAGTAGCAACACAAAGGTCTTTATTTGAAAGGGGTGGGGTGTTCCTATGAAATACATTATACAATTTTATCATAAGGCAGGACAATATGGACCAAAAACTCGCTTTTTTCCTCACGAGGGTCGTGGGGGTGCTGGAGCCTATCCCAGCTGTCTTCGGGCGAGAGGCGGGCTACACCCTGGACTGGTCGCCAGCCAATCACAGGGCACATATAGACAAACAACCATTCACACTCACATTCATACCTATGGACAATTTGAAGTCGCCAATTAGCCTAGCATGTTTTTGGAATGTGGGAGGAAACCGGAGTACCAGGAGAAAACCCACACATGCACGGGGAGAACATGCAAACTCCACACAGAGATAGCCGAGGGTGGAATTGAACCCTGGTCTCCTAGCTGTGAGGTCTGCGCGCTAACCACTCGTCCGCCGTGCCGCCCGATTTTTATCAAAATAAATACTTAACATGAAGATTTGAAAACTTCATACAAGATGCACATAATTTTTTTTATCTAAAAATAGCCACTACAAAATAAGGTCAAGGTATTAAATAAATATAGAAAGGGTCAAATATAATATTTTTATAGAAAACCTTTTGCTATGCTGAAATCCTCAGCCAATAACAAACAAAGAAAATATGAACGAGTGCCTGGTTTAATAGGACCACCCCTATTATTTGAATTGCTAGTGTATTCAGAGATGTCTTCAATGCTTAAATGACTGCTAAATGTTAAGTCTATTTATGTCGCGTGTTGTGCATTGCGGTCCATGCAGGAGGAGGCTGAGATCCAAGCGGAGCTGGAGCGATTGGAGCGCGTGAGGAATCTTCACATCAGAGAGCTGAAGAGGATAAACAATGAGGACAGCTCGGCGTAAGTCCAAGTTTTCCTCCATTTGCTGCTTAAACGTGTGGAAAAGAAATCAGCATCATAATGTAGACGCTTGCCCCCCCCCCCCCCCCCCCCCCCCCCACCCACACACACACACACAGGTTTAAAGACCATCCCACTCTGAACGAACGCTACCTTTTACTGCACTTGCTGGGCAGGGGCGGCTTTAGCGAAGTTTACAAGGTAAGCTCCTTTTTGGCTGCGTTCCACGTTTCACTTTTGTCTCTTTGTCGAGCATGTTGTGTTTGCTTTGTATCACGACAGGCCTTTGACCTGTTCGAGCAGCGCTACGCCGCCGTTAAAATCCACCAGCTCAACAAGAACTGGAGGGAGGAGAAAAAAGAGAACTACCACAAGTAAGCTCCGGCAGCTATGAATCTGCCAACACAGACGTCAACACAGCATGCTGACATTGATTTCCTTCCAGGCATGCATGCAGGGAATACCGGATACACAAGCAGCTGGACCATCCCAGAATAGTCAAACTGTATGACTATTTCTCTCTGGATACGGACACGTGAGTCACCTCTGACCTCTGGGTGGCTCCTATTCATACTTGACGTCGCTTATTATGCTGTATTTGTAAAGCATTCGCAGTCGAAACTTTTATAAACGGGCCTCACAATGCATGAGCTGCGTGTGGGTTCTACCTCAAAGCAAATACTAGAATGTGTTTTATCACTTATGGAATGTGTAAACATTAGCCACGTTTACATGGACCTAAATATTCCAATTCCATTCGGGTTATTCGCTCAAACGGAAAGAATCTAGCCTTTGTATACACCTCATTCCGAAAGAAAAGTGCCAATCCGAATGAATATATAATCAGATTCCCAGGGTTGGAATATTCCTTTCCCCAATCCGATTGAGGTATCTTGTACCCGTTCAAACGGAAAGTTGTCAGACTGCGTTCTTCTTCTTCTTCTGTTGTTTATTGGCGGTTGGCAAGCAGCTTTCGTGTGCATTAGCGCCATCTGTGGAACAGAATCTAAACCCTTCTATACGCCATTCACAAGTCCAGTTTTATTAAAAAAAGAAAATACATATCTATATAAAACATGTGCCGAGCTTAATTATAAAATATTAGCAAGATTGAACTTGATTGATCTTTTCCTGTTCCCGGGTGCGTTCTTTCAGCGAATGCTGAGATATGACGTAACACGCAGCTCGAGACGTTCTTCGATTTAAAAAAATTGGAGGTGAGCAATCGGCACTGGACTGCTGCGGAAAGTTTGTTTTTGATTCAAACTAAATTTCAAGACTGGACGAACGAAAAACTGTCAATACGGAGTTATTCCGACAAGTGAAAGAAAAAGTCGAGGAAGTCGGTATCACGTAATGTTGGTGTTTACGCTTTACTGCGTATGCCCCGTTGACTATTCTGGTTGATTATAACGGCGCATGTAGACACGCGATTGGAATATTCCTTTCGATGTATACCATTGCTTTTGGAAAGGTCATTCGGAAAGAGAAAAACTCCTCATGTAAACGTGGCTAGTGACAGCAGTCTGTGGAGGCACGGCATCAGCGCCGAAGTCCTACCTACTGGTCCTTGAACAGATCGTGCCATCTGTGTGTGCTTATTATGTGTATTAGTGTTGTTTACAGTCACCCAATGGGGTGTCCTAATTTAAGCCAACTCTCCTCCATCTAATCTTTCTCCGATTTGAGCTTGTTTTTTTAATTTTTTTATTTTGTCCAAGCAGGTTCTGTACAGTGCTGGAGTTCTGTGAAGGCAACGACCTGGACTTCTACCTGAAGCAAAACAAGCTGATGTCAGAGAAGGAGGCCCGCTCCATCGTCATGCAGATTGTCAGCGCCTTGCGGTACCTCAATGAGATCAAGCCTCCCATCATTCACTACGACCTCAAGCCTGGTGAGTTCCGATTTTATAACATGGAAGAAAAACGACAACGGGGCACATAATTCTATATATTTTTCTAAAACATTGTACCAAATACTACAGGTAACATATTACTAGTGGATGGAACTGCGTGTGGGGAAATCAAAATCACAGACTTTGGACTGTCAAAGATCATGGATGATGATAACTACGGCGTGGACGGGATGGACCTCACATCGCAGGGAGCGGGAACTTACTGGTAAAAAAACACGCACTATAATACATCCCTTATTTCATCTCATTCATCACAACGTCTACGTGTGTTCCAGGTACCTCCCTCCGGAGTGTTTTGTTGTGGGAAAGGAGCCGCCCAAAATTTCAAACAAGGTGGATGTCTGGTCTGTGGGAGTGATCTTCTTCCAGTGCCTCTACGGGCGCAAGGTAAAGAGCCAACTGGAAAAAAGGCTAATATCTTATTTAGACTTGTACTGGTTTAAGGTGAATTGATCCAAAGGTAGATTGAAGTAGAGTCATCTCTAGCGACATTGCAACATCATATTATATTAATATATTAATATAGAAACTAAGGCAACTTAATTCTTTAAAAAAATGTTAATATCATTACAAACTTTATCTTGCCAAGCAGCATAAAGAATGATGTTTTACTGTAAAAACAAACACAACAAAAAATATATAAAATGATAAAATATATACATAATTTAAATATAATAATAATTATATATATAATAATTTTATAATAATTTTATTTTGCATTTTTTTTATTTTCAAGCCGTTTGGTCACAACCAGTCTCAGCAAGACATTCTCCAGGAAAACACCATTCTCAAAGCCACTGAGGTCCAGTTCCCAGCTAAACCACAGGCCAGCACAGAAGCCAAGGTACACACACACACACACACACACACACACATACATACAGTACTTACACTCACTAAGTAAAACGTGCACTGCATATTTTTTCATGTGAACACTGCTTGTGGTTACCAATGATATTTTTTATTTTATTTTATGCATTTATTTACTATTATTTAAATTTAATATTAATATTTTTATATTGTATTATTTTATATTGTCTTATTTTATATTTTTTATATTTTATATATTGACTATTTTTAATATTTACAAATAATTTTGTGGTTTGAATCTCCATATTTAGGCTGTTTATTAGTAAAAAAAAATAATATATATAAATATATATATATATATATATATGTTAAAGCTTGAGCTACTTCACTCACAGTGCAACCAAGACTAACACACGTGTTACATCTATTGTAACTGTATCACAGGAACAACACAGATGTGCAAATAGACATTTATAACCCGCAAGGCATGCTGGGAAGTTACCCAGCATGCTCTGTGTGTTATAAATGGCTATCAAATAGTATATGCATGTGTACGAGTATGTATGAATTTTGATACCCGCATAGCCTACGTGGTGCAGTTACTTGCTGTGTTCCACATCTTGTTGCACTGTGAGCAAGGGAGACGTTTACATGACCGGCCGAAATAAAATACATTTTGCTGATCACACAATGAGTCAAGTGGACGCTTCTTTAGGTACACAGCCTGATATCTTAAGAAGAAATTTCCCCCTCGACTCACCTCCCTCCGCCTCCCACCCACCCCTCTCCACTCCCCCTTCTGCAGGCGTTTATCCGCCGCTGCCTCGCCTACCGTAAGGAGGACAGGTTCGACGTGCACCAGCTGTGCTCGGACTCCTACCTCCTCCCTCACATGAGACGCTCAAACTCCTCCAGCTCCCTGCAGCCCCCTGCCTCATCTCTCATCACCTACTGATTGGCTCGTTCATTATGATTGACAGCATCGTGTGGCTAATCCTGGCGCAGGATTGATGGAATGTGGATGTGGATATATATCTTAAAAAGCAGAGATCTTCCAGAATGCATCCGAGCCTAATTAAAGGGAAAAGAGGAGCGAATAGTAGGGGTTCGATGCCGCTGATTTCAGTATGAAAGCAACGGAAATAAGAGACCTGGGTGGGAATGGGGCTTGTAGATGTTTATGGATGTTAATGGAACCTCTTAGAAGACATTTGTACAGTTCGAAGACACCCTTGTTCAAGATCGTCTCTTTTCTTCCAACTTCATCACATGACTCGGAGAAGCAGAAGATTGAGTGTTCAGCAAAAAATAAGGGATTTTTTTTTTCTTCAGAAAATAACACATTTCCCTCATGGAACGCAAAGATAAGTATGGGAAACTATTTAATTAGGAGGGTGACAGAAAAATACGAGTTTGTTTGTTGACAAGTATGTTTCCGTTTAACACAAAAGGATGGTTGCATCTCATTGTTTAAAAAAAAAAAATCCAGATTACAAATTCTGGTGTTGATTTGCACTTCCCACTCAGATTGTGACATCCATCCTGGTGTTGCCGTTTTTTTGTTCTGAAGCGCGACTGCAGCGTCCTCCGTCTGCATTTTTTTTTTTTTTAGCTGTGTCGCAAACGTAGCCGAGGTTACAGAACATAGATGTGGATTTTTATGTCTCAAACCCCCATTCTTGCTGTTTATAGGAGAAAGTCCCACACCAGCCTGGAAGTGGGCTGGACTTGAACCCAGGACTGAACCTAAGACGGGGGTTCAGTGAACATTTCTCACTATCGACTTATCTAAAAGAGGCTCGTCTTTGCTTCCCATTGTCTTTCTTGTCTTTTCTTCTTCCAGAAAGCTGATCTCTTTGCTGCTACACGTCTTGCTCTAACTTTGTAATGTGTGAATGGCTTTGGTCTTGATTATGTGTGAAACACTTCCCCCCCCCCCCCCCCCCCCCCCTTTTTTTTTTTTTTTGCGCCATCGACATCCTCGTGGATGATTGTGGAAAAGACATGCTGACGAGTAGGAGAGGGAGAGCAGCTAGGTAAATAAATATAAACAAATATACTAACTTTATGTGAAGCCTTCTCAGGGCGGGTAATCCATTACGACTTCATTCAATTCATGCTCAAAGACTAGATAGGACGACTGTCTTATCTGGTAGAGGCGTCACTTTGCTGTATCGTAACGACTGCCGTTTTGTACTACAACAAATTATTGTACCTGAGAGCAGGGGTGTACAAAGTGTGGTACGGGGACCATCCACGGCCCATGGCACATTTTAAGATAGCAAAAATTGAAAAATCAGCAATACATTTACAAGAATAAAGTCAAAAAAAATTTTATTTAATGAGAAAGGGTGTTAATTTTACAAGAATAACATTGTAGCATAATGTCGAAATATGAAAATTCATTTGGTAAAATTAGCTTGCGGAAAAAGTTATATTATGGGAACAAATTAAAGGAAAAGTTGAAATTGTTAGGAAATTAAAAAAAAAAGTAAGGGAAAAATATATGATTATATGTTGATGAGAATAAACCTGCCCAAAAAATGTTTAAATAGTTAAAATATTTAAATAGTTGAAATATTAAAGAAAAAAAAAGTTTGTTTGTCGTAAAGTAGTTGAAATTTTTGGAAAATTAGAATGGAGAAAAAAATATATATTATTATGGGAATAAAGTCATAATACAAAAAATTATGAAAAAATTACATTAGATTACTCCAGCCATTTTTCAAAATCCGTCCCTTTCGGTACTGGCCATTTTTGATGATTTTGACTGACACGGGATATTACCTTCTAGGGCTATATAGACATGATATATACAAAAAAAAGTAATCTTCAAAAAATAAGTCTTCAGTAATCAGCACCAGAACTTAGGCAAGTTTCACAAAAATATAAATCCTCAACAAAAAATGTTTCTTTTTTGTAAAAAAAATAGATTTCATGTAAAAGATTTAATCGTGAAAATCACTTTAATGCCCGATACAAGTTAATAAATACAGCTATTAATATAAAAGTTGAAGAAACAAGGCTTTTCCATTACTCAAACTTCATGTGTTGCATCCCTGCCTTAGAGGATAAATACACCATCCCCTCAGACAAGAGCTGTCCTATCTAGTCTTGAACATCAACAGTCCAGCTGTGATGCATTAAACGACCTGAGAATACAATGACCAGGATGAAGTCTGTCAATGACTATTGACAGATATTTATGTCAGGCTAGGTTGCTAAATGTTGGAAGGAAAGTTGCAAACCCAGAGCAGTGTCCCATTTTTATTTTTGATTTTTTTGGTGGTCATTTTGTTAGAAGAATTACATGCATCCCTCGTGTTCAGTCAGGAGCATGGAGCGCATACTTTAATGACATTTAACGTGTGTAGACGGACATAAGCGCAGCCATTTAGTAAGCGGCGTGTCGGACCATATTAGCGGGAGGGGAGGGGGGTGGGGGTCAACGCTTGGCCATGCCATTCAAATGCAATAAAGATTGCCTTCAATGTCTACATTCCTGCAGTTTTTAGACTCGTGCTACCTCGCTGAATGTGTGAGTGATAAAATGGCAAAATTTAGACACAAAAAGTTTAAATAGTAAAGAAAAAGTATACTTAAAAAAAAAAAAAAGTCCTAATTTTATGAGAAACCAAACAGAATAAAATTATATGAGTAAAGTTGTAAATATGTTGGGGGGGCAGGGGAGTTATACTCTAATGGCAATTGGAAAAAGTATAAAGTATTTTTAAAAAAGTATAAATTTTATGGGACTATTGTTTTAATTTTACGAGAAATTCAAAATATGAGAGAAATAATGTCATTTTACTTGCAATGAGTTGAAACATTAAAAGAAATGTATTTTAAAAGTGGAAATATTAATTAGGTCTCAAACTCTACCTTACCCGGGGGGTGGGTTATACTCTAAAGGCAATTTGAAAAAGTATAAAGTATTTTTAAAAAAGTATAATTTTTATGGGACTAATGTTTTAATTTTACGAGAAAGTCAAAATCTGAGATAAATAATGTCATTTTACTTGCAATTAGTTGAAACATTAAAACAAATGTATTTTAAAAATGGAAATATTAGTTAGGTCTCAAACTAACTTACCTGGGGGGGGGGAAGTTATACTCTAATGGCAATTAGAAAAAGTATAAAGTATAAAAAAAAAGTATAATTTTTATGGGACTAATGTTTTAGTTTTACGAGAAAGTCAAAATATGAAAGAAATAATGTCATTTTACTTGCAATGAGTTGAAATATTAAAGCAAATTTATTTTAAAAGTGGAAATATTAATTAGGTCTCAAACTCTAACTTACCTGGGGGGGGGAAGTTATACTCTATGGCAATTAGAAAGTATAAAGTATAAAAAAAGTATAATTTTTATGGGACTAATGTTTTAATTTTACGAGAAAGTCAAAATATGAGAGAAATAATGTCATTTTACTTGCAATGAGTTGAAACATTAAAGCAAATGTATTTTAAAAGTGGAAATATTAATTAGGTCTCAAACTAACTTACCTGGGGGGGAGTTATACTCTAATAGTAATTAGAAAAAGTATAAAGTATAAAAAATGTAATAGTATAATTTTACGAGAAAGTCAAAATATGAGAGAAATGGTCATTTTACTTGCAATGAGCTGGAACATTAAAGCATTTTAAAAGTGGAACTATCAATTAGGTCTCAAACTCTAACTTACCTGGGGTCGGGGCTGGTGGGGGTTGAATCTAGGCCAGGCTGGGTGGCATTGAGCGTTCCCCAAAATCCACCTGAGACCTGGCAGCATTGCTTGTAGCATTTCTGGCTTCCCAGCATGCTGTGCAGCACATCATTGTATAAAGTTGCTAATATACAAGGTTTGAGTTAACTGAGCTGCAACAATTAATCGTTGATTAATCAACAGCTATTTTGGTATTTGATTTATAGGTTGTTGTTTTTTTTAAAATAAGCTTGACACCCAAGATCTACGGCCTGATTATTTGATTAATCAAAACAAGCGTCAGATTAATCGACTAATTAATTGGTTATTATTCCCCATAGTCATACTGGTTGTACTGTATGCGTTTACTTGTTACATTCTTGTGTTTGCACAGTGACTGTGGTTAGTGTCTTAGCTACTGACTGATGCCAGGAACAGAAGAAAAAGACACATGGAGCAGACTTCCTGCTTGTCAAGGTGGACGGATTGTGCCGGTAAGGGAATCTTTTTTTCATAAAAACACATGCTAGGTATGTAAAGTGTGTTTGGGTTTATTGCTTGCACTGTGCATACTTGAGATGTTTAAAGTTTCACGTTTACAGTGACATCTTGACTCTTCATGGATATTACAACCCCCGGTAGTTGATTGTAACCCCCCCCCCCAGTTTCATGTTGTGTAGGGAAAGCCATAACAAAGTCATACAAAAGGAGACAATCATATGTCAAAAAATGAAAAGGTGGTGCAAAATATAGTAGGAAGAAATGAATAAACGGGTCTGGAGGTCAACTAACTGGATAAAATACATGGCAGCAATGGAAGGCTTGATTGACAGTGAATGGACCAAAGTTTAGAACCGTGCAAAGGGATGGCAACTTTGGACATAGGCTCGTTAAAAAAAAAAAAAAAAAGAGGAGCACCAAGAATCTTTGACTTGTGTTTCTGAAGTAGCTTCAGAATTATAGAAGAACTTTTGACTATAGCGTTAACATAGTAATTCTTTTTAATTTAGGGTTTCATGACTTTACTAGCATTTAGTGAGGTATAATATGAAGGTGTAGCAGTACCCTTACAGTGACATTATATGTAAAGTAAGACGGAAGGATGGAGCCTAAAAGTCGGTCCTTAGCTTTCTGAGAATGTGGCCATAAGTTCCAAAGTATTACCTAAATGTCATGTTTGATTATATATAAAAATGATCATATGACTAATTCAGTTTGAATATGTAACGGAAGAGTAGTACATTCCTTTAACCAGACATCCCCTTATACACATTCGGAACCTCTGACTGGGTACAATGCCCCCCCCCCCTTGGCCAAATAAATAGAAAAAAACAAAGACAAGACACAGAAGAGGATAGAGAAACCGGGTGTGTGTTTTGCTTCCATGGTTAAGCGAGATATACATTTTCCAAAGTTAGGAGGACATTGTTAGTGTTTCCGTCGGAGGCTGCAGTTCCGTGACCTTTGTGGCCTCTGCGACAGGCTCTGTGGCAGGTGTCACTGTGACCGAGGCCGGGGAGGGGGCAGCGGCGGTGGACGTGGATGTGGGCGGCAGAATGGGGGCCACACCCTGAGGCAGGAGGGGAGTCAGCTGCGAGGGCAGCATGGTGGGCAGAGGAGGCAGCGGGGCGAGGCCGTGTAGGTTCAACGGAGCGACCAAGGGAGGAACTGCTGGAGATTGGAAGATGAACACAAAAAAAGTGTTGCATGATTATACAATTTATCCATGTTCAGCTTGACAAATACACGCGTCAAATGGGAGGGGGAGCTCATTTTTTCCCCACAGCTTACATCATTAATCTGTATTTTTAGGAATAAATTCTAGCATCAGCCATGATGTGTCACTGTGGCTGTGAAAGTAACAGTGACCGGGGCAGAAGCTCAACCAAATAGGGATTCCGCCTCAAGACAAATCATCCAATCATCATGCAGAAACCAAACTGCATGATGAGAAAAAAAAAAAAAAAAATTAAAGACACCTTTTTAATCAGGCTTTTAACTATAATTTTTAGTCCTATTTCATGCTCTTAGTGTTTAGCTTTTAACTCCAGTGTTTCCTCAGGGTGGGTCCTCCACACTGGGGGCTGTGTCGGGTCTGCTGAGGGGGTGCCATCCTTGGGTCCCTTCGACCCGGCCGACCGGGGGTTCCTCCCTTTGATGTGGGGGTCCTCCCAGTGTGGACGGCCCCAACTGTGGCGTTTCCTTGATCCTCAGTGCCATGACATGTCTCCCTACTGTGTGTGATTATGTGTGTGTGTCTAGTATAGAGGGTGGGAGGGAGGGGCTTTCTTAGTAAATTGTTTTTCCTTTTAATTGCGGTAATTGTTTTTAATTCTGTAAAGCACTTTGTGTTGCATGTCTTTGCAGGAAAAGTGCTATACATATAAAGTTGATTTGAAACCTCAAATTATCCCACCGAGGTCAGTAGACGCGCAGCGTCAGACTGTGAAAGCACCGTGGCGCTGAAGGTATGAATTAGGAGACAGTCGTGTCAGTTACCTGACATAAGTAGCTGATTCTGAACAAAAAGACGGACTTGCAGTCTTAGAGCCATCGCCACTGGACTTCAAAATACTTTTGAGTAATCATTTCCTGTTTTGTGTGAAACCTTACGCTTCTAATTCCTGTTGTGTTAAGAGTTGTGTACCTGTGCTTCCACCCGCCGCTAAGCTGCTGCTCCCTGCTAGTGAGATGGTACCGAGGTCTGGGAGTGGCAGGTTCAGATTGGGGAGGTTGGGTAGCGGAGGTAAGCCACCTGGGAGGGGCATCAAGCCTGAAAGAAAAAAAAACATATCGTATTGTGTTACAGGAAATGGCCGTCAGCACAGTGTACGCTTATATATACTTTTAGCTTTGCGTTTATACTGTAGCATTTATTAAGGTAGTTTTGTGTCAAGTCAATCAGTGTTGGAATATTATTGTATGTGTGGGGAATTGGCGCCCCCACGTGTTGTGTGGGCAAACTGCCACCGCTCATAGTCAAGCGCATTCACTCGCATTTGGTAATTTAGAAACTAAAACAATAGCGGCATCCAAAGAAAAGCTAAAATGGCTCACCTGGTAGCGTGGTGGCGGGATTGAAGCTGGCGGTGGCAGGATTGAGGGGAGCAAGGGGGCTCAGGGATGGACTGGAGGAGGCAGGGAGCAGAGGGACTGTGGGCAAACCTGGTGAGGAGGAAGGAGGTCGAAACGGTTAGGTTACTGTATGGAATTGTAAAAACAAGCGAGGCCAAATCTAACAAAAAAAAAAATGGTGGTCATCCAAATGTATAAGACCTGTGTACCCTAAATTAATACTTACAATTATAATACTTTCTCTATATTCCTAAATTCAAGCACTACAGAACGGCAGTAATACGTAGAAATTAACAAAAAAAACCCTACCTGTTTGCAGCTCACTTGGCATAGTGGGCGGGGCAGTGCTGATTGACAGACTAGACAACGAGTCCTCAAGGCCAGCAGGGACTGTGGGTGCAATATGGGGCGGGGTCACGGCCGACAGCTGGACCTGCATAAGTTAACATAAAAATAAAATAGCTTAATAAAATTCTGAAGTGATTTGTAACCATATGAGCTCCCTGATTTGTTATGATAATATATGATAATTCATATGAATATATGATAATTTGTATAAGATCAGGTGATGAGTGTATGCAGCCAAGACCTCGGTGAATCCATCCTTCAACGGACTGACAGGCACGCCAGACGCATTCCCGGGAAAGCTGATCTTCTTCCCTTCCTCGAAAGGTCGCGTGGGGATCCTGTGGAGGTATCCGTAGCCAATCCCGCATCCAAGGCTGCAACAAGGAGGGACATTTGAATTTGAGGTAAGCCTTATTTTAAAAGCACACACTGACATGATTTAGAAGCGGAACATGACAAGTAGTGAATGCTTATTGACCTCGCTGCCTAATGGGCAAGGTCTTCCGTAGTCTAGGATTTTTCTCATGCAATAATGTGGAAGAATGACAGAACATATGATTAATTGTTCTACAGATTATTCTTATTGCTTGCATTTCTTTTGCAATGTAGCGAGCGACACAGACTGTGAGCGCGCACCATTTAGCACTGTTTTGTTTATATTTACTTTGTACACCAAATGCCTCGGTCGGGATAAAGGTTCCGCTACCCGAGGCACCTTCATTAGGTAGTTTTCGGGTTTTTTTCCCCTGTTGAGTGTCGGTTGTCGCCGTTCATGCGCTCACTTTGTTCATTCTGTTTAAAATCAAAACAGTGTTTGCCTTAGAAACCTTCGCTTCTGTGCCTTCATTCATGTTAATGTACGCTTTCTCACAAGGCTAATTCACAGCTAGCACAGTGTATCCTCTCACTAATAGCCCCGCCTACACAAAGAGGCTGAGTGAAAAGACGATCATCTAGCCACACCTTTATAATGTTTGTCAGTTAGTACAAAAAAAAAACCTTTTGTATCTGTCACGGTCTAAATGTACTTGTGGCGACCTGCCACAGTAAATGAATGCATTCATGTTAACGTACGCTTTCTCACAAGGCTAATTCACAGCTAGCACTGTGTATCCTCTCACTAGTAGCCCCGCCTTCACAAAAAGGCTGAATGAAAAGATGATCATCTAGCCTCACCTTCATAATGTTTGTCAGTTAGTACAAAAAAACAACAACAAATGTATCTGTCACGGTCTAAATGTACTTGTGGCGAGCTGCCACAGTAAATGAATGCATTCATGTTAACGTACGCTTTCTCACAAGGCTAATTCACAGCTAGCACTGTGTATCCTCTCACTAGCAGCCCCGCCTTCACAATAAGGCTGAATGAAAAGACGATCATCTAGCCACACCTTTATAATGATGTCAGTACAAAAAAAACAAATGTATCTGTCACAATCCAAATGTACTTGTGGCGAGCCGCCACAGTAAATGAATGCATGGGAAAAGCTGATTAAATTACACTTTACAACTGTAAGTGAGGCCCCGGAGCAGAAAACCACTATTGTACTTTACTGCTGCTTTAATTAAACTGTTACAAATAACAGAACACCCCATCCCCCCACCCGCACCACAACAAAACTATTAATTAGACTAAATGTTTCACATCGCTGCTTGGAAACCCTACTTTAACTAACAACATCAGCTATAAAAACAGACCTATTACCTTGAACGGCGGAGGGTATGTTTGTAAATGGATTTTGGTCTAAAAGTTGAGGACAGATTTTAATTAAATTTGGTGTAAATTTGTGGCACGAGTCGTTCCACGCTTCCAAATTTCACATTCTTAAAAATAAAAATATGAATTGTTTGACCTCGGCATTATTATGTCCATTATATGAATATTATTTATTACCTCCCCTCTCCTCCCCAGGCACTATTGGGCGTGATGACCACCTCTCTGCAGTTGTCGGTGTCTGTGTTGTACACATAAAGCTTCAGGCCCTTCCCCTCATGGCTCTCTATCAGCGAGAACAAATCCTCAGACTGCACAGGAAGAAGACGCCATCATCATCACCAGGTGAAGAATACATACACAACATACATGACTGCATATTTCACGTCGTGTACCAGCCCACCTCGTTCATAACAGTGTCAGCTCCGATAACGTAGTCGGTGTGTGGCCTCAAACCTGCAATAGCTGCAGGGGAATTGGGCTCCACTTCCTGCATAGAGGAGCACAACAACAACAACAACAAGTGAGCGCCGAGCCAAACGAAGAAAACAGATAGCGAGATTTACATACCAGAACGTGCCAAACATTCTCATTGGCGCCTTCAAAGCTGCAGAAGCGAATGGAAACCCCAAGCAAGCCTTGGCCCCCCCACAGGTTACTGGGGGTGACTGTGGATTCCCGCAGCTCCAGTGTCTTTGAGGAGTAAACCAGCATCTTGACTGGTTTCTCTACGCTGGCTTTGAGGAGGTCCTTTAGGGTGTCGTTATCCTTGTTCTGCGGAGGAGAGGCAATCAGGGAAAGATGTTTGCTATCGCAGGCAATGCCGACTTACCAGTCGGGTGTTATTGATGGAAACGATGAAGTCAAAGAAAGGTTCCAGTCCTGCTCGGTGGCCTGGTGAGTTCTCCTGAACCTGCAAAACAAAAAAGAGGGACTATCAATCAAAACTTGTCTCTGGGTGGCTTGTGAATCCATCATCATGTGGAAATAGCAGAAATAATACGAGTTTTTAAGCATTTAAGGGGTTAAAATTCATCTTAATTTACTGAAGTACTAAATTAGTATGGTTTATTTTTTTGTCAACGACATGCAATCGTTCAATCTCCGTAGCATGTAAATATTTATCAGTAACCTTTCAAAATATACGGATATATGGTCCACATATGTTGACGTTCCCAAGATAGGAGCCTTTAATCAACCATCTTGGCATGTGTCATTCAGTCTCTGCTGCGTAACGTGTAGCATTCTAGCAACTTAGCATATTTTACTAGCTCCAAACACAACATAAAAGCTGGTTTTGTGTTGCTCTAAACACACAAGGCCCGACATTGACACCCCCCTTTCCTGGTCAACACAGCGGTTGGGGGAAAATTAGCAATGCTAGGCTAATAGCTAAGAGCCGGATATGGACGTCTTCAAACTCACCCGGAGAACGTGGTAGCCTTCTGAGCCGCCTCCCGGTATCTCCACGCTCTGTGTGCCTCCCATTGTGCCGATGTCTTGAAGCGGTTTGTTTTTTTAATAAGGTTTAACTGCGGACTGAATCCAGGGAACGGGAAAGTACCCGACTACTTGTACTCACCGGGTACACGTCGTCAAATGAGTGGTCATCTGATGCGCATGCGCTGTTACGTGGCAGGAAGTGGAAGGTCCCCGTTTCCACATGGAGTGTTACTGGGGTAACATTCATTTATACATTAGTAAAGTTTGCTTTATGTTTGCATGTTTATATCTTCCTAATATGGTACCCACTAAAATGTGTTATAATTACTTATTTACAGTAATACGTATAAAGCGATCAGATTAAGTATACGGAAACATTGAATATTGCATCGATAGTAGTTTAGTTAATACATAAAAAAACAGCATTAGTTTTACATTGAAGCGCCGAAAAACTGTAGTCGGAGGCGGGGTGTCGAACTTGGGAGAATACTTTATTCTTCTCACAACCATTAACTCACACTCCTCGCTACGTGAGACATAACCGCGCACCTTGCAACCATAACAGGAAAAGAAAAAAACCCTTTCCCTCGCGCCCACCCTCCCGGGTGGCAACCACTCCCCTATCGATCGTTCCGGGGTGAATTATGTTCCGGTAACCTCGCACTACAACATGGAAAAAGCCGTATTCTAAACTCATAATATTACGAGGAAAAAACATTGCTTTAGTAGTACAGAGTTGGAATATTAAGTTGAAAATAGATTAATATTTTTTGTAGAATTTGGTCAGGAAAAACGTTATAATATTACTAGAATGAAGTTATAATATATATAAGAAGACAATTTATGAGGATTGTTGAAAAAAATAGAAAAAGACCTGTATCATTTTTCATTATATATTTTCACCTATATCACAAAGATTAGAACGCATATTTTTCTTGTAATAAATATTACTCCATAGCATATCTACATGTGTTGCTTTACAGTAAATACTGTATCAAAAGTGGCCCTTGCATCCAGTCATAGAATATCTGTTTTGCTAATTTCCTAAAATATACTTATGCATGCACATCATTGCAGTGATATATGTATTTTTATTAGCTTATTTGTTTGGGTATTTGTATGTGAACACACTTGAGACACTATAAATACTTCAATACCAATTACGAATACATGTTTTGTCCTACCCAGCCATCACCACTAGAGGGCACTGGCGTCCCGTTCTTGGTGTAAAAGCTCTAGCACAGCCTCTTTGTGTTTTTAAGGAAATGTTATAAAAAACTGCAACCTTTCTGTTCTTTCTTTAGAGATGCAGTGATGCTGAATCATATTCTATTCTCCCATCGGAGCACAGCGAGAGCACGGAGAGGGGGTTATGGTCAATGGAGCAAATGTGGGGTAAGAATTTGCCGCTGAGGAGTGAAAACACAAAGATGTGAGGAGCATTTTATGCAAGACAAGCTGACACACAGCCTGGAGATAAAGAAAATGCTTCTTTAGATGATGGAGCACAGACTTAACACAGATATACAGTATGTAAAAAAACAAAACAAAACAGAAGACTCAACAACTTAATGTGCTTTAACATGAATAGACTTTATTATTTGTATTTATTTTTTTTGCTAAAGTGCCTCCAGCGTATCTCCTGTGAAACATTCCTCTACAGCTGCTCAAAAACCATACCGGTCACATCCAGGAGTGGCTATTTCAATATGATTTATGCAATTGCACCATTGACATAATGGTCCTCGGTTTACCATCAAGGTTGTGTTAAATAACTCTATAGAATACTGCAAGTCTACAACGTCCATTTACAATGGAGGAAAGGTGAACATAGTGCAAAGACACAAACAGGAGCTCCTTGAACGAGATATTCCACTGAGCTCCCATAATACTGGGTATACAGTTAATATGTATTACAATAAATATACTATATTACAGTAAATGCATTAGAATTCTGACATATACGAGAGAGATAGAGAGTACATTCTCGCATCCCTTGCACATCCCCAACAAACAGCCAGACGTCTTTCTCCGTCCTGTCGCAAAGTCGCCGGTCAGTCACCTCAGACGTTCAAAAGACTCAAAAATCACAGAAAAGAAGCGCACAATAAAAATTGCATCGCCGTCGAGGGTGTCAAAAGACTACATCTTACGAACATCGAGTGAGTTACACACGAGGAATCATGACTCGCGCCGTTTACGCTCTGTTTTTCTCCTTTTCTTTGGCTGACAGTCACTATAGAATTCATCATGTCCTGTGATTTACATATTACAAATCATCACCATGAAGTACACATGAAGATACATTAAAATACCTGAATTTCAATCTCTTTTTTTTTTTAATCTATATATAATCAAATATTACTAGATATTATTTCAGAACACACACGGGTATCACATGATTGCATATGAAAAAGAGACAATGAGGCAACCGGCATTTTTTGAGATGTAAAAGTATTCACAGCCATCATTTCAGTTGTAATATATAATGTTTGGGAACCACTTATTACATGTATTAGCTATGTCGTGTATTCATTATTATTATTATTATTCACTATTCATTATTATTATTCACTAACGAGCATCCCTTCTTCATCCGTGCTTTTACATATTCAACCACAATCGACATGAAATGACACCAGATTGAACACACGCAATACAGGAAGTCCCCGCACGCATCCATTAGTTACCCGGAACTATGTGCTCATACGCATACGGGTTTTTGGGGGCGGGAGGTTCGGGGTTGTCTTCCAGTCTTTTTGTTGAGTTTGCCGTCAAAATACAACACAAAGAACAGCATTGGTGCTTAAAAGGGGGGGGGGGGGGGTCTACAGGTCCTGACCCAGCCTCTCTATCTCATCGATGAGGAAATCGATGTCAGACTGAGTGGCCGCGTGGTTGGAGACCACCATGCGGAAGAAGTTGACTTTGTTACCCTGAGGCTGGTAGCCCACCATGGTGGTCCCTGACTCCATCATCATGGCCTTGATCTTTGGTGCGACCTTGGTAGTGAATGGGAAGGAAAGGAAGTCAGGACGGGGGGTTTGGTTTTCGGCGGTGAAAATGCTGACACGTGTCTCACCCTGTGGAGCTTTTCCCGCCTTTCCTCGCTCTCCGGCATCCCCCTCAGGCTGGGCGGGATGTACCAGAAGCAAACGTTGGTGTGCTGGGGCTGCAGACACAAACAGTCGTAGTTTATGTACTGGTCCTTCGGCTTATATATGAAAATATATATGGGATGAGATCGGGAGCTCGGTGAACTTGCTTGTTGGAGGACTCGCTGCCCTGTTATGTTATGTTACGTGATTATGTTACGTCATTAAATAACGCGTCTTTCTGGATTCAATACCTGTTTTTTTGCAAATTGATGTGTTTTTTTCCTCTTTAGTGACATTTTTGGACTGATGCAAATTATTAATCTGGAGTCACTTATCATCCAGAAAATACGGTATAAAAACTGTTATGTTCTTCCTCATTTCCTCAACAAAATGTCTTAATTGTATATATTTTTCTAATGCGTGTTGGACGTGGAATTATGTATACTAATGTTTCAGAAGATGACAAATAAATTTACACAAATACAAATAAAAAATTAAATGTAAATATTTTAAAGAATATCTAAATTAATAAAAACATGAATAAAAGTGGAAAAAAGATAAATTAATATGACTTAAATGAAATAGTAAAGAAATACTCAAAATAAACAAAACATAATTATTCATTCATTCATTCATTTTCTACCGGTTATCCTCACGAGGGTCGCGGGGAGTGCTGGAGCCTACTCCAGCTGTCTTCAGGCGAGAAGCGGGGTACACCCTGCCATCCAATCACAGGGCACATATAGACAAACAACCATTCACACTCACATTCATACCTATGGACAATTTGGAGTCGCCAATTAACCTAGCATGTTTTTTTGGAATGTGGGAGGAAACCGGAGTACAAATACAAATTAAAAATTTAAAATTAAATATAAATATTTTAAAGAATAAATAAATTAATAAAAAGATAAATAAAAGTGAAAAAAGATAAATTAATATGACTTAAATGAAATAGTAAAGAAATACTCAAAATGAACAAAACATAATTAAATAAAACTAAAAAAAATGTAAATTACTGAAATAAACATTTAAATTGAATAACAATAAAAATGGCCATAAATAAAACATTTAATATTAAATAAAACAAAAGTGGGTCACTGCTTCATGACCACTGGAAGATGTGCGTCCCAGATTGAGAACATTTGCGCGACTGGAGGACATCAACAACAGTAAAAACGGTAAAAAAAATCTTCCATCTTACCACTCCATCAAACACCATTTGGTACCCTTCTCTGTTCTTGATCTTGTTGTACAGGTACTGAGACAGATCCAAGCACCTGTCGATGTGCTGCTCAAACCCAATGGTACCCTGGAGAAACACATTGCATCAGCGTATTCATGCCCCCCCCGTCCACGGACGCACATTCTAAAGGTATATGTCCTGTTACCTTGGCCTTCCACATGAGCCAGAACTTAAATATATCCACATGTCGCCCACATTGGATGGCTTTGTCTCCGGTGTCGTACGTGACGTCGTACTGCTTGTCCGGTTGGAACAAATACCCAGCACACATGGAGTTGCACCCTCCCATCAACCCCTGCAAAGAGGCATGTGACTTTCTCTATAGTTCCGCATCTCATGGTGTGAATATATGAAGATGAATGAGCTTTCATGGTCTGATGGCACACCGGCTGCTAAAGCGCTAATGGTTGCGTTGTGTACCTTCTCTCTGACTAAGATGGCGGAACACTGCAGAGGCACACCCATCATTTTGTGAGGGTTCCATGTCACAGAGTTGGCCCTGCAAAGTTGAAAACAAAATATTCCATTGAGGAATTACCGCTGCAGTACCCAGCATGCCTTGCGGGCACTTTGTAGATAATAATTTGCACTATTTTTTTATTTGCAATAATTTGAGTGTTTAAAAATGTTATTAGCAAAAGGTTTTGATTTGATAGGCTAAATGTTGAGATTAGGGGTTACCTCTCGATCCCGCTGAGCTTATGGCGGTGCTTTCTGGACATCAGCAGTCCACCACCCCAAGCGCCCTATGGAGACAAGACAACACCGTCACACAAAGGCGATTTTTGCTATATTTTTTTTCAAACCGATAACTGCTTCTCCAGATAGTACCGCTAACTTTTATATCTACTTTTTAAATTTAGATTTAACTGCAGTTGGTACATACCTACAGGTAAGAAGGACTCAAACAAATCTGAATTGACCAACCGGACCTTATCACGACATTATTACAACCACATCACTACTATCAGGAGAACCAGAGAAAAGAGGGGAGGGATCCGCCTGCTGTGGCCCAGTAAGGTGCACTGTATTCGGACACATGGTGTGAGGAGCCGGGGTGATGCCATGGAGGTCACTGCAAAAATTATGCACATGGCTGAATACACACATAGCATGATGTGGGGACAGTATGGAACTGCCTTAACACTTTTGGGACTTGAGGCTAAATTCTGCACATTTGCTCACCTGCACAGTACGGGTAATTTTGCCTCATTGGATCTATTTTTATTGAATATTGATGTCATAATTCCCTAATATTGTGCAGTATTAGTATTAAAATGATGATCCGTTATGCTCACATCAACATGGAGCCACAGGTTGTACTTCTCACAGATGTCAGCGATGTCATTGATAGGGTCAAAGGCTCCGTAGACGGTGGAACCAGCCGTGGCATTGACAAACAACGGCACGTAACCCTGTTAAAGAAACAAATACAACACTTTCAGATCATAGAAATTTGCAATGGGCCGTGCCGTGAAGACAAAAGTGAAATAAAGACCCCCAACCTTCTGTTTGGCGTCAATAATCTTGGCCTCCAGATCAGCAGGAATGACCCTCCCCCTGTAAGAATGGAACACATTTGACTGCACTGATGCTTTTTTTTTTTTAAATGAATATGTGCATTTCATTACCTCTCATCTGTGCTCAACAGAATCACGTTCTCGGTGCCAAAACCCAGAGCAGCACCGGCCTTCTTTATGGAGTAGTGGCTCTGCAGGAACAACACACACCCGGTAAAAACATTACCCTTACTCATTAACTCATTCAATACAAAGACGTAGTTCTACCTTTGTCATTTGGGGCTTAAAAAAAAACTTCAAGGAGGTTTTGTTATATTTCATAAGACTTACATGTTCAGATGTGAAGAGAACCAGGCGTGGAGCTGCGGACATGCCTTTGGTCTTGACTTCTGGGAAGTACTTGTAACGTGCGATCATCACACTGTACATGTTAGAAATGGCGCCCCCTGTTGAGACACCAGTGTTTAAAATGAGAACATGGCAGGTCAACTGATGTTTATATTTTGGTCTTTTTTTGTCGAATGAATTAGTATTCAGGCCCCACTGATTTTCTCGGAAAAAAATAATTGCTTTATGCCGCTAAAAACAAAAAACAAAAGCAGCTATTTTCTTGTAATGTTACCTTTTGCCTTTTGTTGCCTTTTTTCCACAATGTAATTTTATTGCTTCCATTTGGCCAACACTAATGTTTTTTTTATTTTAATAAATGAAAATTTAAAAATTAGCATGCTAACATTAGCGTGTTTAACCACTTTCATGGGCATAAACCTATGTAGACTTACATAGGTTCCATGTTAAGTGTTGTCAACACCTAGCATGTTATCATTATTAGCATGCTACAATTAGCATGTTCAATTTCTTTTGTTGATATTTTTAATTGTATCAATTTATGTAGACACTTAGTGCGTTCATGTTAGGTGTTCACATCTAGTATGTTAGCATTGTTAACATGCTAACAAACTGTAAATTGTTAGCATTGTTAAAATGCTAACATACCATGCTATGTTTTTTTGCTATTTCCAAGGGTATAACCTTAAATAGACTGTTTTCATTATAGGTGCTAGCATGCTAAAAGTTAGCATGTTTGCATTACTAGCATGCAGACATGAGCATGTTACCATTTTTAACCACTTTCATAGATACAAACCTACGAAGACAGTGTTATCATGTAGGTGTTAGAATCACCTAGCATATTAGCATGCTAAAATTAGCATGTTAAATTTTTTTGTGCTATTTTCAAAAGTATATACTTCTATACACACTTAGTGTTTTGATGTTAGGTGTCCGCAAGGCTAGCAGCATGTTAGCTTTTTTGCTATTTTTAAAAATATATACATAGACAATGTATGACAATGACAATTTTTTGCTGTTTTTTTAAAATATATACATAGAAGATGTTTTCATTATAGGTGTTAGCATGCTAACAGTTAACATATTATCATTTTTAACCACTTTCATGGGTATAAATGTACATTGACAGTGTTATTGTGTCAGGTGTTAGCATGCTAGCGTTGTTAAGATGTTAACATTAGCATGTTAGCATTAGACACTGGGTTTACGATGCAAACAGAGCCACAATCTGTTAATATACAGTGAAGGGGGTCCTCTGTACTCCTTTGTAGTGTAGTGCACAAAGTGTGATCGTTATACTATATTTTATAGTATAGTATAGTATATTATACTATATTTTTATATTTTATACTATATTTTCGAGGGCCCTTCGTCATCACAATGAATGCCTTCATTAATATTATACAGCACAACGTGGTCCCAATATAATCATCCTTTCTAAATTGTACCATTTAATAGTAAATAAACAGTAATTATCATTTCTCTGCTAACCTGGAGAGAAAAGGCCGTCTCCTTCTCCGCCGGGCCAGCCAATCATCTCTCTCATCTTCTTCAGCGTCAGCTGCTCCATCAACACAAACACCGGCGCTATCTCATAGGTGAACCTGTCAATCATGTGATTGAAAACGCTGGCATCAGCACATCATGGGTGCACGACTGCAACATCTGAGTCTAACAATTGCACTGACGTTTTAAAAAAAAAAGAAAGACACTGTTTGGTATGTACACACACACACACATTGGCTTTCCATTAGCTTCTCTATAATTCCATTGGCAAAGTCTAAATTGGTGCCGGTGCTGACTGAGCTAATTAGAGTGTCTGATAGGAGTCTTATAGGCAGCAAACATTCATATTCAAATGCCTGGTGAAACCCCTCAGTAGTTTAATTAAAGCACACAAAGCTTTGATGGCTATCTGTCAATCCTTCCAGCCCTCAGCGGCAAGTCCGGGACAGATAACACGACACTATACGTGTGTGTGTGTGTGTTGACTACAGCATACGGAAAAACTGATAATAACGCCACCTTTTTGTGATTTGGAGGGAATAAAAAGACTAAAAGTCACAGAGATGAAGGTGTGTCGGACAAGCCCAGGTAGTGAAGGATGAGTGAAAGGAGGCTAAATGTGTCCCGCAACCCCAAACCTCCCACACTTCGCCTTGTAATGGGGCCACTTAGGGTGCCACCATTACCACTGGAAAAAACATCGAGTTCGCAATTACTCTGCATGTTCTGCAGCAGAGGAACGGCTTTTGTGTTTTGTGTGCAAGAGGGGAGATAAAGGAGGAGGAGGAGGAGGAGAAGGAGAGAGGGCTGTGAAAACAAAGAAAGAGGGAGGGGGCTCGGACAAGGAGACACAGAAAGGACAGCTGGATTTTAAAAAAAGAAAGTGAAAATATGAGAACAAACATGCTTTGAGTTTTGAATTTCATTTTAGATGATTTTGATGGAGGCTGAACGGATGAGTGGTTAGCGCACGTGCCTCACAGCTAGGAGACCCGGGTTTGATTCCACCCTCGGCCATCATGTTCTACCCGGTTTCCTCCCACATTCCAAAAACATGCTAGGTTAATTAGCGACTCCAAATTGTCCATAGGTATGAATATGAGTGTGAATGGTTGTTTGTCTATATGTGCCCCCTGTGATTGGCTGGCCACCAGCCAATCGCCCGAAGACAGCTGGGATAGGAGCCAGCACCCCCTGCGACCCTTGTGAGGAAAAGCGGTAGAAAATGAATGAATGATTTTGATGGAGGCTGAACGGTGGGTGAGTGGTTAGCGCACATGTCTCACAGCTTGAAGACCCGGGTTTGATTCCACCCTCAGCCATCATGTTCTCCCCGGTTTTCTCCGGGTACTCCGGTTTCCTCCCAAATTCCAAAAACATGCTAGGTTAATTGGCGACTCCAAATTGTCCATAGGTATGAATGTGAGTGTGAATGGTTGTTTGTCTATACGTATGTGCCCTGTGATTGGCTGGCCACCAGTCCAGGGTGTACCCCGCCTCTCGCCCTGAAGACAGCTGGGATAGGCTCCAGCACCTACCACGACCCTCGTGAGGATAGGCGGTAGAAAATGAATGAATATAAAAAACTATTTACAACCTTCTTTAACATTATTAGAGCCCTCCAGACATGAAATAACACCCCTATAGTCACATTAACACTTGTATTACCTAGAAGGTTGTAAACAAGTTTTCTACATTCATTCATTCATTAATTCATTCATTTTGTACCGCTTATCCTCACGAGGGTCGCGGGGGTGCTGGAGCCTATCCCAGCTGTCTTCGGGCCAGAGGCGGGGTACACGTTGGACTGGTGGCCAGCCAATCACAGGGCACATATAGACAAACAACCATTCACACTCACATTCATACCTATGGACAATTTGGAGTCGCTAATTAACCTAGCATGTTTTTGGAATGTGGGAGGAAACCGGAGTACCCGGAGAAAACCGGGGAGAGGGTGGAATCGAACCCTAGTCTCCGAGCTGTGAGGCATGTGCGCTAACCACTTACCACCGTTCAACCTCCATCAAAATCATTCATTCATTATCTAACGCTTATCCTCACGGGGAGAACATGGAAATGCCACACAGAAATGGCCGAAGGTGAAATTGAACTCAGGTCTCCTAGCTGTGAGGCATGTGCGTAAACCACGTGCAGCCTTGGTTTTCTATGTTCTAACTATAACATCTTTCACTAACTATGATAAATGAGGGATTACTGTATTGTCCAAAATGGAAACCAAAAGAAGGACACCCAACGTTCTAATATTCCCAAAGCTCTTTAAAATTCTCCTCCTTGAGAGCCATTTCACGCTGTAATGGCAATAATGGTGATGATTATCACAATCAGAGCCAATCATTGGTCTTTTGAGGGTGAAAATTACTCCTCAGTCACCTGCCCGTCTCTAGGGACCGCCTCTAAATGCCCTTATTACCATCATCAAGGGCACTCATGTGTGTGTGTGTCTTTTTTAATGTGTGTCTTTTATATGACTAACCCCCATGACCCGCAACGTCACTCTCGGCGCCGTAAAGCACCACCGAGTCCGAGAGTGTCTACCAGGGCGGAGGGGGAGTTGGGGCTGCTCTACGGGGAGCCACGACGGGCACACTTTCCACAGTGCGACATGTTTTTTTTTTTTTTGCGCGATGCCTTTAGGACATTGTGTGACAGTGTGGAGCCCAGCTGGCTAAGACCAGTTCAACAATGAGCCTGCAGTCAATGGACCGGAAAGCTTTGCTGCTAGAACCCGGTGCCTGCGATACAGAAAATGGGGCGGCGTCCTGACTAATGATTTGAGAAATAGGATAAATGAAGTGCCTCAATTTGTGTTGATGATCTTTTATTCCTATATCAATATTCAAAATATGTCGTGTTAATCCTTTTGTTTGCCATTGCTTCGGTTTTTCTTCATCATTTATACATCTGTGCTTTTATTTTCTGATGTCTGTTTCCTGTTTACTCTGATTTTGGGTGCTGGGGGGTACACTCTTTATGATTTGAAATCAGGGATCTACAGTGGAACACTTGAAAGAATCAAATCACTGCAAACGTAATACTGAATTTCATTGCAAATATAATAACTATTACATTTGCAGGAAATTATTACATATGTGGGAAAGTGAAAATTGGTAAATATAATAACTTCCCACAAATGTAATATGAGACAAAATAATGATCTTTGTGGTGGTTGTTGTTGTTTTTTTTTCTTTTTTTGTGGAAAAAATATTATTCAAAAAGTATAATTTGAATACATTAAAGGAATCTTTAATTATTAAATTATAATTTATTTTAAATTAAAAAAGAAAATTAATTGGCGACTCCAAATTGTCCATAGGTATGAATGTGAGTGTGAATGGTTTTTTGTCTATATGTGCCCTGTGGTTGGCTGGCCACCAGTTATTGTGTTTAGGTAATACAAGTGTTAATGTGACTATAGGGGTGTTATTTCATGTCTAGAGGGCTCTAATAATGTTGAAGAAGGTTTTAAACAGGTTTTCTATATTCATTCATTCATTTTCTACCGCTTTTACTCACGAGGGTCGCGGGGGTGCTGGAGCCTATCCCAGCTGTCTTCGGGCAAGAGGCGGGGTACACCCTGGACTGGTGGCCAGCCAATCACAGGGCACATATAGACAAACAACCATTCACACTCACATTCATACCTATGGACAATTTGGAGTCGCTAATTAACCTAGCATGTTTTTGGAATGTGGGAGGAAACCGGAGTACCCGAAGAAGAGGAAATTTGGGTGGGTGGGTGGGGGGGCTTCAGCTATCTATCAGGGCTTTTCCCCCATTGTCTATTTTTCAGTATTTTCTGTGACATATTTTCCATTGAAAATGAATGGACACTTTCAATATCAATTTATTTTGCTTACACAGGTCGAGGAGTGGTCGTCAATTCAGCCTGGTGGTTGCTGGTTTGATCCTCAGTCAACATGCTCACATGCTTTTTCCTGGACTACCGTTACCTGATGCATCTCTCTGTCCCTGTTTTTCCACCTCCCATGGTGAGTTTTATGTTCTTATTATTCTGATACTCGTGCCGCTCCGTTAAAGACTTTATTGAACCAACCGACCTGCATGTCCTTGAAAAAAAAAAACCTCTTGCATCCTTACACATTTTGTGATGCAACACATGAAGATATGCTAAAATGTTATATATATTTCAAGAAAAAATGCATTATATAGGTGAAAAAGCATATTATTACTGTAAATTTTGCTCATTTTTTAGTTTTCATTTTGTTTGAGTCTATATGATGTCTTATTTATGACTTATTTTCTATTATTATGTCTACTATATGTAATGGTAATGGTTTTATTTCATTTGAACATGCATCAGATTACAATTGAATGCATCACATAATCAGTTCACAGTTCCACATGTCCAAAAGGAGTAGGAAGAAGCAAAGCTTATTAAATCCTACCCCTCCATCTGGTACTTTTACAATCAGTAACTGTTACATTTGTTCACTTCCTGCTTTCCATAATACAATTTACTTTTACAATCAGTAACTGTTACATTTGTTCACTTCCTGCTTTCCTATTTTATTTTATTTTATTTTATTTTATTTTCATACTCAGTTCACAGTTCCACATGCACAAAAGGAGTAGTAAGAAGCAAAGCTTATTAAATCCTACCCTCCATCTGGTACTTTTACAATCAGTAACTGTTACATTTGTTCACTTCCTGCTTTCCATAATACAGTTTAAGGTTTTTTTTTATGAATTTTTAAATTTTGTAATGTTTTGTCCCATACCAAAGTACGAGGTGATGTCACCATACAATGACATTATGTGTACCATAATGTGTATTGGGTGATACGAGTGTAAATGTGACTATAGGGGTGTTATTTCATGTCCAGAGGGCTCTAATCATGTTAAAAATCCTATTTAGAAGGTTCTAAACAAGTTTTCCATGCTCTAACTGTGAAAATATTCAATTTATAAATAAGGAATCTATTTTTTTGCGGAAATTAGCTTATCACGGCCGTATATATGCGATACAGTATATATTTTTAATGCAATCATGTGATATCATCATTGCGATATGATGCACTAGTATGAATGTTTTCATTGTGGGGAGCGTCTGTGTTGATGTGGTTCGTGCCCTCTATCAGACGAGGCCCCCATGTAACTGTGACCCGGGATCAATATGCAATCTAACCACCCCTGAGGCTGGACCCACTGAGATTATCCACACACGGCGCAGCAGAGCGGCTGCCAACCGTCTATCAATTCCCTTTGGTCTCTACACGGGGGAAAAAAACATTTACAATAACTGGCCTACAAAACGTACGTTGTGTTATGGCATCCAGACGGGGGTTTCCATTAATGGGTACACACAAGCAGGCCACGGAGGATGAGAGTTTTGGCTTACATGTTGGTGTTAGCTGTGGAGGTGAGCCACTCCCCGGCAAGGCCGATGATGTCCAGGCCTGAGGACAACTGGTTGAAGAAGCGAGGGTGACCTGAGAGGGAAACAAACATTGTTTAATTGTCGTATGTGTCCTACTTAGCTAACATTTGGTGTTAATGTGATCCCCCCGAGCAATAAAACCTAAATAGATTGTTTTAGCACTCCTCTAACAAGGTTAAAGTACGACAGCCGTTTAGACTCCAAGGTCCTTTGCACACGCAGCCTTAAAAAACGCCTTCAGCTTGAATGCAGTCATGGATAGAAATGTAAATGCCTTGCTAGTCGGCTCACATAGTAAGTAGCTCATCCAGGGCTCTCCAAAGTGCGGAACCAGGGCTCATTTCATTTTTTTATTGGACATTCGGAAAATTCATTTCACAAGAAACTATTTACTCACCTAAATGATGTCATATTATGAGTAAAAGTAACATTGTTTTAGTAGCGTAAAGTTGAAATATTTTTTGAAAAAATTATAAGAATTAAGTCAAAATATTGTGGAGAAAAAAGTCATAAATCCGAGTAGAAAATGTATATATAGAAAAATGAAATATTCGGGAGAAAAAAAACAGCACAAATGAAAACAAAACAACAGAAATGTTATGAGAATAAAGTAAAAATATTAAGAGTAAAATGCCTTGGAGAAAATTGTAAAATTTGGGGGAAAAGTTGTAAAATTTTGAGAATAAAGTCAAAATATTATGGGAATAAATTCATAAATAAGAGAAGAACATTTACTAGATGAATGGTGAAATAGCTGTGAGAAAACAGCAGAAATATTACGAGAATAAAGTCAAAATATTGAGAATTTTTTGGAATTTTTGGAAAATTAATATTACAACAAGAAAATAAGTGGCAATTTTTAGGTGAACAAACTCCTAATATAAAATCATTTTAAAGAAAAAAGTCAAAATGCTATGAGAAACAAACAAAACTTATTCAAACTTGTAATGAGAATAAAGTCAAATATTATGGAAATAAAGTCATTATTATGAGAAGCAGATTTACAAGAAGAAAGTTTAAATAGTTGGGAAAAAGCAACATCAAAAATTGAGAAAAAACGCCAAAATTTTCTGAGAATAAAGTCAAAATATTAATAGGAAAAATGGCATCTTCCAATGAGAAAAAAGTCACAATTATACAAGAATAAATGTATAATAAATAATCAAACAAAGAATGAATTTATAATTTTTTGAAAATTGGGGTGGGAAAAAGCTATAATATTATAAGATTGACGCTGAAAAATTATGGGAAGTCATAATTATGAGAAAAAAATTTCCATGAAGAAAGTTTAACTATTTGGAAAAATAAATAACAAAACACACACAAATTTAACAAGAAAAAATATGCATGTCAAGGAAAAAATAAGTCACAATTTTATAAGAAAAATATTAAAAATATATTATAGTAGCACTGAAGTTGTTGAAATATGAAAGAAAAAAAACATAATATTATGAAAAACAAATAAATTTGGGAAAATTAGGTGGACAAAAATGTTATAATATTTCGAAAAATCAAGTCAAAATATTACAGGAATCAAGTCAAAATATGAGAATAAAAATTTTCCAATATTTTTTTTGCTTTACAAAATATCAAATTGGCCTTTGTCAGATCCATAAAGTACACACTGGCTTGCAACGGTGTGACCTTATTATTGCTTAGTCTATCAAGCGCCCGTACAGTAAAGGAGAGAATTATTTCAGCACCATGGATAGCTCCTAAATTCTTGTCTGTGTTTCTTGGGAAAGCGAACATGAATCTCCGAGTTAGAAGTGAAGCGGCCACCGAGTGATGTACGGGTTTAAATCCCAAGGGACAGTTTAGCCGCTGTCATTTTAACAGCTGCAAACAGGCCGTGTCAGGACGCCCTCGGGCAACACTTGCTTTAATAAGCCAGATGAGAGGGTGGGGGCGGGTGGGGGGGGGGTTGGGTGAGTTGCCTTATTAGCATGGGTGCCCTAAATAACACATGATGATTCACCGTTACGTCACATGATTATCACTACACCCCCTAAAGGATTGTATACAAGTCACTTTGTTTATTTCCTACCTGTCCGGACGCCATATTTGAGCGTGTCTCTGCAGTCCACCAGGATCTGCTCCAGAGATTCCGGCTGGTCGGAAAGCTCCAGGTTGAAGCCCTCCATCCCTTCCAGGAGCTGGTGAGGGTGGTGGAAGTCCAGCACCTTGGTAGAGCGGTCGAAAGTCTTCTTCACGTAGTTGGTAAGGATGTCCACCACCTCCAATAAGAACTGCATGGTCGGTTCTTCTCCATTCTTTGCAGGCAGAAGGTCTGAGAAGATGCAAAGACATGCAGATAAGAAGGTTTTTTTTAAATCCCAAAATAGGCGCCTTTTCTGCAGAAAACGTTTCATAATTTGTACCAAAAATTTAGAGTGTAGAGTGTTGAAACGGTCTCTGAACGCACCATAGTGTATTGTTCCGATTAGTGCTTTAAATGTGTTCCATCAGGGTGTGACGCAGTCTCTTTTATTGCAAATGTTGCACCCGAAATCAGAGTAGCATGTCAAAATAAAGCTAGGAGGAGGCCGTGTGTTAAAAATACACATTTTCGTATCAATTACTACACGTTTTACCACCATTTTCTGTGTATACTTTAACAAAACTATTCATTCGTGTTTTAATTGTAGATGTTTGTTTATGTGGTATGCTAACAGTATGTGCTAATATGCTAAAAACAAATGAAAATCAAGCTAGGAAGAGGCCGTGTGTTAAAAATACACTTTTTCGTATAAATTACTTCACGTTTTTTCCACCATTTTCTGTGTATACTTTAACAAAACTATTCATTCATGTTTTAATTGTAGATGTTTGCTTATGTGGTATGCTAACAGTATGTGCTTACATGCTAAAAACAAATGAAAATCAAGCTAGGAGGAGGCCGTGTGTCAAAAAGTCACATTTTCGTATCAATTACTGCACGTTTTACCACAATTTTCTGTGTATACTTTAACAAAACTATTCATTCATGTTTTAATTGGAGATGTTTGTTTATGTGGTATGCTAACAGTATGTGCTAATATGCTAAAAACAAATGAAAATCAAGCTAGGAAGAGGCCGTGTGTTAAAAATACACTTTTTCGTATAAATTACTGCACGTTTTACCACCATTCTCTGTGTACACTTTAACAAAACTATTCATTCATGTTTTAATTGTAGACGTTTACTTATGTGGTATGCGAACAGTATGTGCTAATATGCTAAAAAAAAAAAAAAAATCAAGCTAGGAGGAGGCTGTGTGTTAAAAATACGCATTTTTGTATCAATTAATGCACATTTTACCACCATTTTCTGTGTATACTTTAACAAAACTATTCATTCGTGTTTTAATTGTAGATGTTTGTTTATGTGGTATGCTAACAGTTTGTGCTAATATGCTAAAAACAAATGAAAATCAAGCTAGGAGGAGGCCGTGTGTCAAAAAGTCACATTTTCGTATCAATTATTGCATGTTTTTCACCATTTCATAGCACATTTTCCGCAGAAAACAGTGTTGACATTTTGGACTTCAACAGTCTTTGAACGCACCATAGTGTGCTGTTGCGATCAGTGGCGAGTACCCATGCATTTTATGCTTAAATTGTGTTCCATCAGTTTTTTGACACAGTCTCTTTTATTGCAAATGTTGCTCCTGAAATCAGAGTAGCATGTCAAAATCAAGCTCGGAGGCGGCCATTTTCTGTGTATACTTTAACAAAACTATTCATTGATCTCTTTTAATTGTAGATGTTTGCTTATGCGGTATGCTAACAGTATGTGCTAACATGCTAAAAACAAATGAAAATCAAGCTCTCAAAGTCAAATTTTCATATCAATTATTGCATGTTTTTCACCATTTCATAGCACATTTTCCACAGAAAACATTTCATAACCTCTACCACTGTTTTAGTCTCTTTTATTGCAAATGTTGCTCCAGAAATCGGAGTAGCGTGTCAAAATGTGTTAAAAATACACATTTTCGTATCAATTACTACACGTTTTACCACCATTTTCTGTGTATACTTTAACAAAACTATTCATTGATCTCTTTTAATTGTAGATGTTTGCTTATGTGGTATGCTAACAGTATGTGCCAACATGCTAAAAACAAATGAAAATCAAGCTAGGAGGAGGCCGTGTGTCAAAAATACACATTTTCGTTTCAGTTACTGCATGTTTTACCACCATTTTCTGTGTATACTTTTACAAAACTGTTCATTCATGTTGTAATTGTAGACGTTTGCTTATGTGGTATGCTAACAGTATGTGCTAATATGCTAAAAACAAATGAAAATCAAGCTAGGAAGAAGCCGTGTGTTAAAAATACACATTTTTGTATCAATTACTACACGTTTTACCACCATTTTCTGTGTATACTTTAACAAAACTATTGATTCATCTTTTTTATGCTAACAGTATGTGCCAACATGCTAAAAACAAATGAAAATCAAGCTATCAAAGTCAAATTTTCATATCAATTATTGATGGAGGGGTGGCGGCATTATTGATTTCATAACCTCTGCCACTGTTTTAGTCTCTTTTATTGCAAATGTTGCTCCCGAAATCGGAGTAGCGTGTCAAAATGTGTTAAAAATACACATTTTCGTATCAATTACTGCACGTTTTTCCACCATTTTCTGTGTATACTTTAACAAAACTGTTCTTTCATGTTGTAATTGTAGACGTTTGCTTATGTGGTATGCTAACAGTATGTGCCAACATGCTAAAAACAAATGATTTGCTTTTTATATGCTTAGCTTCTCTATGAGGGAAAATAATGTACTAAAAGCATATAATAGTTCAACCCTAATTAAGGGAAATTCAATGTTAAAGTAAAAAAATAAAATAAATACATCAGTAGAGTATTTAAATTGTAAATAATAGTATTCTCTGGTAGAAACAAAGGGTTAAACATGCTTTACGATGACGGTGTTTCTCACCTCGGGCAAAGAGATTGGAGAAATCGGTCTCGGTGCGTCGGAAGCGAGCATCCCTGTCACTGTTGTCACAGGAGAGCAGGTTCTTCTGGCCCAGTCGGCCCTTCTCCTCCAGGCTGTTGTTCTTCTGCAGGAACCCTAGCGTGTTGCACGGGGAGGTGCACGAGTTATCACCAAACATCTCCATCTCGCTCACAAAAACACACACACACACACACAGTCGAATCTTTGTAATAATGCCTTTTTTACACTTTTTTTACTGTTAGTTATGCATCATTAAAAACTATTTCTGATGGAGGCTAAGCCAAACTAGTCTATATATAGAAAATAGACCACACCCCCATTTGTGTTCACACACACACACACACATATAAAGAGGGTTAATGAAGTATGGCCAAAAGCCAGCATGTCTGCTGTCACTGGGCCTGCATGGTGATTGGTGCTTGTGAAAAGGCCCATAATCAGGCCCATACATTGTCACCATAGTGTAAATTCTTACATGGGAAATCACTAAATACCATATTTTCCATATAAATTATTATCAATAATATGATATATAGTGGATGAAGCAGCACTCTTTTTAATTTTGTTTAATTTTTTATTAATAATTAATTAATAATTTTGCTGAATTTTATATGTATATGTGTATTTTTGTGTATACTATAACAAAACTATTGATTCATCTTTTAATTGTAGACGTTTACTTATGTGGTATGCTAACATTATGTGCTAACATGCTAAAAACAAATGAAAATCAAGCTAGGAGGAGACCGTGTGTCAGAAATTTACATTTTCATATCAATTATTGCACGTTTTTCACCATTTCATAGGCACTTTTTCCCGCAGAAAACATTTCATAACCTCTACCACTGTTTTTTCATTGAGTGTTGAAATTTCGGACTTCAACGGTCTTTGAACGCACCATAGTGTGCTGTTGCGATCAGTGGCGAGTACCCATGTATTTTATCCTTAAATTGTGTTCCATCAGTGCTTGACGCAGTCTCTCTTATTGCAAATGTTGCACCCGAAATCGGAGTAGCATGTCAAAATCAAGCTAGGAGGAGGCCGTGTGTTAAAAATACAAATTTTTGTATCAATTACTGCATGTTTTTCACCATTTCATAGCACATTTTCCGCTGAAAACAGTGTCGACATTTCGGACTTCAACAGTCTTTGAACGCACCATCATGTGCTGTTGCGATCAGTGGCGAGTACCCATGCATTTTATCCTTAAATTGTGTCTATATATAGAAAATAGACCACACCCCCATTTGTGCTCACACACACACACACACACACACACACACACATAAAGAGGGTTAATGAAGTATGGACAAAAGCCAGCATGTCTGCTGTCACTGGGCCTGCATGGTGATTGGTGCTTGTGAAAAGGCCCATAATCAGGCCCATACATTGTCACCATAGTGTAAATTCTCACATGGGAAATCACTAAATGCCATATTATCACTCAAAATTATTATCAATAATATGATATACAGTGGATGAAGCAGTACTCTTTTTAATATTTTTTTCATTTTTTTCTGAATTTTATATATATATGTTATACCTATATACATAAGAGCTGCTGTATTGTTTGTCTGCTTTGGAGGCAAAATGGAAAAGACACGGTCCGTGTCCGGGGGGCGGTCAGGGTGGGTGAGAGGAGCTCTCATCATCACACCCACGGGGCTAATGTCCACTGACCTTCAGAAGATGAAAACACGCTGTGACAGTTCTCTTCTCTCCCTGCCTCAACCGTGGCCTATTTGAACAACCTGCCACTTTATCTGGCACACACGACCCTACTGACGTCCACGGACCGGGTTCCCCCCAGTATCAGTATCAATCATGGGTGTTGTTGCGCGTATTTCCACAAAAACAAAAACAAACTTACCGCAAATCTTCATGCCGAGTTTCCGTGTACATCCGTGCATCCACGCATACTCGTAGGCTAAAACAGAATACAACTTTTTTTTTTAAATGTTGGATTTGTGCGCAGCCCCCCCACCCACGGATGGATGATGCAAAAGCCGGCCAAGCAAGCAGGATAGCAAGGAAGCGGCGGCGGCTGCGGCGGGGATGCATGACGACCACCATGCTTTGGACGTTTAGAGGCGTAATGGCGGCACGTGGAGCGCGGGAAAGCGTCTAATAATCATGGAGAAGCCGGAATGATATCGGTAGTGTCGGTACAAAAAAAAAATCTCGAAAAAATGTCGAACTCATTTGTTTATTAAACTTGTCAGCAATTAGAGGAAAATATAAAATAAAATATTAGATCATATTATATAATATTTATAATATATTATAAAAATATAAATATAAAAAATATTTTGTTATGTTGTTTATAGCTATGCTTCTTTGCCCCCTAAAATAAAATAATAATAAAAAATTGACAATATCGAACTCATGTGTTTATTATACAAAATATAAAATAAATTATCATATTATATAATATTTATAATATATTATAAAAATATAAAAATAAAAAATATTTTGTTATATTGTTTTTAACTGTTTCTTTGCCCCCCTCCCCAAAAAATAAAAATAATAATAATTTTAAAAAATCGCCGATATCGAACTCATTTGTTTTTATGTTGTTTTTAACTGTTTCTTTGCCCACCTCCCAAAAAAATAATAATAATTCAAACAGGAGCATTTTCTAGTTTAATCAGTATCGGCCCGAGTGGACGTGGGATCGATACCAGAATTTTTTTTCCCGGCATCGCCCAAGCTTACTTTTTCGTGACGGGAAGAGTCCTAACATTTCCGACCTATGAGGCCAAATCAATAGGAACACACGCACACGCGCGCACACACACACACACACACACAGCCAAAGGGGGCGGGCGCGGGAATTAACACCCGTGAAATGAGCTCACGGAGGAGGGCGGGAATTAATTGAGTAAAACTGCGTGTGTGTGTGTGTGTGACTGGAGCGAGCTGGTGATGTCCCGGAAGTCTATATAGCAGACGTTTATAATAGTCTATCATACACACACACACACACATACACACACGAGTGGGCATGCATGAGCAGAGAAGAGGCCCATTGTGACTAAATGCAAAGCGACAGAATCACGGAGGGAAAAAAAGAACGAATTTTCACATCATCAAATACATATATTTATTGTAAACAAATACACACACACACACACACATACACACACATACAGCCACCAGACGGTAGATGAAGCATATAACAGATCCATAATGGCGCCATCCAGCATCAAATATGTATTCAAACATTTACACAACGTGCGCAGAAGATTGCCTCATCGTAAAAAGTCCGCAATTATTATGAATAATTACATGAGATTGCATATAAGCGCTAATGCATGCAACATAGGGCGGAATATTGACTGTATTCTACCTAATTTGCTCAAAATAACGACTAAGAAGCATAAAAATATTTCCATAAAAATTTTTCGACTCATTTAAAGTCAGAAAACAACGAAAATATGTATTTTGATTACGAAAAAATGACAAAAATCTCAATAAAATATTATTTTTGGAGGGAAAAAAGGCCCAAAATGCATGCAATAAAAATCAGAAATAAATGAATTAATATCAACACTGCTGAAAATCAACTTAGAATAAAAATAAGTAAAATTTAAAATAATTATAATGAATATTTCTATCCCCTTGCTCAAGGGCTAATGTACGCAACATAGCGCACAAGCACGAATTCATATTGATATAATATTTATTCTAACCCAGCAAACGTGTTAAATAAAAATATCTACAATTATAATCAATATTTGCATTTAAAAAATAAATCTTCTCCCAAAAAATATTTTTAAAATATTTTAAAAATGTGCAAAAACACAATATAAAACGACCACTACTCCAAACGTGTGCAAAGCAATATGTTGCAGGATGGAATATTCTCATAAAAAAAATACTATAATGGAATTGTTTCGATATGGCGCACTATATGTGCGCACTGCTGCGCACTCAGACAGACAAGCATGGCGGGTGGGGGGGAGAGAAAGACAGACAGGCAGCTGTGATGGCTCTGTTTTTAACCGCAGTGATTAACGACGGAGCCCACACAGCAAATGACCCGGTCGAGAGTCCCCCCCCCCCCCCCCCCCCCCCCCAGACAGAGAAGGAGGGGTGGCGGCCGAAGAGACGGATGGAGTGTGCGCACTTTGAGCAAGGCACCCAAATACTCTCAGCCATGCACAGTATGAGACCATCATATGGGGGGGGGGGGGGGGGGGGGGGGGGTCGATAGGCGTGTTTATTCACATACTTGTGGATGGGGGTCTTAAATTGGCGGTGTTGGGGTCTTGGTCCCCCCCGGTGGCTCTCGGTTCTGACGTGGCCATTTAAAAAAAAAAAATATGATCCCCAGATATGACGCAATTCAGCTGAAAATAAAACAAAATTTATGAACCTCAATAAACACTTTTTTTTAATCATATATATATATATATATATATATAGATATTAAATCTGCACGTGCACATTTTCCAAACTGACCTGCTTGGATGCGCAATTTTGGAAGCACAATTGCGCACCCGCAGCAGACCTTGACACAATGAAGGGTGGAGATAAACACTTACATCCATTTCGGAAACGTGCTGCTATATTTCCTTTTACGCATTAAATTACGCATTAAATTAGATCAAAGCTGCAGTATATCACAATGACGAATAATAATCATAAAAATAAAGTGAAATATGACCATTTTTGTAGGTATAAATGACACTTGAAACGAATTAAAATTATAATTAATTGACATTTTTTGTAAAAAAAAAATAAAAAATCCAAATATCAATTAAGGTGAATTGCGATTACAGTTTTACGCACAATAGACGCGCCAAAGTGATAGAATCAGATACGTCTTACCGGTGCAGGTACACGGAAGGAATCCACACACACACACGCACGCACGCAGTAGATGTTGCGCACAGAAGCGAGCCAATCAAATCCTATCCAGCGGTGCACAAGTGAACACTGTCTCCCTCAAGAACATTTTTATGCCTTATTTATATCAGCAGGCTCCGGGCTGCCCATTGGTCTGTTCACGCACATGAGTCACACCCTCAACCTCCTCTCTGATGACTCAGAAGGCTCGTCAAGGGACACAATCGATTAAGACAAGAAAAATACAAAACAAAAATACCCCTTGTCACTGTGAAATGTGGGCAGGCTATTTTTTGCATGTGCGCCACCTTGGGAAGAAAATAGTTTGTGAGGTCATAGTTCAACAAAGACTGTTGGTTTAGTTGGGTCACTCCGGGGGTTAAAAATAATGTGTACACAGATGAAAAGGTTCAAATATGCATGGGTGTCTTTTAAAGCAACACAAAGTTATTCTAACCTTTAAATATGTACAGTGGGATGCTTTTTAATATTTTTTTGCATGTTTGTCGCAATTAAATGTTTCATTCATTCATTAATTTTCTACCGTTTATCCTCACTAGGGTCGCGGAGGAATGCTGGAGCCTATCCCAACTGTCTTCGGATGAGAGGCGGGTTACACAGCCAATCGCAGGGCACATATAGACAAACAACCATTCACACTCACATTCATACCTATGGACAATTTGGAGTCGCTAATTTTTTGGAATGTGGGAGGAAACCGGAGTACCCGGAGAAAACCCATACATGCATGGGGAGAACATGCAAACTCCACACAAAGTGGAATCGAACTCAGGTCTCGCTGTAAGTCCTGTGCGCTAACCACTTTTTACATCATTACCAAACCTACATGGCCCCGGTTTAAACATCACTGACAGTCTAGAAAAGGTTATAAAGCAATTTCTGAAGCTTTAGGACTCTAGCCAACCACAGTGAGAGCCATTATCCACAAATAGCCAAAACATGGAACAGTGGTGAACAAAAACATTCATTCATTTTCTACCGCTTATCCTCACAAGGGTTGTGGGGGTGCTGGAGCCTATCCCAGCTGTCTTCGGGCGAGAGGAGGGGTACACCCTGGACTGATGGCCAGCCAATCACAGGGCACATATAGACAAACAACCATTCACACTCACATTCATACCTATGGACAATTTGGAGTCGCCAATTAAC
Organism: Doryrhamphus excisus; assembly: GCF_030265055.1. Classification (NCBI taxonomy): domain Eukaryota; kingdom Metazoa; phylum Chordata; class Actinopteri; order Syngnathiformes; family Syngnathidae; genus Doryrhamphus; species Doryrhamphus excisus. The sequence goes on from NC_080468.1 coordinate 12,884,112, forward strand.
CTAGCATGTTTTTGGAATGTGGGAGGAAACGAGTGGAATCGAACTTGGGTCTCCTAGCTGTGAGGCCTGCGCACTAACCACTTTTGCCACCGTTACCAAACCTACATGGCCCTGGTTTAAACATCACTTACATTAATTGAGATCTATCAGTCTAGAAAAGGTTATAAAGCAATTTCTGAAGCTTTGGGACTCCAGCCAACCACAGTGAGAGTCAGTATCCACTAATGGCCAAAACATGGAGCAGTGGTGAACCTTCCCAGGAGTGGGCGGCCAACTAAAATGACCCCAAGAACACAGCGACGACTCATCCAAGAGGTCACAAAAGACCCCACAACAACATCCAACAACAGCCTCAGTTAAGGTCAGTGTTCATGACTCCACCATAAGAAATACACTGAGTTCCAAGCCCAAAACCACTGCTGAACAATTCTGCAAAGATGAGTGGGCCAAAATTCCTCCATAGTGCTGTAAGAGACTCATTGCAAGTTATCCCAAACGCTTGATTGCAGTTGCTGCTGCTAATGGTAACCCAACCAGTTATTAGCTTTGGATGTTTTTCTCCCTTAATATAAGTGTCATTTCAGAACTTCCAGTATGGCGGCTGACAGGAGCAACATCCAGTTTGCGCCTACTGCAGATGCCCATCTAAATCGGTATTTTGTAGTACTATTTTGTAGTACAATTACTATTTGTATTTGTGTAGGCTGGGACAAGTAAGAGCACACTTTAACAAGCCACGCCATGTTTTTTTCTCTGATGCTTGAGTCAGTTAAATTTTACACTGCATTAAAATGTTTAGTATTTAGCATTTTTATTGCAGAATAGCTTGAACTGTCAGCGTCCATGTTTAACAATTATGTCAGCACAATTGTAATAATATCCACATGGGCACATCTTAACAATATATTGTTTTGGTAAGGTTCTATTTTTGCTTTGTTTTGTAAATTGGTTTATGGACTGGCTTGATGTTCTTGTCAGCCAGTGCTGTGATGGGTCCTGAAAGCCTTACGTTGCTTACTTGTTCATTCCTTTAGCTACAATACCAGGCAAAAAAAAGAAAAAATAGGCGGCAGTGGCCCCCCATACCTCCACTGGTGTATGAATATGAATGAGAATGACACATTTACCATTTGTTGAATGATTCGTAAAATTTACAGAAGGACTAGGTGATATAAACAATATGGTCGTCACTGACAAGGGCCTTCAGTTATGAGTGATGCCCCCTGCAACATCTCACATAGCAAACTGCCGTTTGACACCAGCTGTCTTTGGGCGAAAGGCAGGGTACACCCTGGACTGGACGCCACCAATCACAGGGCACATATAGACAAACAACCATTCACACTCACATTCATACCTATGGATAATTTTGGAGTCGCTATTTTTTGGGAATGTGGGAGGAAACCGGAGTACCCGGAGAAAACCCATGCATGCACGGGGAGAACATACAAACTCCACACAAAGTGGAATCGAACTCGGGTCTCCTAGCTATAAGTCCTGTGCGCTAACCACTTTTTCCACTGTTACCAAACCTACATGGCCCCGGTTTAAACATCACTGACAGTCTAGAAAAGGTTATAAAGCAATTTCTGAAGCTTTAGGACTCTAGCCAACTACAGTGAGAGCCATTATCCACAAATGGCCAAAACATGGAACAGTGGTGAACAAAAACATTCATTCATTTTCTACCGCTTATCCTGACAAGGGTCACCGGGGGGTGCTGGAGCCTATCCCAGCTGTCTTCGGATGAGAGGCGGGGTACACCCTGGACTGGTGGCCAGCCAATCACAGGGCACATATAGACAAACAACCATTCACACTCACATTCATACCTATGGACAATTTGGAGTCGCCAATTAACCTAGCATGTTTTTGGAATGTGGGAGGAAACCGGAGTACCCGGAGAAAACCCACGCATGCACGGGGAGAACATGCAAACTCCACACAAAGTGGAATTGAACTCAGGTCTCCTAGCTATAAGTCCTGTGCGCTAACCACTTTTTCCACTGTTACCAAACCTACATGGCCCCGGTTTAAACATCACTGACAGTCTAGAAAAGGTAATAAAGCAATTTCTGAAGCTTTAGGACTCTAGCCAACTACAGTGAGAGCCATTATCCACAAATGGCCAAAACATGGAACAGTGGTGAACAAAAACATTCATTCATTTTCTACCGCTTATCCTCACAAGGGTCACCCCTGCACAACTTGTGGTAAGTTTAAAAACACGATATGACCTGTGGAAGACATTTCAGGTGGGATCTACTTGTTGGAAGCCATCAGGACCATCAAGGGAGAATAAGACTTACTTCCACCTTTCAATGTCGCATTATTTGCTGATGTGGTGGGAATTTCAAATGGGCATTTTTGTGGCTTTGAAGGACATGAGGGCCTCACAGCTAGGAGACCCGAGACATCCGAAGCTAATAACTGGTTGGGTTACCCTTAGCAGCAACAACTGCAATCAAGTGTTTGGGATAACTTGCAATGAGTCTCTTACAGCACTGTGGAGGAATTTTGGCCCACTCATCTTTGCAGAATTGTTCAGCAGTGGTTTTGGACTTGGAACTCTGCCCTGCAGGCCGTTTTTGTCCAGTGTCTTTCTTATGGTGGAGTCATGAACACTGACCTAACTGAGGCTGTTGTTAGATGTTGTTGTGGGGTCTTTTGTGACCTCTTGGATGAGTCATCACTGTGTTCTTGGGGTCATTTTAGTTGGTCGCCCACTCCTGGGAAGGTTCACCACTATTCCAGGTTTTGGCCATTTGTGGATAATGGCTCTCACTGTTGCTGGCTTGAGTCCCAAAGCTTTAGAAATTGCTTTATAACCTTTTCTAGACTGATAGATTTCAATTAATGTCAGTGATGTTTAAACCGGGGCCATGTAGGTTTGGTAATGGTGGAAAAAGTGGTTAGCGCGCAGGCCTCACAGCTAGGAGACCCAAGTTTGATTCCACTCCGTTTTTCTCCGGGTACTCCGGTTTCCTCCCACATTCCAAAAACATGCTAGGTTAATTGGCGACTCCAAATTGTCCATAGGTATGAATGTGAGTGTGAATGGTTGTTTGTCTATATGTGCCCTGTGATTGGCTGGCCACCAGTCCAGGGTGTACCCCGACTCTCGCCCCGAAGACAGCTGGGATAGGCTCCAGCACACCATTCTACCATTGTGAGGATAAGCGGTAGAAAATGAATGAATGAGATTAGACCTTTGAAGAAGAGTATTCTTCTTAAGGCCCTTCTCTCGCAGATGCAGTCTGATGGTGATTGGACCAAACTCCAGGAAAAACCTTCATTTGGACCGAGGATCGCCTTGTGTCTTGATGGACGACCAATCGGATCCTTCGGTTTATAGCAGGTGACATTTTTTGGGAGTTTAAAATGACTGAAAGCTTTTTTTTCTTTTTGCCATCAAACAGTGTGACGGAAAATGACATTGAATTCACATTTTTGCCAAGATTTTGCCTTTTAAAGTCCGTAGTCTTAAAATTATGATCAGAAACGTCCATCACGATATTAGGGATGTCCGATAATATTGTCATGCAGATGAGATATCAGCTCATATTGATATCAGTTGATCTTGATATGTTATTGATACCGTCTCTCTGCATCTTCTTGTGAAAGGTGCTTTTCATGGTCTATGAGCTTACGCCACAATACTATTCCTACCCAAGTACCAGCAATGTACACAGTTAATGACCACTCCCCCACCCCACCCCCGCAATACATACCAGTACAGTAATATTCAACTTTATGACTTGACAACACTGCATGCGTCATAATTTTTTTTTTTCCTGTGACCCGAACTCCTTTTTATAACCTTGACATAGACAATAACATCGAGCTCGTGCCTGGTGGGCGATGACTTAGTGTCTCGAACGCCACCCTCACGCCTGCGTGGCGCTCCACTGAATGGGCAGACAATCGGCCGTTATGCTCATCCAGCCATGAGGAGTCATACAGCTTTTCATACGGGTGCCGCTCGTATTTCGTAGTAGCGCACAACTCATAAAGATGAGCGCCAGGATGCAAAAGGAAGACAAAATACAACACTTGCTGATTAGCCTGGATAATAACGACTTGCAACACATTGTCCGGTACAGCTCTTAAGGAGTCGAGGAGTGATTTATACACTGCGTACAAAGCCACACTCGCTGGCGGGGGGTGCTGGAGCCTCTCCCAGCTGTCTTCGGGCAAGAGGCGGGGTACACCCTGGACTGGTGGCCAGCCAATCACAGGGCACATATAGACAAACAACCATTCACACTCACATTCATACCTATGGACAATTTGGAGTCGCTAATTAACCTAGCATGTTTTTGGAATGTGGGAGGAAACCGGAGTACCCGGAGAAAACCCACACATGCACTGGAAAAACATGCAAACTCCACACAAAGTGGAATCGAACTCAGGTCTCTGAAGCTGTGAGGCCTGGGCGCTAACCACTTTTTCCACCGTTACCAAACCTACATGGCCCCGGTTTAAACATCACTGACAGTCTAGAAAAGGCTATAAAGCAATTTCTGAAGCTTTGGGACTCTAGCCAACCACAGTGAGAGCCATTATCCATAAATGGCCAAAACATGGAAGAGTGGTGAAACAACCATTCACACTCACATTCATACCTATGGACAATTTGGAGTCGCTAATTAACCTAGCATGTTTTTGGAATGTGGGAGGAAACCGTAGTACCCGGAGAAAACCCACGCATGCACGGGGAGAACGTGCAAATTCCACACAGAGATAGCTGAGGGTGGAATTGAACCCACCTGGAAGGTGCATCCCAGGTGTGCCTGATGACCAATCAGGTGGAGTAGGCATATATAAGAGGCAAGCAGTGCTGGCGCTCCTGGAAGTGTTGCTGTGTGGGTGACCATGTGTCCATGCTGTTTGCTTTGTTGCTATTTGCTTTGTGCTATTTGCTTTGTTCTGTTTGTTTTGTGCTATTTGCTGTGCTGTTGTTTGTTTGTTGTTTGTGTCAGCTATTATTGTTTCTTTTGGTTTTGTGTGATATCCTTCGAACATCTAAGCATGCACGGCAGAAAATGAGGCATTTTTTGCAGCACTGTACGATTGAATTGAAACAAATTTCAATCAAGTACAAGTTAAAAAAAGACATTGAAATATTTTTGTATCAAAAAACTGTTGTGACAGTAATTTATGAAATCAAACCAAACTTTGTAAATCATTGCAACCCTACTAAATGTATTTACACATATGAATATATATGGGTTGCACGGTGACTTAGTGTTTAGCATGCAGGCTTCACAGCAAGGATACCCGAGTTCAATTCCACCGTCGGCCATCTCTGTGTGGAGTTTGCATCTTCTCCCCGTGCATGCGTGGGTTTTCTCCGGGTACTCCGGTTTCCTCCCACATTCCAAAAACATGCTAGGTTAATTAGCGACTCCAAATTGTCCATAGGTATGAATGAGTGTGAATGGTTGTTTGTCTATATTGGTTATTGGCTGGCGACCAGTCCAGGGTGTACCACGTAGAAAATGAATGAATGAGTGAATGAATATATATAAACTACTACGTATATGTGTAAAAAAAGTGTTTTCCCGCTTCTTGATTTTTTATTTTTTTGCATGTTAGTCACACTTAAATGTTTCAAATCATAAACCAAATTTAAATATGAGTCAATCATAACACAACTGAACACAAAATGCAGTTTATAAACTATTATTGAGGGGAAATCCAAACCTACATGGCCCATGTGTGATAAAGTTATGCCTCCCATTAAAACATAGCTGAGATGAATTGAAATTTAATTAATAAAGCCATTTTTAAAGGTTTGGGACTCCAGCAAACTACAGCAAGAGTCATTATCCACAAATTCTGAAAACTTGGATCATCCCAGGAGTGGCCAGCCAACTGATTTCAGAAAAATATCATAGCAAGTAAAATACAGTGGTGGTAGTGTGATGGTCTTGGGGCTGTTTTGCTGCTTCAGGACCTGGAAGACTTGCTTGTGATGAATGGAAGCATGAATTCCGATAAAGGAGAATGTCTGGCAAATCTGTTTGTGACCTCACGGTGAAACCAACTTGGGTTCTTCAGCAGGACAATGATCCAAAACACACCAGCTAGTCCACTTCTGAGGACTTCGGAGTGGTCTAGTATTGTGTTGAATGAACCTTATCATCTTTAACGGAAGGAAGGAAGTTTGTTTCGCCAAATAAATGACTAAGCACGCTAACAGGAAATGAGATAAGTATAGTCTGTTAGTTAAGACAATGGCAGTAAAACATTATTTACAAATATTAATAATATTAATGCATGTTTTGGAGCTCGCTATCACTTCACTTGCTCTTCTTCTCCTGCTCCTCATCTGATGGTAAAGATGAGTTTGGGCTCTCAGATGGTTCTCCATCACTTTCAGAGTCGTCATCCTCCTCATCATTATCACTATCGCTGCTGTGCTGCTCTGCATGGAAAAAGAACCATTTTAGTGTCCATCACCCCCGTGTTTATTTGAAGGCTTTTCACCTTCTAGCAGCTTCTTCTGAATGAGAGGAAGGAACTCGCGAGCTTCAGGGTTCTGCGGTTCATAGAGGAGAACTGAAGAGACAGCATTAGAATGCTATTACGTGTCCAGAGGCAAGCAGCTGATGGATGCGGAGGTCTAGATGTACTACGTACTCATCTGGCAAAGTCTTCTGGCCTGCTGGAGGTCCTTGGCCTTTAAAGCTCCAAGGAACTGAAAGCAGAGATGTTGACTTAACATCTCAACATATGGTTGCTTTCAGTGTCACCTCACCTCAATTTTCAGTCCGACTGGAACCTGAAGGTCTTCTTCTGTGTTCTCCCCACTTTGTTTCGCGTTCGCGTTTTGCATGGCAGGTATTGCCTCCTGGAAACATCAGAATGGTAATGGTTTTATTTCATTTGAACATGCATCAGTTTACAATTGAATGCATCACATAATCAGTTCACAGTTCCACATGTCCAAAAGGAGTAGGAAGAAGCAAAGCTTATTAAATCCTACCCCTCCATCTGGTACTTTTACAATCAGTAACTGTTACATTTGTTCACTTCCTGCTTTCCTAATATAGTTTAATTTAAAAATAAAAAATAATTTTTTTTTTTAATTTTTTAATTTTTTAATTTATCACGTACCGAAGTACGAGGTGATATGACCATACAATGACATTACATACAATGTAATACAATGACCCTCCATCTGGTACTTTTACAATCAGTAACTGTTACATTTGTTCACTTCCTGCTTTCCTAATATAGTTCAAGTTTTATTTTATTTTTATTGATTTTTTTTATTTTTTGTCACATACCAAAGTACAAGGTTGATTTTAGAAATAAGGAGTTAGTATGTTCTCTGTCGGCGGCATTATGAATTATCCTTACTGACCTTTTTTGCAGTACATTTAGCTAGTGAAGATTGCTTTTATAGTTATTACCCCATATTTCCACACAATAAGTAAGATATGGTAGAACCAGAGAGCAATAAAGGAGTGTGGAATGATTTCTGATTGAGAACAAATTCTGCTTTGTTCAATATTGAAATATTTCTGGCCACCTTATGTTGTATATTTGTAATATGAGATTTCCAGCTCATATTTTTATCTATTGTGATCCCCAGAAATATATTTTCCTTCACCTTTTCAATGTGTACATCGTCTATTTGTATTTGCTGGTGCGTGTCCTTTCTGCTGTTACCAAACAGCATGATTTTAGTTTTATTTAGGTTACTTAGAATAATCACGATCTCGATGTGTTTCCACTGTCAATTCGCAGTAGAAGTCAGTCCCTGAGCTCGCCCTTCAACCCTACCAATACAAGTGCGTTTTATTGGTCGTGTCGTTTGACATTGCATACATACATCTGATCACTGGCTCACAGACGACAAGTAATTATTGTCTGGATAATAATAATAATAAAAAAAGACATGCAGTCCAACCAGTGTAATATTCAATAAAACTCACTGGCTGAGGATGTACAGTCACGTTGTAGTCAAAGAAACAAGGTACTGACAAGGTAGCACATTATACTGCATACTGAGCTGTAAAATACAAGCTGGATATGCTAATCACCATGCTGGCATGGCAGTATAGTACTATGATGGATGTAGGATGTCATGTAGTGGAGCTTTAGTACTTATTTGCAATGGAGGGAGTTGAATAGTGGCTTGTAAATGTACACTATGGTACATTTTACCCACATGAAGAAACTTTATAAACACTTTTACACGAGCAGTGGAATCATATTCACATAATTACCATGAAAGGAAATAGTACTATTATTAATACTATAGCAATATAACTAACTTAATATAAATTCATTCATTTTCTAGCTACGTCTTATAGTCTGAAATATTTCATTCTGCATAACTCTTACCCAATTGTTGTTGAAAATGAAGCCAAAGCAGAGCAGAAACAGATGAATACTTTACAATGGACTTGCTTGTTTGTAGCACGTGAACTGTTGCCATGCAACAAGGTGACGATGCCAGGTTGCCGTAACAACACTCCAAACATCGCCTTTTCGACTCAATACCGCCTCCTTCGATAAGGGAAGGTATTGCTTCTCAGCGTTATAATATTGATGAAAATGATTATTGTTAATATGAACTTTGCTCTTTTCTCCTTTTACGTACATTTTTGATGTTGTTTTTTTATTTATTTAAATAATAGAGTTTATTTTTAAATATTTTTTGCAATGCTTTATTCCCAGATTATAACTTCTTTAAGGTATAAAAGTATTTTATTTGGTTTCCCATAATAATATTCATATTATGAAAAAAATTACTAAAATTTATTTTTCATATTTCAACTCCATACCACTTTCCCCATATTATGAGTTTATTCTCTCTATGACTTTTTTTCTTGTAATATTTGGACTTTATTACAGCTGTTTTTCCATTTTTTGCAGTTTTTTTCCAAATATTTAAATTTTTTTCTTGTATGTTTTCTTCTTCTAATTATTCCAATATTTAGACTTTTTGCGCAACCATTTTTTAAATTTTATTGTTTTATTTTGTTTGTCATAATATTATGACTTAAAAATATTTTAATATAATATTTTAACTTGATGCTACTAAAATATTTTTTTCTCATAGTATTACAGCATGATCCTCATAAAAATCTTTTTAGTTTTACTTCATATTTTCAATAAAAGTATTTTATTTTGTTTATCATAATATTCATATTATGAAAAAAATTACTTTAAAATAACAGCATTTTTTTCATATTTCAACTCCAAATGATTTGTCACAATATTATGATTTAAAAAAATTAAACTATTTTTTATTTAATTTTTCAACTTGATGCTACTAAAATAATATTTTTTCTCATAGTATTACAGCATGATCTTCATAAAATTATTTTGTTTTACTTCATATTTTCAGTCCAATCTTCTTTCCAATCTTGCTGTTGTAGTTTTAGGTTCCGTGTTAAAATACATCTTTAAAATGCAGCACATGACCCAAAAACAACATATTTACATTTTGTCTTTCCTTTGAATTTTCTTGAGAACGTTGCTGCTTGCACGTCCTCCATCTTTCATCCAATAAGTGGCTGTAAGCGGTACATTAGCTGTGCATATGTTGAAAAAGCCGCTGTCAATCTACGTGTGTGAAATGGAGAGAGATGACGGTTCCGTGAGCGTGGCTAATGGGTTCAGGTCTCAAACGCTTGACTTTTTTTTTGTTTCTTTTTTAAGGGTTGTCCCAAAACATCAGTACGATGTAAAGTGACAGACTTGTCACAGAGGTTAAAAGTCATCCCATGATGGACAGGTGTGTTCATTGAGATGACTCTGTGGAGGAGTCGTTCAGGAAAAAAACAAATGTTGCACTCTTACAGTGGGGGTGACAAAGTGTGTGAACCCTTTCCTGATTTCTTTTTGTCACACTTAAATGTTTCAGATCATCCAACAAATGTAAATATTAATCAATGCAGACAAAAAAATGAACACAAACACATCATGTCATGCCGCTAAGGAAAAAAGGAGCCATTCATTCATTCATTTTCTACTGTTATCCTCACAAGAGTCGTGGGAGGTGCTGGAGCCTATCCCAGCTGTCTTCGGGCGAGAGGCGGGGTACACCCTGGACTGGTGGCCAGCCAATCACAGGGCACATATAGACAAACAACCATTCACACTCACATTCATACCTATGGACAATTTGGAGTCGCTAATTAACCTAGCATGTTTTTGGAATGTGTTTAAGCGTGGTTAAACGTGGCTATTATTTGCCTAACCAGCCTGCACGTCACTTAAAGCGACATAAGAAGTGATACACACGTCTCTGGTCCTGATTCCACCATTGGTATCGATACCACATCTTATTAAAGTTGAGGAAAGACGAGTCAAATACTAAGTGGGTTTTCTTTTTTTTTTAAGATGGGGTACTGGCATCGCCTCATAACAGATGGACCCAACCTGCACACAAACACACATCCATCAGACCCACACCAAGCCACCTGCCATATACGGAAGTTTGATGGGAAAATGTATTCCGTCCAGATGACGCGGTAACTGAATCATTTCACACTTCAGTGATCCTCTGCAATTTTATTGTGTACATGCGAGCACTGTGTGTGTGTGTGTGTGTGTGCGGTAACCTGGTCTATTAGTGTGCAAGGGACATAATGTCTACTGCAGAGACTTCACGTGCTTCACGCACGTTTCCATATGATGAGCCCGGGGGGCCACCTTGAAACAGAACGCAGACACAAAAGGGCGGCTGACACCTTGCAATCTTGCACTAACGTCACCGCGTGACATGTGACATGTGACATGTGACATATACTCTAGCCAATGAACATAATGTTGACAATGTAGCATCATTAATAGGGAGCAGCTTTAAGAAAAATAAAGCTACATCCGCTTGTCATTGGAAGGACTTGATCCTGGGGTTCTATTTGCCTTATACGTATGTTTATGTAGAGCGTAAATGCTCCACTGTGTCCTCAGGCGGCGACTTTTATGAAGCATCTGTGCAGGTCTATCAGTGTTGAGGCGGTAGATGATCAATCCATCCACATGCGGCACATAATAATAAATGCAAATTACAATCAGAGCGGCCTGGAGAGGATAATTGCTCCATTATGGCTTCTGTGTGTGTGTGTGTGTGTGGCACAGAAAAAAAGAGGAGGAGGAGGTGGTAGGCAAATGCCAGCCGCTTGCATCACATTCAGGCTACATAACAGGACGAGAGAGAAGCTACAAGTATCGACTTATTGTTGGACACTGTTCCATATTTCCTGTACGAATGCCAAGTCGGGCTAATTAAAGCTTTTGACGTAACCGCGGTTCACAAATCAAAAGAAAGCAACACACACGATGCTCACAGTACAAAATTGAGAGGACACGTCATTGAATTTCATTCCTTTCCAGACGTGCTTTACATTGCAAATATTGCAAGATTCTGAGAGATTTTTTTGCAATACTGTGTAATGTTTTCGAGATCTTGAGTAACTTTTATTAAATTCTGGGAGTTTGTTTTGCAAGATCCCAAGAAAGTTTTGCAAGAACCCAAAAAACTACTGCAAGATTTCAAGAAACTATTGCGAGATTCTGAAAGATTTTTTGCAAGATCCAGAGAAACCGTTGCGAGATTCTGAGTAATGTTTTCGAGATCTTGAGTAACTATTATTAAATTCTGGGAATTTGTTTTGCAAGATCCCAAGAAAGTTTTGCAAGAACCCCAGAAACTATTGCAAGTTTATTGCAAGATTCCAAGAAACTATTGCGAGATTCTCAGAGATTTTTTTGCAATTCTGAGTAATGTTTTCGAGATCGTGAGTAACTATTATTAAATTCTGGGAATTTGTTTTGCAAGATCTCAAGAAAGTTTTGCAAGATCCCAAGAAAGTTTTGCAAGATCCCAAGAAAGTATTGCATGTTTACTGCAAGATTTCAAGAAACTATTGCGAGATTCTGAGAGATTTTTTTGCATGATCCAGAGAAACCGTTGCAAGATTCTGAGTAATGTTTTTGAGATCTTGAGTAACTATGATTAAATTCTTGGAATTTGTTTTGCAAGAACCCAAGAAACTATTGCAAGTTTATTGCAAGATTCCAAGAAATTATTGCGAGAGTCTGAGAGGTTTTTTTTTTTTTGCAAGATCCAGAGAAAACATTCCAAGATTCAAAGAAATAAGAAATCAGATCCTGAGTAACTATTGCTAAATTCTGAGATTTTTTTTACAAGACCCAAAGAAACTATTGTGAGATTCAGAAAAAAAAGTATCAGAGATTCCGAGAAAGTTTTACAAGACCTTGAGAAACGATTGCAAGATTTTTTTGAAATTTCTGTGAGATTCCAAGAAACAAAATTCTGATCATTTTTTTTGTAAGATCCCAAGAAACAATGGAAAGATCCCAAGAAAGTTTTGTAAACCAAGAAACTTGTGAGATTTTGAGAATCGTTAGCAAAATCTCAAGAAACTATTGTTCTTGAGATCACACACAAAATTGAGAGGACAAAATAAAAATTGAGAGGACACATCATTGAATTTCATTCCTTTCCAGGCGTGCATTGCATTGCAACTATTGAAAGTTGACTGCAAGATTCCAAGAAACTATTGCGAGATTCTGAGAGATTTTTTGCAAGATCCAGAGAAAACCATTGCAAGATTCTGAGAAATGAGATCCTGAGTAACTATTGTTAAATTCTGAGATTTTTTTTTTGCAAGATCGTTTTGAACAACGTTTATCAGCGCAAACGAACAAGAAAACAATGTTTAATATGGCTTCCCCTGGGTGAATCAATTCCATTTGCATAGGATGACATACTGTACACACTGTAAAGTCACAAGTACATGCGAGGATGTGTTGTTTTGAAGCGCTACTATTCCAATAATCAGATTATTTGTCATGTTCATGGTCAATTTCACGAAAACCACCAGGTTCTTTGTGTTTGGCTTTGTAAGCACCCTTCCACTTACCCTTTTCCATTTCTCTGACAAGTTAGAAAATAATGGAGCTGGTCCATCCGTCTCTCCCTCAGCACATTCCTCATTTCCTCACTCGTCAACTGCGAGTTTCTTCATTTCTCTCCCCCTCTCCATCTCTGTCCCTCCCCTGGATCATCCTTCTTAGAAGCTTTTTCATTCCACCCCGTCCTTTCATCCCATCCATCTGCCTCAACATCTATGCCCGCAGCTGGGCTTTTGCTTGCTTCTCCTGCTGCGTCTTCTTCGCTGGCTGTCCACCAAAGGAAGAAGGAACTTGATGAAGATATTATTATGTTACTGTGCCACGTATATTACAACTTATTCTGATCTTAAAGTGCTTAAAATGATGTGAGAGCTTATGTTTGCTGTGTTGGTTTAGTTTGTTCAGGAATAAGTACAAAAAAATATTGCGAGATCTCGAGAAACTATTGTGAGATTGCGAAAAAAAGGAAGTTTTGCGAGACCTTGAGAAACTATTGCGAGATTTTTTTGAAATTTCTGTGAGATTTCAAGAAACTATCGCGAGATTTTGAGAGATTTTTTTTGCAAGATCCAGAGAAAACGTTGCAAGATTCTGAGTAATGTTTTCGAGATCTTGAGTAACTAAAAAAAATTGTCTCAGAGATTCTGAGGAAGTTTTGGGAGACCTTGAGAAACTATTGCAAGATTTTTTTGAAATTTCTGTGAGATTCCAAGAAACTATTGCGAGATTCTGAGAGATTTTTTTGCAAGATCCAGAGAAACCGTTGCAAGATTCTGAGTAATGTTTTTCGAGATCTCGAGTAACTATTGTTAAATTCTGAGAATTTGTTTTGCAAGATCCCAAGAAAGTTTTGCAAGAACCCAAGAAACTATTGCAAGTTTACTGCAAGATTCCAAGAAACTATTGCGAGATTCGGAGAGATTTTTTTTGCAAGATCCAGAGAAACCATTGTTAGATTCTGATGTTTTCAAGATCTTGTGAAACTATTGCTAAATTCTGAGAATTTGTTTTGCAAGATCCCAAGAAACTATTGCAAGATTCTGAGAGATTTTTTGCAAGATCCAGAGAAACCCTTGCAAGATTCTGACTGAGAAATGTTTGAGATCTTGAGTAACTTTTGTTAAATTCTGAGAATTTTTTTGTAAGATCCCAAGAAAATTTTGCAAGAACCCAAGAAACTATTGTGAGATTTTGAGAATCATTTGCAAGATCTCAAGAAACTAATGCAAGTTCACTGCAAGATTCCAAGCAACTATTGCGCGACCTTGAGAAACTATTGCAAGATTTTTTTTTTTGATATTTCTGTGAGATTCCAAGAAACTAAATTCTGATTTTTTTTGTAAGATCCCAAGAAATTTTTGCAAGAATGTGAGATTCTGATATATTTTTGATATCCAAAGAAATTTCAAGGCTGCAAGAAAGTTTTGCAATATCCAGAGAAACTATTTTTTTTTTATTTTGCAACTCAGCTGCCGAGAGATACGTCATTTTTGATTGACATCTCCATTAAACCACCTCACTGACTCAAGGACAAACCAGGATGCATTGCCATGGGAACCCAAGCCAAAGGAGACCCCCCATCTTCTTGATCCCTTTTTTTTGACAGGTTTGCAAGTCTGTCGTTTTCTGCTTTCCAAAGCTCACCAATGTACAATTACAACATGCAATTACCATTACCAGGAGAATGTCGACTGCGGTGAGTCATGACACTTGAAATTGTCGTCAAAGCTCACTACGGATCAGTTCGATACAGCAACAACAAGCCGGCATTTTCGGACTTTTCCACTCAGGAAACTGTTTTAAAAATTACCGTTTTAATACCGTAATCTCCCTTCTGGAGATTGTAAATTAGATTGTAAATTATTCATTCATTCATTCATTTTCTACCGCGGGGGTGCTGGAGCCTATCCCAGCTGTCTTTGGGCGAGAGGCGGGGTACACCCTGGACTGGTGGCCAGCCAATCACAAGGCACATATAGACAAACAACCATTCACACTCACATTCATATCTATGGACAATTTGGAGTCGCTAATTAACCTAGCATGTTTTTGGAATGTGGGAGGAAACCGGAGTATGCTGAAGAAAACCCACACATGCACGGGGGGAACATGCAAACTCCACACAAAGATGGCCGAGGATGGAATTGAACTCGGGTCTCCTAGTTGTGAGGTCTAGGTGGCAAATGTGTAAATGTGCAAATATATAAGTGTACAGTGACAGTTATGATGTCGTCACTACCAACATCACTAAATTCATCACATAGCAACTTAACACCCAAAAGGTGTACCTAGTTTTTGGAATGTGGGAGGAGAAAACCCAAGCATGCACGGGGGAGAACATGCAAACTCCACACAGAGATGCCCCGAGGGTGGAATTGAGCCCTGGTCTCCTAGCTGTGAGGTCTGCGCGCTAACCACTCAACCACTGTGCCGCCCATTGTAAATTATTGCTTCAATGACTCCATGTTTAACCACCGAGCTTTACTTTTGTATGTGAATACCTGCCCAGTCATGCTAGTATTTATTATTTACTCAGGTGTTTCCTCACCTGGATATAAAACCTCCGATGGATCCAATTCGGTCTTCCCATTCCGTGTCTCTTCCATTCTTACAGAAGCACAACCAGAAAAACAAGCAAATTAGAGAAGCAAGAGGATTATGCTAGCATAACACAAAGGTCCCATAAAGAAACCGCCGTCAGCTAAATGAAGAACAGAGTGTGGCATCATGCTTGTCATGATGCCATCAATCAAACCCGTCAAGCAGGAAGCCATCCATCCATCCATCAGGAAAAAACATCATCTCTGCACACTTCCTCCCTTGGTTCATCTGGATTTGTGTGATTGTCCTGTTGTCATTTGCCTCCTTGTCCAGGTTGGCTACAAGTCACCACTTTCAGAACGCCCGGCGTTGATAAGAGGTGAGGAATAACCAAACATGTCGGCCACACGGGCGGGCAACCGCCTTTTAATATTTCACCGGGAAGAAGAAAAGGAGTGCATACATCATTGTGACAGAGGCAGAATGGAGAGAGACATCCCTCTGTTATCTCCACACAGGCATGCAGTGTCAGAGATTGATGGTACGAGTCTTTAATAGCGCCCTCACACACACATATATAAAAAAAATCTCTATTTCAAACACAAAAAACATCCATCCATTTTTTTTCTCTGACCTCATCCTTCTGTCCGACTCCAGTTGTTTTTCACTTCGCTGGAATAACAATAACAAAGATGTCAACGGGGGTAAATTAGTTTACGAGACTTTCAATACTGTCAAAGCATCGGAAATGGAAGTTGCCAGTCGGTTGGTAGCTTTTCCTGAAATAAATAGCACACCGCCCTCCTAATAATAAAAAAAAAGTAGCTGACAGCCATACATGACTCTCTAATGGGGAGTGGTTAAACCTTAAGCGCAAACCGTTTAACCGTGATTTATGTCACCACTTGGCAAGGCTCAAGTCCTATTTCTTCCACGTAGAACACAGTGCATGCAGTCGCTTTGAGTGCAATACACTCAGCCGCTAATTCTATTTTTTGACTGGACCCTACACTCTTTGAGTGGGTCAAAAATTACTCATATTAGAATCAATGCATTTTTATGCAAATTTAGCAATTTTGGTTAGAAATAATAACTTGTATGATATTTAGTATTATATTTAGGACCACACAAGAATGATTTCAGGTTAGAAACATGCACGTGGACGAGTGGTTAGCGCACAGACCTCACAGCTTGAAGACCCAAGTTCAATTCCACCCTCGGCCATCTCTGTGTGGAGTGTGCATGTTCTCCCCGTGCATGCGTGGGTTTTCTCCGGGTACTCCGGTTTCCTCCCACATTCCAAAAACATGCTAGGTTAATTAGCGATTCCAAATTGTCCATAGGTATGAATGTGAGTGTGAATGGTTGTTTGTCTATATGTGCCCTGTGATTGGCTGGCGACCGGTCTGGTATCAGGTTTGTATCAGGTACACCTTTTGGGTGTTAAGTTGCTATGTGATGAATTTAGTGCTGTTGGCAGTGACAACATCATAACTGTCACTGTACACTTAGTGTTTAGTGTGCAGACCTCACAGCTAGGAGACCCGAGTTCAATTCCACCCTCGGCCATCTCTGTGTGGAGTTTGCATGTTCTCCCCGTGCATGCGTGGGTTTTCTCCGGGTACTCCGGTTTCCTCCCACATTCCAAAAACATGCTAGGTTAATTAGCGACTCCAAATTGTCCATAGGTATGAATGTGAGTGTGAATGGTTGTTTGTCTATATGTGCCCTGTGATTGGCTGGCGACCAGTCCAGGGTGTACCCTGCCTCTCGCCCGAAGACAGCTGGGATAGGCTCCAGCAACCCCTGCGACCCTCGTGAGGAAAAGCGGTAGAAAATGAATGAATGAAGATTGTTTACATTGAAATTGACTTGCATCTTCCCAGTATGAGCAGAGGTTATATCAAGGACATGTTTAGAACATGGCTGTAGTTTGCTTATTTTTGCAACAGGCTGGATTTTTGTGTTCCGTAATCGTGTTAATGAGCCTTAACATGAGAGAGAGAGAGTGCAAGACAGCATTGCCTAGATAGATAGACTGGTGTAACAATACGAAATAATCGTTCTTTTCTGCTTCTCCTTTTCACCTGAAGAACACGTTTTGTATGCGGGAGGGGTTAGCAGTCTCCTTCAAATACACACACACAGAGACACACACACTCACAAACGCACATTCTCTCACCCCTTCAACACAGCCCTATAATTTGCCAGATGCGGTGAATTGCCGGTTACTATGGCAACTACAGAGAGAGGAGAGTTTCTCGTTTTTTTTTTTTTGCTTCAATTTTGGCATATGGCTGCAAAGACGCAGGCGTCGGCTGAATGGTCCAATGGTGGCGAATGTTGGCGACAATTGGAGTCAACCAATCAGAGATGAGATTCCAGTGCTTGTTTGCACATGCAGTGTTTTTTATTTTTTATTATTATTATTTTTTTAACACAGAAATAGAATCATTCATGTGGTTTCGAAAAAAAAAAACGAGCAGAGCTTACACAAAGAATTGACAAGCCGAGTGTGATATAACACACACACACCTCATTTGTGTTGACGTGATGTTTGTGTGTAACATTTAAAAAAAAAAGTGTACAAATGCTAAATTAAAAGCTAGTAATTCCAGGAAAAAAAACTCACAAGTCATCACCTACACTAGAACATGCTACTGCTGAGCCAATAAGAGAGGATTATTCTTAACTCTATCACACACACACACACACACACTGCTGCATCTGGTTTGGACTGATAAGAGACATTTTCCTGCCCTTAAGGGAATCGGGTAAAAGTAGAACACGACAGAAGGCGATGGGAAAGAAGGGGTGGGATTGTTTTGGCGTGGGGTGAGAGTTACAGTTGAGGAGTGTGTGAATGCCCCGTCATTGTCATCGTCATTGACGATTGTCTAAAAACCCCACGAGAGCGTGTGTCCGTACCGCGTTCGATGCTGTGGGCTGATTTCAGTGGAACAGCGGCTAATCAATTAACAGCATGTTCACATAAATAAGTAATTTTTCAAGGTGAACACACGTTTCGATGGACTTGGGAGTTGGTCAGAAAAAGCTTAAAAAATTTATTTTTGTCTTATCTTAGGAATAATAATAATAATAATAATAATAATAATACACGGGGCGGCACGGTGGTCAAGTGGTTAGCGTGCAGACCTCACAGCTAGGAGACCAGGGTTCAATTCCACCCTCGGCCATCTCTGTATGGAGTTTGCATGTTCTCCCCGTGCATACGTGGGTTTTCTCCGGGTACTCCGGTTTCCTCCCACATTCCAAAAACATGCTAGGTTAATTAGCGACTCCAAATTGTCCATAGGTATGAATGTGAGTGTGAATGGTTGTTTGTCTATATGTGCCCTGTGATTGGCTGGCCACCAGTCCAGGGTGTACCCCGCCTCTCGCCCGAAGACAGCTGGGATAGGCTCCAGCACCCCCGCGACCCTCCTGAGGAAAAAGCGGTAGAAAATGAAATGAAATAATAATACATTTTATTTTTATAGCACTTTTCAAAATACCCAATTAACAGAAGAATGGAGTTGAATAAAAACAAGTTAACAGTAGAAGACACACCAAAATACAACATTCATTGGTTAAATAACAATAACAATGTAGGTTTGTCCTTGGTTTGCCCTTGGGGGACCAGAATACAAGGACTCCTAGTTCCCCGTTATGTGGGCGTCTTACATACGTATATGTCTGACGACCATCAAGCCGGGCTACGTCAGCCGACGTTCCTCTCTCTCTCTCTCTCTCTCTCTCTCTCTCTCTCCTTCTTTTTGTCAAGCTTCGCAAATTTCCCTTTAAGCTTTCAATCTGCTTTGCGGTGAGCGTGACGCTCCGGTCCGCCATGGCCAAACAGCGGGGAAGGAATTTACATAAATCTGCATGGCTAATGTAGTGTGCAAATTGAAGGAATGACACTGTGACTTCCCCTTTTCTCCATCGACAACATAATACGGCAAAGTGACCTCAAACCAAAAATGTAATGGCCTGATAAATTCATTGGTTTCCTTTCATTCGGCGCGGAAAACAAACTGCATTTGTATGTGTAATTGCCCATGAGTGAGAGAGAGACGGAAGGTAGAAAGGGGGGAAAGTGTCTGAGACAGAGTAACAAACTAAACAAAGGAGACGGATGGATCCATTAAAGCCGCTGCTAATCCAATCTAATGGGAATAAGAGTGAAGGACAGTGGGAGAAGACATACTGTCAATGGAGACCTAAATGTGTAAAGGGTTGTTAGAGATGATTTGAAATGGAACTGGTGTAAACAAGCGGAACTAGATGGACTGTTGAATACCAAGAGAAGAGCATTAAATCAAAAAAATTAAATTCAATCCAGTTTAAAGTCGTCCAGTAAATGAGTAGGCAAAGTCATTCATTTGCTACTGATTATCCTCACAAGTGTCGCAGAGGGGGGTGCTGGAGCCTATCCCAGCTGTCTTTTGGCGAGAGGCAGGGTACAGCCAATCACAGGGCACATATAGACAAACAACCATTCACACTCACATTCATACCTATGGACAATTTGGAGTCGCCAATTAACCTAGCATGTTTTTGGAATGTGGGAGGAAACCGGAGTACCCGGAGAAAACCCACGCATGCACGGGGAGAACATGCAAACTCCACGCAGAGATGGCCCAGGGTGGAATTGAACTCGGGTCTCCTAGCTGTGAGGCCTGCGTGCTAACCACTCAAATTCAGTTTGAAGTAAAACTTGATGTTTTTGTTGACATTGTCTTGTTGTCAGTATTTCCTTGTCCTCCTAGGGTCACGGGGTATGCTGGAGCCTATCCCAACTGTCTTCGAGCGAGAGGCGGGGTACACCCTGGACTGGTGGCCAGCCAATCACAGGGCACATATAGACAAACAACCATTCACACTCACATTCATACCTATGGACAATTTGGAGTCGCTAATTAACCTAGCATGTTTTTGGAATGTGGGAGTAAACCAGAGTACCTAGAGAAAACCCACGCATGCACGGGGAGAACATGCAAACTCCACACAGAGATGGCCGAGGGTGGAATTGAACTCGGGTTTCGTAGCTGCGTGGCCTGCGCGCTAACCACTCTACAGCCTGTGCAGCCTCTGTTTATACAATAGATTAAAAATAATCACTTAAAACAACAAAGTTCCCTTGACTCAGTATTTTGACTTGTCTCTACTCATCAGCAGGGTCGTCCCTGAACGCAGCATAGATGGATCCCCCTTTACCTGATATATTTTCCCCATATCAACAACAGGATAGAAACCTTTTATAAAGGTACACTTCATGAAAAAGTCGTTCCACCTCCAAATAAACCGAATGCAATTGTAATATTTGGGTCCATGTATACGTGACTAATGATTATCTAAGCCATCATTGTGTCACTTTCCTGGTTCACGCTTCATATCCTGCAGTCCACAGGCTGGAGAACTACTACACCTGCATGCTTCACTCCTATCTTTGGGCTAAACAAAAAGTCTTCCTTTCGTGCAGATGAAATGTGACATGTCAGCAAAGACCTCGGTAAAGTTTTTACCATTTTGCATCTTATATTTTTTTGCAAGTAGACCATTTTCTCAGACCTTCAGCAGAGGGCCTTGACGACAGGATGTTGCTGATAGCAGAAGGATGGTGCCGGACAAGGATGAATGTCACATGGTTTCAGTGGTAATGTAATAGTAATGGTAATGGTTTTATTTCATTTGAACATGCATCAGATTACAATTGAATGCATCACATAATCAGTTCCCAGTTCCACATGTCCAAAAGGAGTAGGAAGAAGCAAAGCTTATTAAATCCTACCCCTCCATCTGGTACTTTTACAATCAGTAACTGTTATATTTGTTCACTTCCTGCTTTCCTATTATAGGTTTTAATTTTTTAATTTTTTAATTTTTTATTTTTTATTTTTTATTTTTTATTTTTTATTTTTTATTTTTTATTTTTTATTTTTTATTTTTTATTTTTTATTTTTTATTTTTTATTTTTTATTTAAATTTTTTTTATCAGGTACCGACATACGAGGTGATATGACCATACAATGACAATACATACAATATAATACAATGACCATACAATGACCCTCCATCTGGTACTTTTACAATCAGTAACTGTTACATTTGTTCACTTCCTGTTTTCCTAATGTAGTTGAAGTTTTTTGGGGTTTTTTTTTTTCATGACTTTTTAGATTTTTGTCACGTACCCAAGTAGGAGGTGATATGACCACCCAATGACATAATGGGTACCATAGTAAGTGTCAATATGGTGATATACGTATATAGCACATCATGACTGGTTCAAGACTCTTCATCCTTGTATTTAGCAAACATCAACTGCTTGAATTGGCTCATCGTTGTGCATTGTTTGAGGGTCTTACTCAATCCATTCCATAGTTTGATTCCACATACTGAAATGGCTTTTTAACATAGTCCTAGCATATAAGTGTTTTATTTAAATGTAGTTCTTCCCTGAGATCATATTTCTCTTCTCTCGTAGAGAAGTATTGGATGACATTTTTAGCTAATTGGTTATTTTTTAGCCTTATGCATTATTTTAGCTGTTTGAAGATGAACTATATCAGCAAGTTTAAGTATTTGTGATTTTAGAAATAAGGAGTTAGCATTATGAATTATTCTTACGACCCTTTTTTGCAGTACATTTAGCGAGTGAATATTGCCTTTATAGTTGCCAGTGGGGTTTGGTGTAGTCTGAATAAAAGCAAAACACTGCAATGCATGAAGATGAAGAATAAAGACAAGTGACGCATGAGGACATGACGGTGACGTCATATGCGCTGGAAGGATATTCATTTTTTTGAATATCTGTAAGCTTTTGTGTAACAGCGACTCACCTCCATCATCATGTGACAATCAGAATGCAGCATCCACAGCAATGGGGGAGTTCGAGATGGGGAGGGGGGGGCGAGCACAGTGAGCCAGGGCATGGTAAACAACTAGGACAGGCACACACCAAGACACACGCTGACTATTGTGGACAAGCCTTCACTTTCCATTAAGTTCAGTGTTGCCCCCAGGATGGGGTAAAAATACTCCACCATGGAGGACCGACACAACAACGGTGTGTCTCTTGTGTGTGTCTGCATTAACGGGAAAAAAAATAATTCAATAGTATTTACAAATATACACAAACGCAGTCTGATTTATTCATGCAATCTCCTTCAGCAAATTGGAATGAGGATTTTTTCCAATCGAGTCTTTCTTCCGAAAATTAAATCTGCAGTATGTTAATCCTGGAGGATAGAATTGTGGAGGAGAGAACAAGTCGTGATGTACCCTAACTAGGACATGAGTGGGCGTTTTAAACCCTTCAGCGTGAAAAGCCTCGCACCGCATGCACTAATACACCCCGTGACTTCCACATACTGGATGACATCACACTAGCGTACTTCGTTTTTTCCTGATTTCTTTTTTTTTCTTCCATGTTTGTCACACAGACCATCAAAAAAATGTCAATATTAGAATATTAGTTAGTAACAACTGACATGACCCTGTGTGATTGCCTCATAAAGCTACTAACTGGTTGGGTTACCCTAAGCAGCATCAACTGCAATCAAGCGTTTGATTAACTTGCAATGAGTCTCTTACAGTGCTATGGAGGAATTTTGCAGAATCCTGTATTCTCCTTTATCGGAATTCATGCTTCCATTTATCACAGCAAGTTTTCCAGGTCCTGAAGCAGCAAAACAGCTCCAGACCATCACACTACCACCACCATATTTTACTTTATATTTATATATATTTTACGCCAAAGTCTTCATTTGGTTTTTAGTGGACTTGCTGGTGTGTTTTGGATCATTGTCCGGCTGAAGAACCCAAGTTGGTTTCAGCTTGAGGTCACCAACAGATGGCCGGACATTCTCCTTTATCAGAATTCATGCTTGCATTTATCACAGCAAGTCTTCCAGGTCCTGAAGCAGCAAAACAGCCCCAGACCATCACACTACCACCACCATATTTTACTTTTCTGGTCATGCCACAGCATCTCAATAGGATTCAGGTCAGGACTTTGACTAGGCCACTCCAAAGTCGTCATTTAGTTTTTCTTCAGCCATTCAAAGGTGGACTTGCTGGTGTGTTTTGGATCATTGTCCTGCTGAAGAACCCAAGTTGGTTTCAGCTTGAGGTCACCAACAGATGACCTTCAGCAGAGTTCATGCTTCTATTTATCACAGCAAGTCTTCCAGGTCCTGAAGCAGCAAAACAGCCCCAGACCATCACACTACCACCACCATATTTTACTGTAGGTATGATGCACCATTACTTTTAAGCTAGATATGATGGGACACACACCTTTCAAAAGTTAAACTTTTATCTCATCAGACCACAGAGTATTTTCCCAAAGATCTTGGGGATCATCTAGATGTTTTCTGGCAAAATTGAAACGAGCCTCAATGTTCTTTTTGTTCAGCAGTGGTTTTGGTCTTGGAACTCTGACATTCAGGATGCTGGGTAACTTCCTGTTACTTCCTGTGGTAGAAGATGAATGAATGAATATTATTAATTAGCCTATTATTATTACAATCATCATTATTCTTCTTCTGATTATTACTAGTACCACCAGTAGTAGTAGTAGGCTAGTATTAGCCTGCTTATTGGCTTGCTTATTAGCGTGCTTTTGCCCTATTATATGAAATGTTTCAGATATTTTTTTTGTAAAAAAAAAAATCAATATTAATTTTTTAATCAATAAAAAATATAAAATTATTTAGGAAAAATGTATACAATTTTTAGCCTGCTTTTGCCCTACTATATGAAATTTGTCATATATTATTTATATATTTTTTCATAGATTTTTTTTTTACAAAAAATCTATAAAAAATATAAAATTATTTAGGGGGGCTTAAGAATATTTTATGGGGGCTTGAGGCCTAATGACGCCACTGCCACATACAACCGCATCCTCTCTTTATTTTGTAGCAAACACAGATATACTACCCCCCTCCCCCCGATACTGCAAGCGTATTCTCAAGCTTGTGTTTGACAAATCACCACATTAAATGCGGGCCATTTTAAGAGCACCCTCCTTCCCTGTCCTTATTGCTTTCAGATAAAACTGCAATATTTCCATCCGTCAACCATGCTAATAACACACACACACACACACACATCCATGGTCATTAATAATGTACTGATGGCAATGCTGAGGTTACTGACCCATTGCAGACCCATTCATCAAACAATACAACAAGCATATGATATTAATACATATACAGTAGATGAATGTCTCCCATTCACGTAAATTGAGCCCTTCCCTTTTCCAGGGGCGGAAACTATAAGGACGAATGTGATAGAAAACAGATAAGATGAACTTGTGGTATTTACAGCAGCAATATATTGTGGGAGAAACCATGTAAACAGGCAGAGGACACACACATTCTGACAGGTACATCAGACACACAAATTCAAGCCCTGCAAAGGTGATGTACGGAATCATTTCCTAATTATAGATACATCCGTCGTCCTGTTATCTGTGAGATGTAATTGAATGACCTGAACGTAATGAAGTGTATCTGGCGGGGCCGTCATCCAAGGAGGCTCAATAAAGTGTTGAAGAGGCCATTATGATACGGGATTGTTGAAGTTGTATTGTACTGGCCTCTAGCGGTGATGAGGAGAAGTGCAAATACTCAATGTGTTTCATGGCATGCTGTAACAACAGATTACATAAAATAAGCATGTTGATGGGCCCAATATATATCAAAACATATTAAACATTTTAAACATATTAAACCATATTTTATACGTCTTAATCATTTCTAAATTTCTGTTTTTAAACTTTTAACATGAAAAATGTAGCTGGCACACTTGTCACCAAGATAGTCAGATGCAATGTGTAGTTTGTACAAAAAACATAACACGTCAACACAGGAAGTTAACAAATTATTAGTAATTACTAATTTTAAGATTAAATAAACCAAACAATCCCTATGATACAGGAAATGCCACCAGTTTAAAGAACCAATTCAATTTGAAGCCCAAGTTCAGCAATGGGTTAGGTTGCATAGCAACGGAAGTAGGCGGTGTCACTTATGGCAGTAGCCAATAGGGGGGCGAAGGGCGGGGCGTCCTCCTCAAACACGAAAGGAGGAGGAGCGGGGAAACGGAGCTGCATGTAGCTGTGTAGCTAGTCAGATGCAATGTGTAGTTTGTACAAAAAAACATAACACGTCAACACAGGAAGTCAACAAATTATTAGTAATTCCTAATTTTAAGATTAAATAAGATCCTTCTAAATAAACCAAACGATCGCCATTATACAGGAAATGCCACCAATTCAATTCAAAGCCCAAGTTCAAGCAATGGGTTAGGTTGCATAGCAACGGAAGTAGGCGGTGTCATTTATGGCAGTAGCCAATAGGGGGGCGAAGGGCGGGGCATCCTCCTCAAACACGAAAGGAGGAGGAGCGGGGAAACGGAGCCGCATGTTCAGACCCCCGGCAAGGACTCAGGCCCGCCCATTAGCTACTACTAACATCCTATTTCATAGCTGGCGCTTGTTGAAACTCCATTGTGAGGCCGTGAAAAAATGTCCAGCTTCAACTGGAAACCGTTTGTATACGGCGGGCTGGCTTCTGTGACGGCGGAATGCGGTGAGTTGATGTGTGGGAGGAAGCCGCCCAGGAGGCCCGAATGCGTGGCTTGTCTGTCTGGCTCTGTCGTGTCCGTGCTGACTGCATGGTGGTCTGTGTGACAGGTACATTCCCAATCGACTTAGCCAAGACACGTCTTCAGGTTCAAGGCCAAGTAGGCGACAGTAAATACCGAGAAATCCGGTACCGGGGTATGCTGCACGCCATGGTCAGGATAGTACGAGAGGAGGGCGTTCGAACACTGTATTCAGGGTATGTACAGTAGCTCCTATTTGTGTTCATATGCATGTTATCACTATCCACTTTCACTTTTATTCAAGTATACATTCAATAATTTCCCGTAAATGGAACCACTTCCACTTTTCGAACACGTGTGGGTGTCGATTGTATCAAAATATGTATTGTATCAATCGCAAAGGAAGTACTGGTATCGAACCTACACCGCCATTTTTCAGGTTTTGTTGTTTGTATTCTTATTTAGGGAATAAGTCAAAGTACACAGGAGGGAAACAATTTTATGTAATAAAATGGAACTGGGGAATTATTTAATTAAAATTAAAATATAATATATTAAAATATATATAATTTTTATATATAATATATAAAAATAGAAATATATTAAATTTCTATTTAAATATATTATATATTTTATATATATAATAAAAATGATATATATATATATATGTTAAAATAATATATATATATATAAATCTATTTTATTTATATAATTTAATATGCAATTAATAATAAAATGGAACTGGGAATTATTTAATTAAAATTAAAATATAATATATTAAAATATATAATATATATAATTTTTATATAATATATTTAATTTTTATTTAAATAGAAATATATTTATTTTCTATTAAAATATCTAATAATTTTCTATAAATATATTAGATATTTTATATATATAATAAAAATGATATACATATTAGATATTTTTAAGTAATATATAAATATATTTTATGTATATAATTAATACACAATTAAAATAATAAAATCATTATTATTTTATGATACTGTTCCATTGGTTTATATTGTTGTATTTATGTCGTAATGCCTTTTTTTTTATTGTGGTTCCAGGCTGGACCGTATTGAGTAGGATTCCTTATTATAGTATTAATAATCATAATATTATTATTATGGAATCTTTTCATAGAACATATTATTACAACATTATTCAACATTAATAGAGCTCTCTAAGCATGAAATAACACCCCTATAGTCACATTTACCCAATACGTGTTGCTGTAAATGTGTTCCATGTTGTTCTTATATATATATATATATATATATATATATGTAACTATTATAGGATCGCTCCCGCCATGCTGCGCCAGGCATCCTACGGGACCATCAAAATTGGCACATACCAGAGCTTCAAGCGGTTGCTGGTTGACAGGCCCGAGGGTGAGGCCCGCTTTCTATTCCAACATGCATGCGCCTGTCTGAACGGTTGGCCCAACGGCTCGACAAAACCTGCCTACTTTCGAAGTGTTTATGCAAAAACACGACAGCTGCTATGTAAAGTCTAACTTGTGCTCCTGTCTGCCCATCAGATGAGACACTGTTGACGAATGTGTTGTGTGGCATTCTCTCCGGGGTCATCTCTTCCTCCATCGCCAACCCCACGGATGTGCTGAAGGTAGCTAAAGGCTCAAATTACCATTCTGTTGTAGAAGAACAGGTTGGACTGACTTGTGCGTTTTCTGAGAATGTCAAACACACTGAGAAGCTGCGACTACAGTTACAAAGACGGCTGTAGTGTGCTGCCAATGCACGAGACTCGTCACACGTCAACGTTTCAGATCATCAAATTTTAATATTAGTCAATGCCAATCTGCATGGCCTTGCGGAAAAACATGGTTTCCCCCTAAAGCTAATAACTGGTTGGACCACACTTAGCGGCAACAACAATGAATCACTGTACTTGCTACACTACCATGCTTCTATTCATCACAAGTATTCCAGGTCCTGAAGCAGCAAAACAGCCCCAGACCATCACACTACCACCACCATATTTTACTGTTGTTATTTACTGTTGTTATGATGTTGTTATGACTTTTACACCAGAGTGTTTTTGCCAAAGGTCTTTGTCAAAGGTCAAAGGTTACTGTTGTTATGATCTTTTTCTGAAATGCAGCGTTACTTTTCGCGATACACATCTTTGAAAAAGTTCTCCTCAGGCCAAAGAGTATTTTCCCAAAGACTCCCAGTCTTCCAAAACAGCCCCAGACCATCACACTACCACCACCATATTTTACTGTTAGTATGATGTTCTTTATCTGAAATGTGGTATTACTTTTACACCAAATGTTATGGGACACACACCTTTCAAAAAGTTTAATTTTTGTCTCATGAGACCACAGGGTATTTTCCCAAAGGTCTTGGGGATCATCAAGATGTTTTCTGGCAAAATTGAGTTGTTCAGCAGTGGTTTCGGACCTCTGCCATGCAGGCCATTTTTACCCAGCACTGACCTCAACTGAGGCAAATAAGGCCTGAAGTTCTTTAGATGTTGTTGTGGGGTCTTTTGTGACCTTTTGAATGAGTTGTTGCTGCGCTCTTGAGGTCATTTTGGTTGACCGGCCACTACTGAGAAGGTTAACCACTGTTCCATGTTTTGGTCATTTGTGGATGATGGCTCTCACTGTAGTTGGCTGGAGTCCTAAAGCTTTAGAAATGGCTTTATAACCTTTTCCAGACTAATTGAGCTCAATTTTCACACATTTAGTTTGTGTTCACACTTTGTGTTTCTCCTTTATTAATAATAAGAAGTTTAATTTGAAAACAGTTGTGTTGTCATTGACTGACATTGACATTTACGTTTGACTTTTTCACACCACTGTGTATACTTTATGTACCTCTGAACCAATGTTGTTAAAGTCGTATTAAAATGTCACCGACTACTTGTACTAGCTGTGGGAAGTCATGTGTAAACATACCCTTATACATGACAAAGACTAATGCTAATCTAACTTTTTGTAAAGGCAATTCTCTTTGGATTTGGATTAGATTAGATTGCATAAGTGTACCTAATGAAGCGGCCAACCAGTGTGCTTATCCTGGTCCTGAGACATAGTTACGTTAAACCTTCACTGGCGACTTATTAATAGACGTGAGGCCTTCAAGGCTGAACATAGTCTTCTGTAAATGATACGGTTGCATGAATATGATTTGTGTACGCATGCTAAAGGGCCCCGCTGAAGGCAGGATGACCTCATGTGCGTTGAATGCCTTTTATTAAGAGTTAACAGATATGAGCAGCTGAGGACTTACAATCACTGTGTGTGTGTGTGTGTTGCCAAGTGGTCATGAGACAAAATGGAGGACTAATATGTGAAAGCGTAGCAAGGGAAGCTTCAGCTAAAGAATGTTCCCGGACAAGGAAAAAATGCAGACAGACCGATTTGCCAAAAAGTCCTTCAAACTTTTTGTCTTTGCTCTCCAATGGCTACCATAGTTAATTAATGCTAATGTTTTCTGTTTAAGAGTTGTGTCCTTTATATATTTACTTGTCTTATCCAAAGGTGTGTGTCTCTGCTTTGTCAGATCCGCATGCAAGCCCAGGGAAATGTGATCCAGGGCAGTATGATGGGCAACTTCATCAACATCTATCAGGAGGAAGGGACCAGGGGACTTTGGAAGGTACAAACCACTTCTTTTACTTGCTACCATTCCTGACATTAAAAATAATAATCATTAAACATGAACTGCAATGTGTAAACCAAGTGTGTCCAAAGGGTGACCCCACGGCCAATTTTAGGGTGCTGCAATGTTTTTTTATTGGCCCGTGGCACATTCTAAACATATATAATTTAACAAGAAAACAAAAAAGTCCAAATATTAATAGAAAATGTTGTGTTTTTACAAGGATAACACAATATTATGAGGAAATATAAATATTAAAGAAAAAAGAGGTTGTTTTTAAAAGTTGTAAAATGAGAAACAAACACAGCAAAACAATTGTGGGGGGGGGGTAATTTGCCGGAAAAAGTTTTAATGTTATGAGCATAAAGTCTAAATATTTTGAGAACAAATTTACGAGAAAAAAGTTGAAATAGTTGGATAATTAAAAAAAAAGAAGCAAAAATAGGATAATAACGCAGTAGTTTTACCAGAATAAATTCTAAATATTACAAGAAAAAAGTAGTATTATATGTTTCAATTTTATGAGAATAAAGTCATAATATTTTAGTAGTAGTAGTTAAAATATACAAAAAATATATGCTACTTTTTAAAAGTTTTAATATTATGAGAAAAAAATAAAAACATATAAATAAATATAAAATAAAAAATAAAATAAATATTTCTTATACATTTTTATAAATATAAAAATAAAAAATGAAGTCATATTTTGGGGGAAATTAGGTTGAGGAATAAGTTATAATATTATAGAACTAAAATCATAACATTTTCAGAGATGTTCATATGGTTCATCATTAATTGTTGCACTTTTTTTTTTATTATTTTGTACTGGATTTCTGCAGCCTAATTTGGCTTTAAGCACATTGCGCCCTCTGCTGGTTGCTGCCAAAAAGTGCTTTACTCATTTACTGTACGCAATAACTTAATAATAATTAATAATTCCTTGTGAGATGGAGAAATAAAATAACAGCTATAGGAATATAGGATGCAGGAAGAGCTTAGACAATGATGGTGTATGATCTTGCCAATCTCGCCTCTCTTCCTCCATCAGGGTGTGTCTCTGACTGCTCAGCGAGCGGCCATTGTCGTCGGAGTCGAACTGCCGGTCTATGACATCACCAAGAAGCACCTGATTCTGTCGGGTCACATGGGCGACACCGTGTACACGCATTTCTTGTAAGTGAGTGCAGGAGCGGATCAGGAAGAGGAAATTAGAAGCCGTGCAGCAAGACACCGGAGTATGTTTTTAAGGTGCAACCAGTTAAGGAGCAGACATGCGCCTCCAGGCTGTGATGCTGACTTTCAGTTCGTGTTAGGTTGGTGTCTGCTTTTTATTTGCTGAGCGGCAAATCGGATCAGCTGTGCTCCCGCGATTACACGACATTCCAGTTAGACCAGTAACTATGGGATCTGAGGCTATTTTTCATGGAGAAAAATCCATGCACCCATCTACTGTGGCGTGACAAAAGATTTTTAATTTATCGCTTGTTTGTCACACTTAAATGTTTCAGATCATGAAACACAGAATCCAGTTTTTAAGGGAAGAAACATGGCCGCCACTGTTAAACATACATTAACTAAGGCCTCACTTGCCTCAGTTAAGGTCGGTGTTGACTCCACCATAAGAAAAACACTGGGCAAAAACAACCAAGACCAAAATCAGAAAAAGAACATCATACCAACAGTAAAATATGGTGGTGGTAGTGCGATGGTCTGGGGCTGTTTTGCGATTCTGTGATAAATAGAAGCATGAATTCTGCTGAAAGAGAATGTCCGACCATCTGTTGGTGACCTCAAGCAGCAGGACAATGATCCAAAACACACCAGCAAGTCCACCTCTGATTGGCTGAATAATGGCATGACCAGTATGGCCGAATGACAACAATTCTGCAAATTCAAATCAACTGCAAATGCTATAAAATGCAACACTTTTTCACACCACTGCACGTTCACGTCGACTGAAGCATCCATCTTGCTATAAAATGTCCACCGTTGATTAAAAGACAATCAGGGGAAATAAAGACTAACCACTTCCTTTGTCTTCTTACGGCATACAGGTCTAGTTTCGTGTGTGGTCTTGCTGGAGCGTTGGCTTCCAACCCTGTGGATGTCGTCCGAACACGTATGATGAACCAGAGAGGAGGAGCTTTGTACCAGGGAACACTGGACTGTCTGCTGCAGGTCAGTCCACATCAGGGGTGTCCAAAACACATACAGGAAGTGAAAGGATGCAAGGGACACTTTGATATTTTCTAAAGAAGAAAAATGCATCTCGGCTTTGTCGTAGTGGTGAGAAAACTTATTAATAATGAGTATTTGGCCTTGGCACTTTGTTATATTTTTGTTAATAGTGAGAAAATTTTTTTCTTTAATATTTCAGCTCTATGCTACTAAAATGACATTATTTTTCCTCATAATATTATGAGGAAATACTATTAATAAAAAAGAAAATAAAAAATAAAATAAAAATATAAAATAAATAAATAAATTAAATTATTAATTAAAAATAAAATATTTTTATATATTAAAAATGTCAAATCTTTCTTGTAATATTTTGACTTTATTCTCATGAAAGTACTGCATTTTTCCCAATTTTTTTCAAATTTTGCAACTATTCATATATTAAATAATATTTTGACCTTATTCCCATAATATTCTAACTTTTTCTGCAACCAAAAAATCAAACTTTATTTTGTGTCTGTTCTCATAAGACTTTTTTCTTTATTATTTTAGCCCTATGGTACTAAAATTACATTATTTTTCCTTATAATATTATGAGAAAATATTCTTAAATCTCTAATTTCTCTTGTAATATTTTGACTTTATTCTCATGAAATTACTGAATTTTCCCCACATTTTTTCAAATTCTGCAACTATTCATTTATTAAATAATATTTTGACTTTATTCCCATAATATCATAACTTTTTCTGCAACCAAAAATTCTAACTTTATTTTGTTTGTTCTCATAAGACATTTTTCTTTAATATTTCAGCTCTATGCAACTAAAATGACATTATTTTTCCTCGTAATATTATGAGGAAATATTCTTAAAAATGTCATATTTTTCTTGTAATATTTTGACTTTATTCTCAGGAAATTACTGTATTTTTTTCCACATTTTTCAAATTTTGCAACTATTCATATATTAAATAATATTTTGACCTTATTCCCATAATATTATAACTTTTTCTGCAACCAAAAATTCCAACTTTATTTTGTGTTAGTTCACATGATATTTTTTTCTTTAATATTTCAACTTTAAGGAGCTAAAATAACTTTTGTTTTTAATATTATGTTGTTAAACTTTTCTCTGAATATATGCTACTGGCCCTTTAAAAAAAAAAAAAAAAAAAAAAAAAAAAAAAAAAGCAGCTTAAGCCACATCTCTGTTGTACATATTGGAGCCCATAGACGAAAACAGTGTGTACATAAACATATTCAAACTTATGCTATCTGAGTTAGCTTCAGCAAGGACTTGTCCCAATGTCCAATGTCCAATGTCCCAATGTCCCAATTTGACGCTCAGTAATGTGATTAATACTCGGCCATCTTGTTGAAAAAGCCATTACGAGCGTCTTAGCCAACCACCAATTTTATAATCGTGTCCAAGGGAGTCTTTTCACAAATAACGATGACGCAACAACAAGAGCAAGGGGTTGTATGTGACCAAAGAATACTTAAAACCAAAGAGGTGTACCTTTTTAGAACTAAATCAATACTAAGCACTCTGAGTCAGGATATCTCATCCCGTGTTGTCTCCTGCGACTCCTTCAGTTTGAGGCGAATTGCTTTGTTTCACATTCGACGGCGGTGCTGCATATCTTTCAGTGTGCTTAAATATTTAGCCCAAGCCGTCACGACGCCAATTTCCCAGCTAAAAGCACCCAAAGGATTGTTGAATAATGATCAAGGGATAACAAGCTGAAGTGTGTTTCAAACCTGTTTGTCTTCGCCTCCTCAGACGTGGCGCTCCGAGGGCTTCATGGCCCTCTACAAGGGCTTCTTCCCCAACTGGCTCCGTCTGGGCCCGTGGAACATCATCGTATCCTTTAAACATCTCGTTAGCGCTGCACTCTGTTGTTTATCTACTGTGATGCAATGTCGTTTGGCGCTGTAGAAATCGGCGAGAGGCGGGGCTACACCCTGGCCTGGTGGCCAGCCAATCACAGGGCACATATAGACAAACAACCATTCACACTCGCATTCGTACCTATGGACAATTTGGAGTCGCTAATTAACCTAGCATGTTTTTGGAATGTGGGAGGAAACCGGAGTACCCGGAGAAAACCCACGCATGCACGGGGAGAACATGCAAACTCCACACAGAGATGGCCGAGGGTGGAATTGAACTTGGGTCTCCTAGCTGTGAAGCCTGCACCCTAACCACTCGACAGCCCTGGTTAACATCATCAATCAATCATTAAAACCAAAACGGACTCTAACCAAAGCAAATGTTTGCATTGAAAATAATGTAAATCCAATTAATTTGTTCCAGACAACCAAAAAATAATTACAAATGATGGATGGGCAACTTTTAGCATCACTTTTGTCGGGACCCCCCCCCTCCAAAAAAAAAATACATTAACAAAACAGCCTATCCTAGCTGTTTTCGGGCGAGAGGCGGGGTACACCCTGGACTGGTGGCCAGCCAATCACAGGGCACATATAGACAAACAACCATTCACACTCACATTCATACCTATGGACAATTTGGAGTCACTAATTAACCTAGCATATTTTTGGAATGTGGGAGGAAACCGGAGTACCTGGAGAAAACCGGGGAGAACATGCAAACTCCACACAGAGATGGCCGAGGGTGGAATTGAACTCGGGTCTGGTTAGCTAATGTATTCAAGATATTTACATCATGAAATGACTAAGGCAACATAAAAATATTCACATTTGAGAGGCTAAAATCCCAGATTATTTACATTTCAAAAACAAAATAGTTGTCGATTAATTGGATAAATGATTAATCATCGATTCATTGATTAATTGTTGCAGCTCCTTGACTCCATGTCCAGTTCTTCCTCACATATGAGCAGCTCAAGAAGATCAACATCTGAGTGGCGTAGCGTCCAGAAATGTTGAATATGAGCACAAGTTTCCGAGACGAGAGGACCAAAATTATCTGGACTGGGATGGATCCTTGACGGAACCGCCGGGTCCGCAGGAATTGATGGACACCCTCGTTTGCCGTGGCATGGAGTCTTGTGTGGGCTACGTGTTTTTCCTCAAGCCTGCTGTGGCTTATGTGGGAAAAATGGCTGCGACTTCCGCAAAGGGACGCTTTGGAATTTGATATTTTTAGCTCACGCGAAATGCTTCGTTAAGAATCAACCGACAGATTCATGTACCAACACTCCGCCCACTTCCGGGACGCCACAGTGGCCTCTGTTCATACGTGAATGTCTGAGGCTTGAATGTCACCAGAATAATGTTCAATTTCAAAGCGGCCTTAAATTTTGCCAGTAGAGGGACGTTGCACATGTTTGAGAGCAGCTGACAATCACTGCAGTCATTCCCTTTCGAAATAGCAAGAGTGCTTTTAAGTCAACACACTTGGACTCGTATTTTTTCCAAATATATTTCTAAATTGAGAGCAATTTAAGCAAGAAAACTTTGCGTTATTGAAAGCATCCTGAAGCTGGAAACCTCTGTTAGCTAGTTAGCTAGTAGGACCGTGCATCTTTTAAGACCAGTTGAATTTGAATGAATTTACATTTTGCACTTTTAGATTAAAAGTTAGCTTAAAATGTACAAAAAGAAGAAATGGGGAGTGAGACAAAAAAATGGAGTAAGCAATTTCCTGCAAGCTAGCATTAAAGTGAAATTGGTTATTCATCATCCGATTAAAAGACCACAGCTAAAAAAAAAAAATCCTAACATAGACACACCCCCCCGGAACATCTCCAAATAGCCACTTTTCGTTTGACGCCCCTGCACAAGCTGAAACTAAATTTTTCCATTGAAGGATCGCGACAGGACCCCCCTCTTCAAAGTGCCGTATGGAAAACAGATGCTGATTGTTATTGGACTGCAATTAGATATTTTGGAGGTCATATTTTTTGTTCCATGAACATCAGGATCAGGAGGTCTTGCTTATGAAGCTCAACAATCCGACCACCTTTTTTTTGCCTTTGCCATCAAGAGATGGCAAAAAAAAGACATTGAATCCACTTTGAAAAGGATCGAGTGTGCGTTTTTTTCACAAATATATTTTGAAATTGAGAGCAATTTAAGCAAGAAAACATTGCGTTATTTAAAGCATCCTGAAGCTGGAAACCTTTCAGTTAGCTAGTTAGCTAGCAGGACCCTGCATCTTTTAAGACCAGTTGAAAACGTGAATTAATTTACATTTATTTTGCACTTTTAGATTAAAAGTTAGCTTAAAATGTAAAAAAAGAAGAAATGGGGAGTGAGACAAAAAATTGAGTAAGCAATTTACTGCAAGCTAGCATGAAAGTGAAATAGGTTATTCATCATCCGATTAAAAGACCACAGCTAAAAAAAAAAAAATTCTAACATAGACACGCCCCCCCTGCAACATCTCCACATAGCCACTTTCCGTTTGACACCCCTGCACAAGCTGAAACTCCCTTTTTCCATTGAAGGATCACGACAGGACCCCCCTCTTCAAGGTGCTGTATGGAAAACAGATGCTGATTGTTATTGGACTGCAATTAGATATTTTGGAGGTCATATTTTTTGTTCCATGAACATCAGGATCAGGAGGTCTTGCTTATGAAGCTCAACAATCCGACCACCTTTTTTTTTTGCCTTTGCCATCTAGAGATGGCAAAAAAAATTACATCGAATCCACTTCGAAAAGGATCGGGTGTGCGCTTTTTTCCCCAAATATATTTCTAAATTGAGAGCAATTTAAGCAAGAAAACTTTGCGTTAGTGAAAGCATCCTGAAGCTGGAAACCTCTCAGTTAGCTAGTTAGCTAGGAGGACCCTGCATCTTTTAAGACCAGTTGAGAACTTGAATGAATTTACATTTTGCACTTTTAGATTAAAAGTTAGCTTAAAATGTAAAAAGAAGAAATGGGGAGTGAGACAAAAAATATTCATCATCCAATCAAAAGACCAAAGCTAAAAAAAAAAATCCTAACATAGACACGCCCCCACTGGAACATCTCCACATAGCCACCTTCCGTTTGACGCCCCTGCACAAGCTGAAACTCACTTTTTCCATTGAAGGATCACGACAGGACCCCCCATCAAGAGATGGCAAAGGCAAAAAAAAACAGCTGAAACAAGCCAATTTCCGTTTGACTCCCCTACACAAGCTGAAACTCACTTTTTCCATTGAAGGATCACGACAGGACCCCCCTCTTCAAGGTGCCGTATGGAAAACAGATGCTATCTGATGGATATTGGACTGCAATTAGATATTTTTGGGGGTTATTTTTTATGAACATCAGGATCAGGAGGTCTTGCTTATGAAGCTCAACAATCCGACCACCTTTTTTTTTTGCCTTTGCCATCAAGAGATCGCAAAAAAAATGAATTGAATCCACTTTTTTTGTGGTCTCAAACCTTTGATCTGGTGATGAACAACCTGTTTCAACTGTAAATTGCTTACTCAAGATTATTTTTGCAAGATCCAATAGTACAATTTTACATCTGGTCTGAACATTTTGATAAGGAATGTATTTGCGTGGATATTTGTTTACCGCTTATTTGCACTACAATTGCTGTTACCGCCAACTATAACCTTTTCTTCCATTGTTTATTTTCTATATCTCCTGGCTTTACTGTTCCTTGCTGCCAAATTTGCAATAATGTTGTCTTTTAAATGTTGTTGCAAAGGCTGCTGGATGGGTGTTAAATAATAATAAATAATTTAAAAAAAGAGTTGTTGCATTTCCGTCCTTTCACCACAGTGTGGCGCTGTGTAGCTTCCACCCAGTTCATTCCAGAGCCCACTTCACAATCCCCACCAGCCCTCATCTTTGAGGCCACGGATCTAGCACACTTGCTTCTGAGGGATCGCCCCGGCCTGTCTCCAAAACACGCGGCATGCCACAAAACATCGACCTATGAATTATTCACAGGGAGTCGAACATGTAATTGTTCTTGTTTCAGCGGGTAAATTCCCA
The DNA here is from genome assembly GCF_030265055.1 of Doryrhamphus excisus. Taxonomy (NCBI): domain Eukaryota; kingdom Metazoa; phylum Chordata; class Actinopteri; order Syngnathiformes; family Syngnathidae; genus Doryrhamphus; species Doryrhamphus excisus. The sequence goes on from NC_080468.1 coordinate 12,921,919, forward strand.
GTTTTCCCTCATCAGAGCTGTTTAGATGCTGACGGCTCCAGGGAACACGGCGAGAAACACACTGTGGTGAACTCCAGTCTGTGTTGTGTTTGTGTGCCTTGTTCTTTTTATTTTGGGAGTGTCACCATGGGACTTATTACTTGGGAATATTATGAAAACTTTGGACTAAGCCACCACAAGTTGCACTTCTGGGTGAATATTGCTGGGTTTTATAACTTTATTGAAAATATTTCCATATACAAAGTGTATTTTTATGGTTGTGGTTTAAACATCTTTCTCCAATTAGAGAACACAAATGGTGGGGTGTTGTGGGTTTGCCCCCCCCCCCCCCCCAATTGGCACTTTAGCCTGGCATCCCGTTTTTTACAAGCTGGACAACTTTGGCCAAGAGGGATTCCGGCAGTCACAGCCATGCTGCATTGTGGCTTTTATTTGCTGCCTGGCCCAAGGGTGCGGTGGGGAAGTGGAGAGGGGGGGTTGGCTCAATTGTGTTCCAGGGATCAGAGTGGGCTTTTGTGTCAAAAGGATAAGGCTATGCTCTGCTCCAAAACCCCCTCAACCCCTTCTGTCCTTTCATTTGTTTTGTTTTTTTTTTGTTGTTTTTTTTCAGCCGTCGCTCGCATGGAAATGCGGCCCACTCCAACACCCGGCGGAATAAATGGCCAAACAAACGGGAATTTAGAAAAGGAAACAAATCTATTGGGCTCTGCTGCTCCATTTGGAAGGTCTGCAGTGTTTCTCGGCTGCACAATGCTGAAAAAGACATTTCTTCTTCTCATTACTGCTCATTATTGCCATTAGATTACAGTCTTCTATTCAACACAACAGTTTCTTAGTGAAACTATTTTCCCCGGAAAAAATAATTAGTATTTAATCTGCATCATGTCAAAAAACAAAATTCAGGAAGCCAGGAAAATACATTTAAAATGTTGTCTATAGACATTCGAACCTTGGTTAGTATCATTAATTCGTTCTGGAAGGTCTGACTCTAACCAAAATGGATGTTAACCAAAACAAACACTAGTTGCATAACAAGCTGCTGGAGATCTTCTAACAGTTTGTGGTAACCAGTGCCCTGTACTTTGTTGCCAGACCAGGACCAGCAAAAAAGGACACAAACAGACTCCTCCAGTTCCGTTCCCACAGTGAACGCGACAGTACTGCACAACATTTATGCTAACACAATGGTTATTTAGCTAGCAAAAAATAAACATGAACAGAAAAGGTGTCCGTTTTTTTTTTATTTCTAAGTCGCTCTGGAATATAAGTCACAGGAACAGCCAACCTATGAAAAAAAAAGTACGACTTATAGTCCGGAAAATACGGCAATGCATTCCAGAGTGCCAAAAACGTGAACAACAAAAGTGTTTTTATAGTTTTGCAGTTATAGTTTTCAATGCAGAAAACAATTGGAAATTATGACTGACAGGAAAATACATTTAAAATGTTCTTTATATACATTGGAACCTTGGTTAGCATCATTAATTTGTTCTGTAAGGTCCGACTCTAACTGAAATGGATGTTAACCAAAACAAACACTAGTTGCATGGTAAACTGCTGGAGATCTTCTACCAGTCTGTGGTAACCAGTGCCCTGTACTTTGTTGCCAGACCAGGACCAGCAAAAAGGACACAAACCGGACTATTTCGGAAACAACAAGACTCCTCCAGTTCCGTTCCCACAGTGAACGCGACAGTACTGCACAACATTTTTAATGGTTTTATTTCATTTGAACATGCATCAGATTACAATTGAATGCATCACATAATCAGTTCACAGTTCCACATGTCCAAAAGGAGTAGGAAGAAGCAAAGCTTATTAAATCCTACCCCTCCATCTGGTACTTTTACAATCAGTAACTATTACATTTGTTCACTTCCTGCTTTCCTAACATAGTTCAAGTTTTATTTTATTTTATTTTATTTTTATCAAGTAGTACGAGGTGATATGACCATACAATGACCCTGGTACTTTTACAATCAGTAACTGTTACATTTGTTCACTTCCTGCTTTCCTGATATAGTTTTTTTTTTTTTTGTTTGTTTGTTTTTTTGAATTTTATTTTTGTCATGTACCGAAGTACAAGTTGATATGACATTAGGAAGAAAAAAACATAAATAAGTCGCTCTGGAGTATAAGTCGCAGGAACAGCCAACATATGAAAAAAAGTGCGACTTATAGTCCGGAAAATTCGGTAATGCATTCCAGAGTGCCAAAAACGTGAACACCAAAAGTGTTTTTATAATTTTGCAGTTATAGTTTTCAATGCAGAAAACAATTGGAAATGATGACTGAAAGGCCGTCCTCATACATTTTATATGTTAAATGTCTTTTAGGCTTATTATACTGTGATAAATATTCAAAATAGTAGTATAATCAAACAGTATTCTCAGTACACTTTACTTGAAGTCAACGCCCGAGTCGACTGCTCATCTTGACCAAGATCTCAACCAACTTGGCAGGCCCCACTAACTCATGGTCGACCTACATTCACACAAGAGTAGAAGAAGACGTGTGGACCCCAGGGGGGGGCGGGATCACAAGGATGAGCCGCTGGTAACGGCGCTGCGATTGTTCCGTCAAGACGAAAAGAGGCCAACACAGCGACTGTTTAAGGAGATAATGTGAGTGGAGATTTATTCCACATGTTGGCGTCCTTTCATTGTGGAACTCCCAAGAATCAGCAAACTCTCAGCGATGAAAATATGATTTCTTGGAAAATGTTTCGATGCGGACACATGGGAATTACAGAGCGGAGGCGGACACAATATATGCGAAATATGTACGTCACAGGATATCACACGGCAGCAAATTCGTTTGTTTTTTTTGGCCAAAGTACAGCATGGAGTGACGTTTAAATACGTCTCGGAAACTTGAGTATTCACATGGAACATTGAATGACTTTTGAACAAAACTGGGTTATCCTGGAATACTATTACGTATTTTGGTAGTACACATGACAAGATGTCGGGCTCTATGATTTACGGAATTAGCGACTAAAAATGGAATCTACTGGAAACTTGTGGAAATTGACATAATACTACTACATTTTCTTTCTTATTACTTCAATTTTCTACTTATAAACACTGCTCTCATAATATTGTGTTTTCAGACCCATAATTTTAAAAATGTTGTCCTCACTCTAATTTTGAAAAAAATCTAAAAATTTTTGTTGGCCTTTTAACAAAATAAATATTCAAATTTATGCTGCCAAAATGTCATTATTTTTCCTCATAATATTACAACTTTATTCTCGAAAAATTACAAATGTTTTCTTTACATTATGAATTTATTCTTGGAAAATTACAGCAATTTTTTTCCCCATTTCTGCTGTTTTTTTTTTTTACATTTTCCAACTATTTCAACTTTCTTGCTATAAATGTTATACTCATAATATTATGAATAAATATTATAAATATAATAATAAATATTGGGTTATTTATTTCAATATTTTTTTCTCCAATATAATTTTAGAAATATTCCAGCATTCTCATAATATTAAAACTTTAAAAAAAATGTAGTACAAAAATATTGCTGTTTTTTAATTTATTTTCCAACTATTTCAAATTTCTATTCATAAATGTTGATATCTTAATACTATGACTTTATTCCCAGAATATTAGATTTTTTTCCCTAAGCAAATCTTCCAAAATAATTTTTTTGGTTTCTCATAATATTCTAACTTAAAAGTAAAAACCCAAACTTTATTCTACCAAAATGTTGTTAATTTTTGCTCATAATATTACAAATTTATTCTTGGAAAAATACAGCTATTTTTCTCCATTTTTGTTTTACATTTTCCAACTATCTTATTTTTATTCCTATAAATGTTGTACTCGTATTATTATTAATGAATATTATAAATATAATAATAAATATTGAATTATTTATTTCCAATGTAATTGTACAAAAATTCCAGCATTTTTTTCTAATAATATTAAAACTTAACTTAACTTATTAATTAAAAAATATTGCTGTTTTTTAAATTTTAAATTTATTCTCCAACTATTTGGAATGTTTTCTCATGAATGTAGATCCTGCAATACTATGACTTTATTCCCCTAATATTATATTTTTTCTTAAGCAAAGTTTTTGTTTCTCATAATATTATAACTTAAAAAATGTTTTTTAAAAAATCTACTTGATGTTACCAAAATGTTGTTAATTTTCCTAATAATATTACATTATTCTTGTTTTATTTTAGTTTCCTTGTTAAATTATATTATGAGAATGTTCCGCGGTCCCAAGCCGCACTTTGGATACCACTGCTTTAGTAACCTATTCATCCTTAGATCTTAGCTGAAAGTCGCCGTTTTGCTCCTTTCTTCTCAACTAATGTACCAACTATTTGTATAACACGTCAGACTACCAACAAAGCTTTGCTCTAAAATGTGTTGCGAGCGAATAAATCCGGGAATGCTGTCAAGATAACATCTGCACACATCCTAGTTCGACAACTTGGCTTTTACGTAACTCCCAAGGATAAAACACTGGGAGGAGTTCATCGCCGCTCAGACATGACAACCGACCATCTGTTTAACTCCCACCGTCACAACCTCGTCTCTTTTTACATCATGTGCTCGGTTACAGATCCCCTATTAGTAACGCTGCCTCTGATTGGCCGGGGAAATCTGCTTGATTTCCAATTCTCTGCAGATGGGCGACTGACTTTGGGGCCTGCTCGGATTGGGCGGGTTCCCAGGTGCAGACTCGTGTCTGAAGTTCCGGGTCTTACATCTTTGGCGCTCGCTTCTTCTTGAAAAAAAAAAAAAAAAAAAGAACAAGCAGAATGGATGATGATTTTAGGCGGTGGGGAAGATGAGTGGAATATGGCGAAGTGTGTGGGAGTGACGACAGACGTGAACGGCGGGGATCAGATGTTAGGTGGAGTCGCTGGGGAGGTACTTTTATGGGGTCTTGGCGTGTGGAGGATGGGGTCAGCGCCACGAGAAAAAAAAACACTGATGGGAAGAGGGGGAGGATCCATGTTGCATTTAATACCGTAGGAAACATCACACTTCAAAATGCTACAGTTGAACATTTCTATAAACCCGATCCCTGCAATGCATTTTTTAATGAAAATGAAGAAGCAAAAAAAAAAAAAATGAAAGTAATACCACCTTTACTTTGAAATGACATAAGAGTTATTGACCGTCCATTGCGTGAGTGGAAATGAGTGTTGCGTTTGTTCTGACACAAACTCCACTATGTGTTTATCTTCAAACAGATGACTGATGATCTCCATCAGGAGAGAACAGTAACATCACACACGGAACTCAAGCAGGGCCAGAGGCATACTAGTAAAAAAACTAAATACATAAATACATATGACATGTGTAGGCTCTTATAACATACTCTTATATTATTATTATTATTAGAAATGATTTAACTGTTAGCATGTTTTTTAGTTCCCATCAGAAAAACTGTGGTTGTAAATTTGTGTTGGACTTAATGGTGGCTGATTGTTGCCAATTTGGGGCAGGTGTGTGTGTTTTGCACTGAAAGACCTTGGCTTCCTGTGATTGGCTGCAGCAGCGGCGCCGCCATCCATAAGAGGAAGCCACCAGGAAGTGGAAGAGCCCATGCCATCTCTCTCTTTGCTCCCAACCTGATGCATTGATGCTGAGCTCTGAATTTATGGACACTTTATATTTGTGAACTGCTGTTTTTATTTTCCTGTTTTGTAAATAAATTCATTGTACCACCACAAAGGTTTGAATCCAGCGGTATTTTGGACCTGAGGGAGTTGACGTGTCTTCCACTTTATGTTAAACACTGGTGTTCCCTAGCCTGGGCGTAAAATAAACACAAAATAAACTACAAAAACACTCCGCTAAGCGCCACAGGTCCCCCAATATTGCGATTTACAGCATAAATATTAGTCCTACATTTATTTTATTTACATATTTAGATTCCTGGGCCATAAAAACATACCATGGAAGTGTTTAAATGACTTAAAGAACGCTAATGTTAGCATGCTAACACCTAGAATAATGTTGCAAAAGTGCCTACGGCTGAAAATGCTAAATATTTTAGTATAATTAGGTTAGCATGCTAACATGTTAATGTTATCATGCTAACACCTAGCATGATAGTGTCTGTATATGAAAGGGCTGACAATACAACTATGCTAATGTTAACATGCTATTGTTTATTATTATTATTTTATCTACATATTTAGATTCCTGGACCATAAAAACATACCATGGAAGTGTTTATATTACTTAAAGTACACTAATGTTAGCATGCTAACACCTAGAATAATAGCGGTAGATGTTTACAAAAGGCCTACTGCTGAAAATGCTTAATATTTTAGTATAATTAGGTTAGCATGCTAACATGTTAATGTTAACATGCTAACACCTGGCATGATAGTGTCTGTATATGAAAGGGCTGAAAATATAACTATGTTAATGTTAACATGCTAATATTAACATGATAATGTTAGCATGTTAACACCATGTGTTTACCTATGAAAGTGGCTAAAAATTCTACTATGTTAATGTTAGTATACTACGATTGCTAACATGCTAACAGTAATATTTTCAGCCCTTTTCATCGGCTGAAAAATTTATGTTAAACCCTGGTGCTCCCTAGCCAGGGCGTAACAAAGTCGCAAAATAAACTACAAAAACACTCCGTCAAGCGCTACAGGTCCCGTTGTGATTTACAGCATAAATATTAGTCCGTTATATTAGTAGTTAGCATATTTACACCTTGTATGATTGTCTCTAAAAAAATCTACTATGTTAATGTTAGCATGCTACGATTGCTAACATGCTAACAGTTGTATTTTCATCCCTTTTCATTGGTAGACACTATCATGCTAGCTGTTAACATCAGTATGTTAGCATGTTAACCCAATTAAATTGAAAGCTCGAAATGGAGTGGGAAGAAGTAAAACTTATTAAATCTCACCCCAATATTTCTGGGCTACTCCAATGAAAAACCAAAGAAACCCAGAAAACCTTGCTAATATTAAAAAGCTAACAATGCTAACTTGCTAACATTAGCATGTTAACGTCAGTATGTTAGCATGTTAACATGCTAACAGTGTCTACCTATGAAAACAGCTAAAGTGCTCTTAAGCTAATATGAAAAGGCTAACAATGCTAACTTGCTAACATTAGCATGTTAACATCAGTACGTTAGCATGTTAACATGGTAACAGTGTCTACCTATGAAAACAACTAAAGTGCTATTAAGCTAATATTAAAAGGCTAACAATGCTAACTTGCTAACATTAGCATGTTAACAGCTTGCATGATAGTGGTAAATGTTTATATATGTGTCTACCCATAAATAGTAAAACATGCTGGTATGCTGAAGTTAGCATGGCAGCAATGCTAATGTTAGCATGTTATCATTAATATTGAAAAATTACATGAATTCACTGACAATGGCTGAGTGTGGAATCAATTAACTACGCACTGTACCGTGTAAATACATTAGTTATGAATTGCCATGTTCTTTCATGACCAAGATTATAACCCCTTCACATCGCCAGAGTGAGGTTGCGGGTTTTAACTATACTATAATCATCAAGATCCAAAACATATGATATTAATGTTTTATGTACACAACGCATAATAGCGGTAGGTGTGTTGAAAAAGTGCCTACCTCTGAAAATGCAAAATATTTTCGTATAATTAGGTTAGCATGCTAACATGTTAAAGTTAACATGGTAACACCTAGCATGATAGTGTCTGTATATGAAAGGGCTGAAAATACAACTATGCTAATGTTAACATGCTAATATTAACGTGTTCGTGTTAGCATGTCATGCACCTTGCATGATTGTCTGGCTATGGCTAAAAATGGCTAAAAATTCTACTATGTTAATGTTAGCATTCTACGATTGCTAACATGCCAACAGTTGTATTTTCATCCCTTTTCATCGGTAGACACTATTACGCTAGCTGTTAACATCAGTATGTTAGCATGTTATCCTAATTCTACAAAAATATTTAGCATTTTCAGCTAATATTAAAAGGCTAACAATGCGAACTTGCTAACATTAGCATGTTAACAGCGTGCATGATAGTGGTAAATGTTTATATATGTGTCTACCCATGAAAATAGTAAAACATGCTGGTATGCTAAAGTTAGCATGGCAGCAATGCTAACATTAGCATGTTATCAGAAAAATTGAAAAATTACATGAATGAACTGACAATGACGTGTGGAACCAATTAACTGCGGTAATGTACATTATTAATGTACAGAAATACATAATAATACATGAATGTAATGTACGTCCCCCCCCCCGCCCCCGCTTTTTTAACTGTGTACTAACCAATGAATGTTGTATTTTGGTGTGTCTTTTATTCTGTTTACTTGCTCTATTCAACTTCATTCTTTTGTAAAGTGTCTTTGAGTATCTTGAAAAGCGCTATACAAATAAAATGTATTATTATTATTATTATTACGTAAATACAGTAGCAATGAATTGTCATGTTTCTTGTAAAAGGTTGCAGATTTTAACTATACTAAAATCAGCAATATCCAAAACATATTATATTAGTGCGTTATGTACACAACTGTCCATTCACATACACAGAACCGGTTTGGAAGCCTCACAACTGAACACAAAGGTCAGCAAGATTAGCCAAACTATTCATTTTTTCCCATCACGTACGGATCTCCTGTTTCATTGATTTTCATACTCTTATATGTTGCGCCATATTGTGCACTATTTACTTTCTCATTCAAGTCATCAGTGACTTTAAAGAAGACTGCAGATAAGCAGCAAAAACTGTTCAAATACGACGAGGACTGCAGATAAGCAACCTTCCAGCCATCGTTCGAGTTAGTGCATGTCCAATAATCTATATGCTCAAGAAAGCAGCAACGCCTTGCCGATAAATGAGGTCTTTGTAGAAGTATCGGAACTTTTATCACTCCCTAAGAAACATAAGAAACCCCGCAAGAATGAAATAATGACAGCCAATCAAACAATCTAGCAGTCCTCTTAATGTGATCCTTATCAGAATCAGAATGCCCTTTATTGACATTTTACATATAGTAGAATGAAATTGCAGCAGCTCCATTTTCAGTGCATGTGCAATATTAAGGGCTCTAAATGCAATATACTAAGTTCTATGTGAAGTATTTCTATAATGCCTCATATTAACTCACTAGCAAGATCTCAGTATATAGACTGGTCATGTATCTCATCTCGTTTCATATTATCTACATACTGTATTTGTATATAACTCTGGGTAAAACTGTTGATTTTGTTAATACTTGGGTTGTTTATATTGTTTATTTTTCTATATTGTGTATTTTGTACTGCTTAACCATATTCTGTACTCCCCACTGAGGGACGAATAAAGGCATATCTTATCTTCAGTGCAAGACAGTATGACAAAAATATAAAAACAAAAATAACAAAAATATAGAAATTAGAAGAATAAAACAAAAAAAAAAATAATAATAAATAAATGACTGTCATATGCCATATACTAGAGTTGGGAGAAAGTCAGTGTTTTCAAAACAAGTCGGTCGAGTCAAGTCTAAAGTTATTAGCTTGAAATTTTGGAAAAAAAAGTCATAAGTACTATTATGTTTTTACCAAATAAAATATCATAGACGGCACGGTGGTCTAGTGGTTAGCACGCAGGCCTCACAGCTAGGAGACCAGGGTTCAATTCCACCCTTGGCCATCCCTGTGTGGAGTTCTCCGGGTACTCCGGTTTCCTCCCACATTCCAAAAACATGCTAGGTTAATTAGCGACTCCAAATTGTCCATAGGTATGAATGTGAGTGTGAATGGTTGTTTGTCTATATGTGCCCCGTGATTGGCTGGCGACCAGTCCAGGGTGTACCCCGCCTCTCGCCCAAAGACAGCTGGGATAGGCTCCAGCACCCCCCGCGATCCTCGTGATGAAAAAGCGATAGAAAATGAATGAATGAAAATATCATAGACTTCATATTTGCTGGCAGATTCTGTGGGAAAATCTGCTTGGAATGACTTTTTCAAGTCATTAGACTAAAGTCCGAGTCAAGTCCTGAGTCAGTGATATTGAAGTCTGAGTATAAAATCATCAAAATTGCGACTCGAGTCTGACTCGAGGTCAGGCTGTAGGGCTGTGAAGCTGTGGGAAAATGTCATGAAGACAACAACAAAGCTAGCGGCGTCCCAAGACTTTTGCACAATGCCGCACTGTATTTAATAGTTCTGAGAACAAGCGGGAAGATAAACAGTCACATGCCTTGGAAAAGACATGACTTCGCATCACACAGGCATCTGCTGAGGGAACAACGCTGACTTCAACTTGTACGCAAATCCACGTAAAAGTCAGCCCTCCTTTATAGCGGTTCATTGGTTCCACACCAGACTGCGATAAATTAATTTCTGTGATACAGGATTCAATGTTAAAATTAATATTTTCATAGATAATGCATACAAAACCTTTCTAAATGCATTTTTAGGTTATTAGAGCACTGTAGACGTGAAATAACACCCCAACAGTTAGCGTGTAATTTAGCCACAAATTTACCACTTCCACACGGAATGGGAGGCAAACCTTTTTTCACTCTATTATGTTGGACATTGGTCGAGTGGTTAGGAGACCAGCGTTCAATTCCACCCTCGGCCATCTCTGTGTGGAGTTTACGTGTTCTCCCCGTGCATGCGTGGGTTTCCTCCCACATTCCAAAAACATGCTAGGTTAATTAGCGACTCCAAATTGTCCATAGGTATGAATGTGAGTGTGAATGGTTGTTTGTCTATATGTGCCCTGTGATCCAGCACCCCCGCGACCCTCGTGAGGATAAGCGGTAGAAAATGAATGAATGAATGAATGAATGATACAGGAGTCAATGTTAAAATTAATATTTTCATAGATAACACATAAAAACTGTTTATGACTTTCTAAATACATTTTAAACACCCCAACAGTTAGCGTCTAATTTAGCCACAAATTTACCACTTCCACACAGAAAGGGAGGCAAACCTTTTTTCACTCTATTATGTTGGACATTGGTCGAGTGGTTAGGAGACCAGCGTTCAATTCCACCCTCGACCATCTCTGTATGGCGTTTGCATGTTCTCCCCGTGCATGCGTGGGTTTCCTCTCACATTCCAAAAACATGCTAGGTTAATTAGCAACTCCAAATTGTCCCTAGGTATGAATGTGAGTGTGAATGGTTGTTTGTCTATATGTGCCCTGTGATTGGCTGGCCACCAGTCCAGGGTATACCCCGCCTCTCGTCTGAAGACAGCTGGGATAGGCTCCAGCACCCTCGTGAGGATAAGCGATGAATGAATGAATGAATGTTGGACATTCAATGGCTGACTTCATTACTTCATGCAGTATTAAGTATTACTGCTTCCCAGTGAGCAGAATACTACATATCACTTGTATTTTCCCATAATAGACAATAGTCATTAGGATTTTATTGCAGGTTTGAATGATCTAACAGCAGGCACAGTAATCCCGAATAAAAACACAGGCTACTATTGTGGCCGTAATACACCACCAAGCTAAAACTAGCTATTTAGCTTCCTGTTTAGTCAATATGAAGAATACCAGTATAAATATCAGTGCATAATAACATGTCACATTTTATTGTCAGTAGCGATATTAGTAAATAGCCATTAATTACATCACCGTTAGTTTTAATACCTTCAGTGACGCTGATAAATAAATCAAACTAAAGGGAATTACCACAACGACAACAGAGAACAGAAGATCACATTTGTGCAGATTAATGGACAGAATCATACACTGTGTCTTGGCTTGGAAAATAAATGGTTATCTGTAAAGATCAGCAAGGCAAGCAACAAAGAAGCTCCTCTACTGCAGGCTTGCTCTTAAAAGGCCGTTTATTGGGACACAGAGACACATATAAACGCTTCTCTGACAGCCCTTGGCTTTATTTACTTTTCTAAACACGTCACAACTCTCAAATCGTACAGTTTGTCTGTTGGCATTGTGGGAAAAAAAATAAATCAGAGTGCTTAGTGCTTAGGAGACCCGAGTTTGATTCCACCCTCGGCATATCTCCGGGGACTCTTATGTTGGACATTGGTCGAGTGGTTAGGAGACCAGCGTTCAATTCCACCCTCGACCATCTCTGTATGGCGTTTGCATGTTCTCCCCGTGCATGCGTGGGTTTCCTCTCACATTCCAAAAACATGCTAGGTTAATTAGCGACTCCAAATTGTCCATAGGTATGAATGTGAGTGTGAATGGTTGTTTGTCTATATGTGCCCTGTGATTGGCTGGCCACCAGTCCAGGGTGTACCCCGCCTCCGGCCCGAAGACAGCTGGGATAGGCTCCAGCACCCCTGTGACCCTTAGGAGGATAAGCGGTAGAAAATGAATGAATGAATAAATCCTTTGTCACACATGTTGTCGGCCTCTCTGTCTCTCTTTCCCTCTGTCCTCCTATTCATCTGGCAGTTGTTTAGCCACTCAAATTGATTTCAGAATTGACTGCACGACGGAAGAGTCAGTAGCGGTTAGCAGTCCTCACAGCTAGGAGACCCGAGTTCAATCCCACTCTCGGCCATCTCTCTGTGTGGAGTTTGCATGTTCTCCCCCGTGCATGCGTGGGTTTTCTCCGGGTACTCCGGTTTCCTCCCACATTCCAAAAACATGCTAGGTTAATTAGCGACTCCAAATTGTCCATAGGTATGAATGTGAGTGTGAATGGTTGTTTGTGTCTATATGTGCCCTGTGATTGGCTGGCGACCAGTCCAGGGTGTACTCCGCCTCTCGCCCGAAGACAGATGGGATAGGCTCCAGCACCCCCGCGACCCTTGTGAGGAAAAATCGGGAGAAAAGGAATTAATGAATGAAAAAATCTTGGCATTTCATTTCAGTCATGGGTGTACAGCCAAGCTATAATCAAGCATAGAATACAAGCATGATGAGCAGTACATGCTGGAGTTAAATGATCCAATAACATAATTTAGCTTTGGGAATCTGACCCTAAAAATGTAAAATAAAGTGTTGATATGAGAACAAGAAGGTTATGGTGGATTATGGTGCTGCTTCCGAATCAGTAGCCTCTTGGCCCACTTGAAAATCAAAAGGCCTATAAATATATTTTTTATAATATAAAAATAAATATAATATTATATAATATATTAATAATATTATAAAATAATATTTTATACTAATTCTATACATTATTAATATATAAATATATTTTTAGATCAAATAATATATTAATATATATTTTAAATATATTAAATATCATTAAATTATATACATTTTAATATTAAAAAACAGTTTACAGTAAAAATAATGTATATTAATTTAAATTAATTAAATTAATTAATCAAAAATAATATTTGCAAAAATGAATCATATTTTTAATGACCTCTCATGGCCCACATTCAGTAGTGTTACTAAAGGTGGGCCATGAGAGGTTAAATTATATTAAATATATTACATTATATCCATTTTAATATTAATAAATAGTTTACAGTATAAATAATTTATACTCATTTAAATTAATTAATAAAAAATATTTGCAAAAATGAATCATATTTTTAATGACCTCCCATGGCCCACCTTCAGTAACACTACTGAATAATAATTACTAATAAAAATAATTAATATTAATTTAAATTAATTAAATTAATTAATAAAAATTAATATTTGAAAAATGAATCATATTTTTCATGACCTCTCATGGCCCACCTTCAGTAACACTACTGAAGGTGGGCCATGAGAGGCCAATATTATTTTTTATTAATTTAAATTAATATTAATTATTTTTATGTATGTATGTATCATATAATGTATCATTTAATGTATATTTTAAATATAGAATGTAATATATTTAATATCATTTAATTATGGCCCACCTTCAGTAACACCACAGCCCACCAGGGTGCCGCGGCCCACACTTTGGGAATCACTGAAAGAACATTTTCTTGCCGGAGTGACCGTGACCCAAGTGTGACCCAAGTGTGCTATATGTCAGCGAAAACCATCATATTTCATCGACTTCAGTGCTGCAGCAACTTTGCAGCTTCCACTGTTCCACTGAATTGGACTCAGGTGAACAAGAAAAGAGGCCATTCCGGCGCCCCAATGGTATGCAAGCACAACTTGCCAAGAAAAGAGCAGCACTACAAAAATGTAATGATTTCCAAATGTTGATACTGGATAGAAGTGGATCTGTGCTTTTTTTCTCCTGATTAGAGTCGCCGTCCAACATGATGAACATGATCAATATTTATATTTTGTAAAAGAAAATGACTGTCTTTTCATCTTGGGGTTGCAGCAAGTCAGTCAGATGAAAATTTTGGTCTTTATCGCATTTAAATGACCACATATTGTGTGCACAAAGAGCTCGGAAGGTATGGCTGTTCTAAATGAAAACCAAATGTTGCTACACGTTCCTTTCTTTAACATGCCGGATTCCTGTAGAAGCAGCCTGAAATCTCCTGGGGTCAAAACATCTTCATGATTGTTATTTAACAACAGAGGATTTTCTCTTTTTTTGTTTTTTTTTGTTATGATTTGTGATAAAATTTGGTAAATGTGGTAAAATGTTCATATAACCTAATTTTTGTGTGTCCTTGAAAATATTTGTACCGTAATAAAAAAAAAAAAGTATTGCCCGAGATAATTCTATAAGCGAAAAATGACTTTAATGACTGTGTAACATCGGAATGGGGAGATTTAATACTCCTATTATTCATAACAACAGTAAATACTCCTATTCCTATTATCTCTGCTCTTCTTAAAGGGACAGTGTCCAATTTTTCAGACTTAAATGTTGTCACACAGTGAAATGACCAGGGGGCTCAATAGACAAAACACAACACAAAAATGACAGCTAGCAAAACACACATAGCACAACTATTAGTACTACTAATATGAGGAATACTAAGTGATAACAATGTTAATTTTAAACACTTAAGCAACAGCAAGGTATGCTGGGAAGCCAGGCACGAGCTAGCTAACATTGCACATCATGTCAGGTACTTATTACGACGATAAAAAAAAAACCAAGCTAAAGCAATATTGTTATTGTAGCAGCACAGACAAAACACAACACAAAAATGACAGCTAGCGAAATACATATAGCACAACTATTATTACTACTAATATGAGGAATAATAAGAGATAACAATGTTAATTTTTGAACACTTAAGCAACAGCAAGGTATGCTGGGAAGCCAGGCATGAGCTAGCTAACATTGCATGTTCTTCCCGTGCATGCGCGGGTTTTCTCCGGGTACTCCGGTTTCCTCCCACATTCCAAAAACATGCTAGGTTAATTGGCGACTCCAAATTGTCCATAGGTATGAATGTGAGTGTGAATGGTTGTTTTGTCTATATGTGCCCTGTGATTGGCTGGCCACCAGTCTGGTATCAGGTTTGTATCAGGTACACCTTTTGGGTGTTAAGTTGCTATGTGATGAATTTAGTGCTGTTGGTAGTGACGACATCACAACTGTCACTGTACACTTGTATATTTGCACATTTACACATTTGCCACCTTGACTTCACAACTAGGAGACCGGAGTTCAATTCCACCCTCGGCCATCTCTGTGTGGAGTTTGCATGTTCTCCTTGTGCATGCGTGGGTTTTCTCCGGGTACTCCGGTTTCCTCCCACATTCCAAAAAAACATGCTAGGTTAATTAGCGACTCCAAATTGTCCATAGGTATGAATGTGAGTGTGAATGGTTTTTTGTCTATATGTGTCCTGTGATTGGCTGGCCACCAGTCCAGGGTGTACCTGTGAATGAATGAATGCTGATTTTCGAAAAACACAAGTTTAGTTTAAGATGTCTAAAAATGGCAGTCCAAATATGGCCGTGAATTGTGGCATGTGTCGTTTTTTTTCTGAGGGGAGGGGCATTATCACAGAACAAACATGCCAAATTCAGCCACACACTAATCTGTACATGCATAGAATATTCCTATAGAAATACACACAACGCCTGAGGCTTCCTGTGTCATTTCACTCTAGGTATTGTTTATCTGTGGAAACATCTCCTCCTTTTTGTTTTTCAGCAGATGCGAGGGAACAAAGAAACGTGGAGCTGGTTAAGGGGCGGAAGAAATAATGGGGGCCAGACAGAAAGAAAAAGGAAAGCGTGTCAAGAGAACACATGTGTGGCACGTACGCATCCTGAATGTGGAAAGGTTGGGATGCTGTGGAAATCCCTAAATGAAAACAGCAAAGTGAACATGCTAACAAGGAAAAGTTATGTTGTGAATGTGACATGACATGGAATCTTTAAAAGGGTCTGTTGGGTCATTGGAAACATTCTCAATGCAAAAATGCAAAGAATTTGGAAATGATACCCGACAATCCATCATATAATTAAGAGGCCCACACAAATGTCTCTGCATACGGGGGCGAGGCTGAGAACCAACGTGTCGTAAATCTGTATAGGATGCTACGAAATGTCAGTCAACTCAACTCACCCCAAATCCAAAACAGAACAAAACAAGAACATATGAAATATGGTTTTGGAAATCGTGTTCATTGTGTTTTCTGGTCTGAAAAAGAAATCAACCACTTGGAACTATGTCATTTTGGGAGTCCAGCAAACCACAGTGAGAGCCATTATCCACAAAAGGCAAATACCTGGAACAGTGGTCAACCATTCTATTGTCATCCGCTTATCCGGGATACATGTCGTGAGGGCAGCAGTCTCAGTCGGAAAAACCCAGACTTCCTGGTCTCCGTTCACCTCCTCCAGCTCCATCGGGAAAACACCAAGGCGTTCCCAGGCTAGCTGTGAGGAACCACCCCAATCAAAATAACCCCAAGAAAGCAGCAGCGACTCATTCAAGAGGTCACAAAAGACCCCACAACAACATCCAAAGAACTGCAGGCCTCACTTAATTAATTGAAATCTAAAAAAGGTCATAAAGCCATTTCTAACGCTTTGGGACTCTAGCCAACCACAGTGAGAGCCATTATCCACAAATAGCCAAAACATGGAACAGTGGTGAACCTTCCCAGGAGCGCGCGGCCAACTAAAATGACCCCAAGAACGCAGCGGCAACTCATCCAAGAGGTCACAAAAGACCCCACAACAACATCCAAAGAACTGCAGGCCTCACTTAATTAATTGAGATCTATCAGTCTAGAAATTATCATGAACACATTTCTAAAGCTTTGGGACTCTAGCCAACCACATTGAGAGCCATTATTCACAAAAGGCAAATACCTGGAACAGTGGTCAACCATTCCATTGTCCTCCGCTTATTCGGGGTACATGTCGTGAGGGCAGCAGTCTCGGTAGGAAAACCCAGACTTCCTGGTCTCCGTTCACCTCCTCCAGCTCCATCGGGGAAAACACCAAGGCGTTCCCAGGCTAGCTGTGAGGAACCTTCTCAAGCAAAATAACCACAAGAAAGCAGCAACGACTCATTCAAGAGGTCACAAACAACCCCACAACAACATCCAAAGAACTGCAGGCCTCACTTAATAAATTGAAATCTAAAAAAGGTCATAAAGCCATTTCTAAAGCTTTGGGACTCTAGCCAACCACAGTGAGAGCCATTATCCACAAATGGAACTGTGGTGAACCTTCCCAGGAGTGGGCGGCCAACTAAAATGACCCAAAGAACACAGCGACTACTCATCCAAGAGGTCACAAAAGACCCCAAAACAATATCCAAAGAACTGCAGGCCTTACTTAATTAATTGAGATCTATCAGTCTAGAAAAGGTCATGAAACCATTTCTAAAGCTTTCGGACTCTAGCCAACCACAGTGAGAGCCATTATCCACAAATGGCCAAAACATGGAACAGTGGTGAACCTTCTCAACCAAAATGACACCAAGAGCACAGGGACGACTCATCCAAGATGTCACAAAAGACCCCACAACAACATCCATAGAACCGCAGGCCTCACTATATTCTCAGTTAAGGTCAGTGTCCATGACTCCACCATAAGAAAGACACTGGGCAAAAGCGGCGAGTTTGAGTTCCAAGCCCAAAACCACTGATGAACAAAAAGAACATTAAGGCTCATCTCAATTTTGCCAGAAAACATCTTGATGATCCCCAAGATCTTTGGGAAAATACCATGTGGTCTCATGAGACAAAAGTTAAACTTTTTGGAAGGTGTGTGTCCCATTATATCTGGTGTAAAAGTAACACTGCATTTCAGAAAAAGAACATCATACCAACAGTAAAATATGGTGGTGGTAGTGTGATGATCTGGGGCTGTTTCGGAAGACTGGAAGTCTTTGGGAAAATACTTTTTGGCCTGAGGAGAACTTTTTCGAAGATGTGTATCCCGAAAAGTAACGCTGCATTTCAGAAAAAGATCATAACAACAGTAAAATATGGTGGTGGTAGTGTAATGGTCTCAGGCTGTTTTAGAAGAATGTAAGTCTTTTGGGAAAACACTCTTTGGCCTGAGGAGAACTTTTTTGAAGATGTGTATCCCGAAAAGTAACACTGTATTTCAGAAAAAGATCATATCAACAGTAAAATATGGTGGTGGTAGTGTGATGTTCTGGGGCTGTTTTGGAAGACTGTAAGTCTTTGGGAAAATACTCTTCGGCCTGAGGAGAACTTTTTCAAAGATTTGTATCCCTAAAAGTAACACTGCATTTCAGAAAAAGATCATAACAATAGTAAAATATGGTGGTGGTAGTGTGATGGTCTCGGGCTGTTTTGCTGCTTCAGGACCTGGAAGACTTGCTGTGATAAATAGAAGCATGAATTTTTGATAAAGGAGAATGTCCGGTCATCTGTTGGTGACTAGTCCACCTCTGAATATAAAATAAAAATATTTGTATTTTTGTGGAGTTACGAACAGACAAAGAAGAAAGGAGATTGGGCGTATATTTTACAGCAGGTTCCCACCTGTGTAATGAGGCTCTAATGACAACCGCAACACCCAGGAGACCTATCATTGGTTTTCAACCTTGTCATTAGGTTGCAAGCTGACCTTTCAAGTCCAAGCATTTCTCATTTCACGAGGATGGCTCTTGCTGTTGGTTCATTCATTCATTTTCTACTGCTTATCCTCACGTGGGTCGCGGGGGTGCTGGAGCCTATCCCAGCTGTCTTTGGGCGAGAGGCGGGGTACACCCTGGACTGGTGGGCAGCCAATCACAGGGCACATATAGACAAACAACCATTCACACTCACATTCATACCTATGGATAATTTGGAGTCGCTAATTAACCTAGCATGTTTTTGGAATGTGGAAGGAAACCGGAGTACCCGGAGAAAACCCACACATGCACGGGGAGAACATGCAAACTCCACACAGAGATGAATTGAACCTAGCTGTGAGGTCTGCGCACTAACCACTTGATCGCCATGCAGCCCATTTCGGTTTGTTTCGCCTCAACTGTCGGTCATGAATGAACATCCGATGAGTGTCGGTCAATCTCTCGGCCTCGGTCTTTCAGTCAGCTAACCCTAACCCACAGAGCGAGGCACAATTATAGAATAAGCGGTAGAAAATGAATGAATATACGTTAAAGTGTTCAAGTCTTACTGGTACTGATGCACAGTCAGGTCCGTCCGTCAGGTGGTAATGGTAATGGTTTTATTTCATTTGAACATGCATCAGATTACAATTGAATGCATCACATAATCAGTTCACAGTTCCACATGTCCAAAAGGAGTAGGAAGAAGCAAAGCTTATTAAATCCTACCCCTCCATCTGGTACTTTTACAATCAGTAACTGTTACATTTGTTCACTTCCTGCTTTCCTAATATAGTTTAAGTTTTTATTTATAATAATAATATTATAATTATAATATATATATATATATTTTTGTATTTTTGTATTTTTTTTTATTTTTTTGTCACGTACCGAAGTACTCGGTGATATGACCATCCAATGACATAATGTGTACCATAGTAAGTGTCAATATAGTGATATGTATAGCACATCATGACTGGTTCAAGACTCTTCATCCTTGTATTTAGCAAACATCAACTGCTTGTATTGTTTCTTGAATTGGCTCATCGTTGTGCATTGTTTGAGTTTCATCCTTAAACTGATGGACAGACTCTAGGAAGAGATAATGAAAAGCCCAAAACTTTATCAACAACCTAAAAACAAACAGTCTTGATGGTTACTCATATTAAATAGACAAATGATGTGTTATGAGATGCCTCTATCAGAACTGGAAGCAGTTGATGAAGCGTCGAGCACTTAAATAGATTTAATGGTGAAATTCACCCGGTAGATTCTTCCTTTATGGAGCTAATAAAGTAGCAGATAATTACTCTCTGCAGTGCAAAGGTCGGCTCCTTTGCTGATGCTTAGAGACTAGGACGCACACGTCTCATGGACTGCATAATACACTCCTGATCGCAGTTTTAAGGCCGGTTGAAAAATGGCAAGAATTATATTTTTATATTTTATATATTTTTTTCAATTATATATATTGATTCGGGCAAATTGTCCATAGGTATGAATGTGAGTGTGAATGGTTGTTTGTCTATATGTGCCCTGTGATTGGCTGGCCACCAGTCCAGGGTGTACCCCGCCTCTCGCCCGAAGACAGCTGGGATAGGCTCCAGCACCCCCTGCGACCCTGGTATGCCCTTGGCTTTATTTACGTCACAACTCTCAAATCGTACAGTTTGTCTGTTGCCATTTTGGAAAAAAATAAGTCAGAGTGGTTAGCGCACAGGCCACATATGTACTAGCTAGGAAACCCCGAGTTTGATTCCACTCTCGGCCATCTCCGGGTACTCCGGTTTCCTCCCATTCCCCAAAAACATGCTAGGTTAATTGCCGACTCCAAATTGGCCATAGGTATGAATGTGAGTGTGAATGGTTGTTTGTCTGTGTGCCCTGTGATTGGCTGGCCACCAGTCCAGGGTGTACCCCGCCTCTTGCCCGAAGACAGCTGGGATAGGCTCCACCAAATCAGATTTATGCGACAAAAAGTCATAATTATGAGATCAAAAAGTTAAAATTATGATATAAAGGGTAATAATTCCTCAACAAAATGAAATAGGTTCTTCCATTCATACAAATCAGTTGTGTAGTTTTTGCAGAGTGCAACTAATAAAATATTCATTCATTCATCCCAGCTGTCTTGGGGGCAAGCCCTGGACTGGTGGCCCAGCCAATCACAGGGCACAAAAAGTCAAACAACCATTCACACTCACATTCATAACTATGGACAATTTGGAGTCGCCAATTAACCTAGCATGTTTTTGGAATGTGGGAGGAAACCGGAGTAAACCCACGCATGCACAGGGAGAACATGCAAACTCCACACAGAGGGTGGGATTGAACTCAGGTCTCCGCCGCGGGCCGCGTGTTTGAGACCCCTGTTCTATGGTGATGGTTATCGGACTGTAGTCGGCACCAGTAAAAACCTTATTTCCTGTGTCTTGATACATCTAATGGGATCCTCCAAGTCTAGACTTGGTGACATTTTTTTTTGGGGGGGGTGTACCTCTTGACATCGAACCTCCAACAGTACAAAGTTGTAAATTTAATTTGAAAGTTTTGATCATGAGTGTAGCACCCGAGGCCGTCATTCACTACGTAGTGGAACTCTGCGGGTGTGCTGTGTGTCCTCAAGTTGACACTGAAAGCAATAAAAACCAACACAACACGACCCTTTGTCAGCAAAGTAACTTGAAATGTACTCGGTACATCTCTTAACGAGGTTCGACTGGGTACTTTAGCTTTAAATTAAATGGGACATGTTACTGGGAAACACTGGGAGACCTTCTTTGTTTATGGCGTTTTAGCTTTAAATACTGAAAAAGCTTCTTTGTGTGTGATGGATTTGCAGTGAACCCACAAGACATAAAGTGGTTCTCGTTGCTGAAAAGAGCAAAGGTCTGAAGTAACGCAGAGTTTTATGGCCGCCGATGCAGAGGACGGTACAGCGGGCTCACAAGGTTCTTCGAGTGATGAGCATCACATGACATTTAGCGAAATTACAAAGCCTCAAATATTAGAGCACATGCTGACTATGGGATAATACTAAAGGGGGGCAGTGGGGTTGGTTTCTTTTTTAATTATATCAGGTGATTCTTCCAAACAGAAGTTTCAGTGATGCCTTCAAAGAGCAATGTGATTCATAACTCAGCTGAATATTGTTGCTGTTGCTTTTCCGCCGCCATCGAATGACAAATCTTTCCATTCATGGTGTTTTTTGGAGAATCATCGTGGCTCAGCAACATCAAAAGCATCACAAACATGCCAGAACCCTGATTATATCCACTGATAAAATGAAGAAAACTACAAAGAGTTGTGTTTTAGGACAGATCAAGAAACAAGAAACATGTATGTTGGCTACTTACCCGCAAAACTACTACATTATTTATTTTTAAGTTTTGATGTGCTTTTTCATCATTAAATTGTCCCTCAGGAATAATGCACTATAAATAGCCTGATTAGACAAAAAGTCAAAATTATTAGATAAAAGGTATAATTATGCCACAAATAGTCAAAAATATGAGCAAAAAAAGTCAGAATTATGAGACAAAAAGTCATATTGATGAGACAAAAAGTCATATTTATGCAACAAATAGTCAAATATATGAATAAATAAATCTATATATAATACAATAATATATATATAAAGCTTCTTGTATCCCATTTTGTATCTGGTATGTTATTATAACAATATTTGGAATATGTGTGTGTGAGGAAGTTATATGAGTTGTGTTAGAATTATGAGACAAAAAGTCATATTGATGAGACAAAAAGTCCAAATTATGACATCAAAAGTCACATTGATTAGACATAAAGTCAAAAGTATGAGAAAGTCATAATTATGAGATTAAAAAGTCATATTGATGAGACAAAAAGTCAAAATTATTAGATAAAAGGTACAATTATGCCACAAATAGTCAAAATGAGCAAAAAATATGAGCAAAAAAGTCAGAATTATAAGACAAAAAGTCCAAATTATGAGATGAAAAGTCATATTTATGCAACAAATAGTCAAAAATATGAGATAAAAAGTCAGATTTATGCGACAAAAAGTCATAATTATGAGATCAAAAGGTCAAAATTATGATATGAAGGGTCATAATTCCTCAACAAAATGAAATACTAATACTAATCAGTTGTGTAGTTTTTGCAGAGTGCAACTAATAAAATATTCATTCATTCATCCCAGCTGTCTTCGGGCGAGCCCTGGACTGGTGGCCAGCCAATCACAGGGCACAAAACGTCAAATCATTCACACTCACATTCATACCTATGGACAATTTGGAGTCACCAATTAACCTAGCATGTTTTTGGAATGTGGGAGGAAAACCCACGCATGCACGGGGAGAACATGCAAACTCCACACAGAGATAGTTGAGAGTGGAATCGAACTCGGGTCTCCTAGTTGTGAGGCCTGATATCAATTTAAAAAATCCCAAAGTAACTTCTAAGCATCCTGCCGGCCTTCCTCCACCCCTCCCCGAGATGAAACAAGGCGTGGTTGGGGGGGGGGCAGGGATCCAACCAGCTGACTCTTGAGAGTGCACACAGAGACGCAACAGCCAGTACTGGACAGAAGCAGGTCAAACTGCTCACAGGGTTTGGACTTGGAGCTCCACTTGGATACCCGCCCGGCAAAGACAAGGTGGAGATGACTAGGCTGTCGTTTCAAGACCAGCCCCCCCTCCAATTTGGGAATCTTTTTCTGTGGTGACAGGGTCAGAGTTACAGAGGACGTTTGAGCTCAGCAAAGTGAGGTAAGTATAAGTTTTGGCAAGTGTTTATTACTCATATTTACAGTGGAGTACAGATGACAGAACTGGGTTTGAATCCAAACACTATTACACTACACAATACTGACATTTATATGCATTTTAAGTTCTGAAAAGGCTTTTGATCACTTTAGACTTCAACATTTCATGACTAAATCTACCTCAAAGAAAGCATCCATTACCGTCCAATCAGGTTTAGGAACAAACAACGAGGGCGTGGCTTACATTTCTGCTAGCGAGTAACAGTGATTAACATTCAGACGTGTCAACATGCTACCGAGGAGAATTTCATTTGCATTGGCAAGTTACAAGGTTATGGTACAGTGCTTACGACTTGTAAAGACTTCGGACTTGACTTGAGACCTGGTTTGGACTTGCACATCTTTACTTGAGACTTACAAAACTCAGACAAAACTGCGTCTAAGTCGAATATCCACATCTCCCCCTTCTTCCCCTCCCCATCCGGCTCATCCTATCAGAATTAAAGTCAAAAGTATGACAATTAAGTATGACAATGACATAATTATGAGACAAAAAGTCAATTTTTTGAGAAAGTATGAAATAAAAAGTCATAATTATGACACAAAAAGTCCCAATTATGACATCAAAAGTCATATTGATGAGACATTAAGTCAAAATTATTAGATAAAAGGTATAATTATGCGACAAATAGTCAAAAATATGAGCTAAAAAGTCTGAATCATGAGACAAAAGGTCATATGGATGAGACAAAAAGTCAAAATTATGAGATGAAAAGTCATAATTATGCAACAAATAATACAAATATGAGATAAAAAGTCTGATTTATGTGACAAAAAGTCATAATTATGAGATCAGAAAGTCAAAATTATGATATAAAGGGTCATAATTATAAGATAGAAAAGTCATAATAATGACACAAAAAGTCAAAATTATGAGATAAAAAAGTCATCATAAAGTCAAATCATAATTATCAGATACAGGCAGTTGTATCACATATCTTATCATTTCTGTTTTTTGATCTAATAATTTCAACTTTTATCTCATAATTTGGACTTTATATCCAATAATTGTGACTTTTATGTCTCATAATTATGACATACCATTGGGATTTTTTTTCTTTCAAAATTATGAGAGGGTCATAATTATGAGACAACAAAGTCATAATTATGAGACAAAAAGTCACAATTCGGAGACAAGAGAGTCAAAAATGATGCCAAAAAAGCCATAATTATGAGATAAAAAAGTCACCATAAAGTCAAGTCATAATTATCAGATACAGGCAGCACGTATGCAGTTGTATCACATATCTTATCATTTTGTTTTTTTATCTCATAATTTCAACTTTTATCTCATAATTTGGACTTTTTATCCAATAATTGTGACTTTTATGTCTCATAATTATGACATACCATTGGGATTTTTTTTCTTTCACACAAAGAGTCACAATTATGAGATAAGAAAGTCAAAATTATGATATAAAGTGTCATAATTACAAGATAGAAAAGTCCTAATAATGACACAAAAAGTCTTAATTATGAGATAATCATAATTATGAGACGACAAAGTCATAATTATGAGACAAGAAAGTCAAAAATGATGCCAAAAAGTCATAATTATGAGATAAAAAGTCATCATAAATTCAAGTCATAAATCTGAGATTTAAAAAAAGTAATCATAAAGTCAAGTCATAATTATCAGATACAGGCAGCACGTATGCAGTTGTATCACATATCTTGTAATTTCTGTTTTTTATCTAATAATTAAAACTTTTATCTCATAATTTGGACTTTTTATCCAATAATTGTGACTTTCATGTCTCATAATTATTTATTATTATTATTTTTTCTTTCTTTGGTAGAAGCAGGCCTGCATATATTGGGTATAATCATTAAGCCCTTCATGTGATTGACTCGATGTGGCAGAAAGTGAAACACACACCACAGTAGGTGATGGTTCTTAACAACAGTACCCCCCTGGGGGGTCGAAATTCTGTCGGAATTTCCCTTATTTTTTCTCATTTCCGCTTATTTTATGAAACATAATCCGTTATTTTCAATAAACAGCTGATAGTATCTCTTTAGCAAAACATTATGAGATCATCATTTCCAAGTATTACATACAAGTACACGTTATTTACTTGAAGTAAATTTAGTTGACTTCAGCCTAGGAACCGTTTCTCTATTTCAGGAATTCTCAGCGAGGATCAATAGCAGCACATTTCCGATCAAAAGCCAGGATGAAGACAACCTTCTACTATACGGGGTTACTCCTTCTGGGGCTTCATTTCCTGGTCGCCTTTGGGCAGCTGGAATCAAAGAACCAGATGCCTCCTGATCCCCTTCCCGCTACACAAAGACGTGGACTTATCGAGCGGGACGTGCCGGGTCCGGTGAGGCCCAACATCACCATGCCGCGCCGCAGAATGCCGCCCATGTGCAGCGCACCCACAGAAATCCGAGACACATTCAAGTACATCAACACAGTCGTCTCCTGCCTGGTGTTTGTCGTCGGCATCATCGGAAACGCTACGCTTTTGAGGATCATCTATAAGAATAAATGTATGCGGAACGGACCCAACATCCTCATTGCCAGTCTGGCTCTCGGAGATTTGCTGCACATCATCATTGGCATTCCCATCAATGTTTACAAGGTAAGCCTATGGGTCAAACATATGGGTTG
This sequence comes from Doryrhamphus excisus, assembly GCF_030265055.1. Taxonomy (NCBI): domain Eukaryota; kingdom Metazoa; phylum Chordata; class Actinopteri; order Syngnathiformes; family Syngnathidae; genus Doryrhamphus; species Doryrhamphus excisus. The sequence continues at coordinate 12,948,228 of NC_080468.1, forward strand.
AATGATTTAAACCAACTAAAAGTGGAGATCCTGCATACCTCATGTTTTTCCTCCTAAAGCTTCTTGTAATCCCATTTTATATCTGGTATGTTATTATAACAATATTTGGAATATGTGTGTGTGAGAAAGTTATATGGGTTATGTTAGAATTATGAGACAAAAAGTCATATTGATGAGACAAAAAGTCCACATTATCAGACGAAAGGTCATAATTATGCAACAAATGCTAAAAAATATGAGATAAAAAGTCAGATTTATGCGACAAAAAGTCCAAATATTGACATCAAAAGTCATATTGATGAGACATAAAGTCAAAAGTATGAGAAAGTCATAATTATGACATTAAAAAGTCATATTGATGAGACAAAAAGTCAAAATTATTAGATAAAAGGTATAATTATGCAACAAATAGTCAAAAATAGGAGCAAAAAAGTCATATTGATGAGACATAAAGGCAAAAGTATGAAAAAGTCATAATTATGAGATAAAAAAGTCATATTGATGAGACAAAAAGTCTAAATTATTAGGTAAAAGGTATAATGACAATAACAAATAATAATAATAATAACAAAAACATAATAACAAATAGTCCAAAATATGAGCAAAAAAGTCAGAATTATGAGACAAAAAGTCATATTGATGAGACAAAAAGTCAAAAATATGGGATAAAAAGTCAGATTTATGCGACAAAAGTCCAAATTATAACATCAAAAGTCACATAAAGTCAAAAGTATGAAAAAGTCATAATTATGAGATTAAAAAGTCATATTGATGAGACAAAAAGTCAAAATTATTAGATAAAATGCAACAAATAGTCAAAAATATGGGATAAAAAGTCAGATTTATGCGACAAAAAGTCCAAATTATGACATCAAAGTCATATTGATGAGACATAATGTCAAAAGTATGAGAAAGTCACAATTATTATTATAATTATGCAACAAATGGTCCAAAATATGAGCAAAAAAGTCAGAATTATGAGACAAAAAGTCAAATTGATGTGACAAAAAGTCCAAATTATGAGATGAAAAGTCATATCTATGCAACAAATAGTCAAAAATATGAGATAAAAAGTCAGATTTATTCGACAAAAAGCCCAAATATTGACTTCAAAAGTCATATTGATGAGACTTAGGGTCAAAAGTATGACAAGTCATAATTATGAGATTAAAAAGTCATATTGATGAGACAAAAAGTCAAAATTATGAGATAAAAGGTATAATAATGCAACAAATAGTCAAAAATATGAGCAAAAAAAGTCAGAATTATGACACAAAAAGTCATATTGATGAGACAAAAAGTCCAAATTATGGGTTAAATGATTTAAACCAACTAAAAGTGGAGATCCTGCATACCTCATGTTTTTCCCTCCAAAAGCTTCTTGTATCCGATTTTATATCTGGTATGTTATTATAACAATATTTGGAATATGCGTGTGTGAGAAAGTTGTATCCCGGAAAGAGTGTTCATTTGTACAAGGGAAGGTGGTTAAAATAACACACGATGCGTATGCGGAAAGTGCAGTACATATGATTTTGATAAATGCAGTATAATCTCACCAGTCCAGTTGTGTCATAAGGGTTACCGTACTTTGATGTCCATCAATCCAAAGAATCCAACACGTTTAGTTTCACGCATGTCGAGTCTAAACGACACGCCTGAAGCTGGGAAAAACAACAAGATCATTTGCTTTGCTCCCTCTTTGTGTTTTTTTTTTTTTTTTTTTTTTTAACGCTGATTCTCCAACTCTCTCCCTCCAGCTCCTGGCGGAGGATTGGCCTTTTGGGGTGGCTCTGTGCAAAGTGGTGCCGTTTGTCCAAAAAGCCTCAGTGGGGATCACAGTGCTGAGTCTGTGCGCTTTGAGTATTGACAGGTAAGCTCGTCTTTTCAAGCTTATTACTTATTCGCTTTTTTTCCCAACCCCAACACCCAATACCCAAGATATATTTATTTCTGCAAAAATAGGTGATGACACAACTGCATAATAGAAGAGATCATGTTTGGTGCAGTTTTAAGTGGCCACATTTTATAAGAGCTTGGTGTCACGAGGGGGTGAAGCTCGTTTAGTTCCTTTTTTCCCTTCCTAGTTCACGCTCTTATTTTGTATTCACTTCCTTTGTTACTCTGTTCTGTTTTCCGTTGGTTTCCGTTTTTTCCTGCACCTGTTTTCCATTTGTGATTCCTATTTAGTTCAGGTGCGCGTTCCTTTGTTTGTCGGTTCATTGTCTTTGTTTGAGTTGGACTTGCTAGTGCGTTGTTCTGCTGCATAGCATAAATAAATATACTTTTACCTGCAAAAAAATATATATTTTTTTCGCATAAATAAATATACTTTTACCAGAAAAAATCTTTTTTTAGCATAAATAAATATAAATAAATAAATATACTAAATATACACATATATACATAAATATATTTTTTTAATTTTTCGTATTTATTTATTTATTTATTTACACATAAATAGAAAAACATGTACCAATACGAGTTTAAAATACAAAACGTTTTTTTTTTTAAGTTTTGCCATAATGTATTTTGTCTGAGTAAAGCATTTCATTGGGAGACAACCAGCATATAAAAATGGATGGATGCCACAGAAATTCCGCCTGTGTCCACCACCACAGGGAGCCCAGAGAGAGGCTGAAATCATTGCAGCACCCGAATGAACGCATTGCTCAGATGTGAAACATTTTGTTAAACTCCTATTGCTACATGTTTTTATATATTTTTCAGGTATACCTTTTGAGTGTTAAGCCACAGAGTTATTTTGTTATACTGTTTTATTTAATGACCTCTTGAGATTTCCAATGGATTGACAAGCTTGTCATGAGTGCACTTATAGCTCGTGATTGGCTCTTACCAAAGAAAGAGCACAGTATTTAAACAATTAGTAGTATTTCTGAAGTAAAGGAGATGTCACAAGGTTAGAATTTAGCCATAGTTTAATTTAAAAAAATGCTGTATATTAGATCGATTTTTGGGGCGTGGTGATTTTAAAAGTAGTTTGCGGGCTGAAAATTGTGAGCACCCTGACTCTAGGCAGACTCAAGTCACAGTTTGGTGACTTTGGACTCGACTTGACAATTTCCTCAAAGACTTGTAACTTAAGTGTTGGACTTTAACATCAGTGATTCAAGACCTGACTTGGACTGTAGTCTGATGACTTGAAAATACTTTTCAGATTTTCAGTGTGTGTGTGTTGAGTAAAATGCGTTCCCCATTCCTGACCTGACTTGTCTTGACTTGACTTGCACATCTTTGCTTGAGACTGACTAAAATAGAAATGGTAACTAAATCATTCAGTGATTCAAGACTTGACTTGGACTGTAGTCTGATGACTTGAAAATACTTGAGATTTTCCAGTGTGTGTGTGTGTTGAGTAAAATGCGTTCTCATCCCCGACCTGACTTGTCTTGACTTGACTTGGACTTGCACGTCTTTACTTGAGACCTGACTAAAATAGAAATGGTAACTAAATCATTCAGTGATTCAAGACTTGACTTGGATGTAGTCTGATGACTTGAAAATACTTGAGATTTTCAGTGTGTGTGTGTTGAGTAAAATGTGTTCCCATTCCCGACCTGACTTGTCTTGACTTGACTTTGACTGACTAAATAGAAATGGTAACTAAATCATTCACGACCAAAGATGTACAGTCAGCATGTTTTTTCAACCCAAAGATGTATTTATATGTGTTTTACGTTTTTTTTTGGCGGTGATGATGCAACTCCACAATAAAAGAAATCATGTTTGGTGCAGTTTTAAGATTTTAAGAGCACAGTATTTAAACAATTAGTTTAATAATTAGATTTTTGGGGCGTGGTGATTTAAAAAGTAGTTTGCAGGTTTGAAAACTGTGAGCACCCTGACTCTATAAGACGCTTAGCAAAGGTTAAACTTAAACTGCTTCTACTGAGTATCTTCTAAGCACATACAAAGTCGTTATTGTTGTCCGTCAGCTTGCCTCAACTCATGTGACCGACTCTTCAGGTACCGTGCTGTGGCCTCGTGGAGCCGAATCAAAGGGATCGGCGTTCCAAAGTGGATGGCGATCGAAATCGCACTCATCTGGATATTGTCCATTATCCTTGCCGTGCCCGAGGCCATCGCTTTTGACATGATCACCATGGACTACAAAGGGGAACAGCTGAGGATCTGCTTGTTGCATCCCATGCAGAAAACCGACTTTATGAGGGTGAGAGCTCGCGACCGCGTAATTCATTGCGGACGAGGCGTCCTGTTGACACAGCTGTGCACACGGCTGAACTGCACGTGCACGGTTAAATCACGCTGAGACACACGACACATGCAGATGTGCATGCCGGTGTACAAAGGTATCCCGCTTGGATAGCTTCTGAGGTTAAACAGAGTTTACGGAAATAGATGGGACGTATCTCGGAAGCAATCACTCTTTTTTGCTGGCATGAAATACCGTACCACTTAAGCGCGACTGTGTCTGATAGCGCTTGAAATATCAATATTAAAACTGAGATGATATGATAGATGAATTGTTAAATGGAGTGTGTCTTTGAGTCACACCCAGGGGGTCGTGTTTCCAATGTTTTTTTTTTTTCCGAATGCAATGATGATGACGATCGACTTTATTCTTCCTAGTTTTATAAATCAGTGAAGGACTGGTGGCTGTTCAGCGCATATTTCTGTCTACCGTTGGCCTGCACGGCCATTTTCTACACCCTGATGACCTGCGAGATGCTGAGGAAGAAGAACGGGGTTCAAATTGCGCTCAGTGATCATCTCAAACAGGTTTGCAAGTTATTTTTTTTCAACTGCATCGATTAAACTGTATTGCGGAATCATTCAAATCACCTGAAGCAAAAAAAAAAAAGAGTACAATTCCTAACTGTAACCAGCAGGGGCGCTCCTGAGTCTTTGTGTTAAAGCAGGGGTGTCCAAAGTGCAGCCCGATTCTAAAAATAGGATTAAACAAGAACACTTACAGAGAAAAAAAAACGCAGCAAAAATTTGACAAGAATAAAGTCAAAATAATAAAAGAAAAAAGTAACCTCAATGCCAAAAAGTCATAGTTTAACAAAAATTATGTAATCTTCAGAGAAGTCAAAATATTGTGGGAATAAAGTTGTAATTTACAAGACAATTAATTATACAAATAATTTACAAGTAATAAAAAAGAAAATGGAAAATATCAACTGTAATTTTAAAAGAATAAAATCAAAAAATGAAGAGAAAAAAATTGAAATTTTAACGGGAATAAATTTGTAATACTGTGAGGAAAAATTATGTATTTTGAAAAAAAAACTTATTTTTCAAAAGTTGTACAATTATGAGAAACAAAATAAAATAAAGTTGTCATTTTTGGAAAATTAGGTTGAGGGAAAAAGTTCAGATTCTATGGGAAGGAAGTCGTAATGTGACAAAAAGCGCCATCGAAAATGGATGGATGGATGTCTGGAACAGATTAAGTGGATTTATATTTTTTCGAGGGGAAGAACTGCTTCAATTTTTGTACTTTTTATGGCATAAATGCGTAATGATACTTCAGGTAGCAAGGCATTCCATAGTTGTGGACTCAAGGCAAACTCAAGTCACAGTTTTGATGACTTTTGACTCAACTTGACAATTTCCTCAAAGACTTGGAACTTAAGTGTTGGACTTTAACATCAGTGATTCAAGACTTGACTTGAAGTGTCGTCTGATGACTTGAAAATACTTTCGATTTTCAGTGTGTGTGTTGAGTAAAATGCGATCCTGAACTGACTTGTCTTGACTTGACTCGGACTTGAGACTGACTAAAATAGAAATGGTAACTAACTCATTCACGACCAAAGATGTATTTACATGACATTTTTTTCAACCCAAAGACGTATTTAAATGTGTTTTACGTTTTTTGGCGGTGATGATGCAACTGCACAATAGAAGAAATCATGTTTGGTGCAGTTAAGATGCAAAAAAAAATTATAAGCGCTTATCAAATCATAAAAAATCGCCAGTACATTTTAAATAATGACAGGTTTGAGTTATGACAAAACTTTTTTTTGTATTTTAAACTCATATTGGTACATGTTTTTATATGTATTTGAGTTTAGTGTAACAAACAAACTATACTAGAACAAAAAAATTGTGTCTACAATAACTGAGTAAACATGACAAGATGAGTACAACATAACTATAGTAATAGTAATAGTAATAGTAATAGTAATAGTAATATTAATAGTAATAGCAAGAGTAATAGCACATAGTAATAAGACTTTTTTCTCAGAACCAGACAAGTGTGTCCTATTAATAAATCCAATTATGTCCGGTTATACTTTCATCCAGCCTAACATGAGACTTCCGCTTTTCATCATGAAATCTTATTTCCCTAAAAAAAACAAGATGAGTTTGTGGAACCAAAAAAATTCCCCAGAGGACCAGTCTGTGCCAGAAAATACGCCATTATGGGTCATCATAGTGATGAATGTGCATTTGTGTGCAGCGACGAGAAGTGGCAAAGACAGTGTTCTGCTTGGTTCTGGTCTTTGCTCTGTGCTGGCTTCCTCTTCACCTCAGTCGTATTCTAAAACTCACCATCTATGACGAGAAAGATCCGAACCGCTGCGAGTTGCTCAGGTAACGAATTAAATACGGGACAATAACATTTGATGGAAGTGCAATATATATTAACGACATGCGTGGCAATTTCCAGCTTCTTTTTAGTGTTGGACTACATTGGTATCAACATGGCGTCCGTCAACTCCTGCATCAACCCCATTGCCCTTTACATGGTCAGCAAGCGCTTTAAGAATTGCTTCAGGGTAAGTTACAGCTCTTACAATCTGTTTTTTAAAGCCAATAACCCTGCATCTCATTGAAGTTGAGTGTGCATGGTGTGTTGCTAAGACCTATAATAGTTAAAAACAAGGACGGCGGATGTGAATATGTAAAATGGCTTGACATTCTCTCTCAACACGTTTTTTTCCCTTTCCCAGTCCTGTCTGTGTTGCTGGTGTCTCCCCGCCGAAATGCTGATGATGGACGAGAAGCAGTCATGCCTTAAGCTGAAGGTCACAGAGCGAGCATCTGACCAGAGCAACTCCCGCATGACCAACAAGTCCACTACAGCCTGAGGATTGTGAAGCTACCCAATGAAAGGAAAAAAAAAGGACGTCCAAAGAATTACCACGTTTGAGGTTCAGCGGAGGGGGGGGGGCATCTACAATACCTTCAAAAACAAGTTCCTGGGAAAATACGCTTCGAATTGAGGCCCCCCCCTTTTTACATACACAGCGCACAACTGACCTTGAATAAGATATCAGCAGTAAGGATGCATTCAAGTGACTCGTTCAACAAAGTCTGCATAATGTTCCTTTCAAAGAATGTGACGAGGAAGACAATGAGATGTTTTTAAGGACGCCGGTGGAAAGTCAGACACAATGGAGGAGCTCCGTAGGTAATTATATAAAGAATATAAAGACAATAAAGAAACAGCAGTATGTAAATTAACTTCATAGGGGTCTTTCATAGGACCAAACATCACCTAAACAATGTACGTATACCTTTCAGCCTAATGCAGCATTTCTTGTGAGTAAACGGAACTTGGAAGTAGTTTTTTTTAATCTATTTTGATAATCAGAGAGATTATATGTGGGGGGGAAAAAAGGTTGTAAAAGTTTGTATCTCCTGGTGGGCGGCCATGACTGAGAACTAGTGCTTCCCCCGCTCTACTCAATTTTCTCAAAATATTAAATTACAATATTACAAGAATAAAGTCAAAATAGTGAAAGAAAAAGTAACCTCTATGAGAAAAAGTCATAGTTTAACAAAAATAATGTCATATTGGGACAAGTCAAAATATTGTGGGAATAAAGTTGTAATTTACAAGACAATTAATTTAATTAATTAATTAAATAATTTACAAGTTGGAAGAAAATTGAAAAAAATCAACTGTAATTTTAAGAGAATAAAGTAAAAAAAAATGAAGAAAAAAAAATGAAATTTTAATGGGAATAAATGTGTAATATTATAAGGAAAAATCATGTATTTTGAAAAAAAAACATAATTTAAAGTTGTACGATTTTGAGAAACAAAATAAAATAAAGTTGTCATTTTTGGAAAATTAGGTTGAAGGAAAAAGTTCTAATTCTATGGGAATGAAGTCGTAATGTGACAAAAAGCGCCATCGAAAATGGATGGATGTCTGGAACAGATTAAGTGGATTTATATTCGACCGAGATAAAAGTGGCTAAATGTCATTTATTTTGATAAAATGAACTGAAAATGTGCTCATCATTTACTTCTCCACACTTTAACTGAAAGAAATCCAGATGGAAAAGCAAAAAAAAAATCTATGTTCAGTGACATATTGCAGCCAAGGGCTTTGTAAGACTTTTACCACCAGCTGTTTATAATGATCTGATTTGTCAGATACAGATACAAAAGTTCATTCATTCATTCATTTTCTACCGCTTATCCTCACAAGAGTCGCGGGGGGTGCTGGAGCCTATCCCAGCTGTCTTCGGGCAAAAGGCGGGGTACACCCTGGACTGGTCGCAAGACAAACACAGGGCAGATATAGACAAACAACCATTCACACTCACATTCATACCTATGGACAATTTGGCGTCGCTAATTAACCTAGCATGTTTTTTGGAATGTGTGAGGAAACCGGAGTACCCGGAGAAAACCCACAAATGCACGGGGAGAACATGCAAACGCCACACAGAGATGGCCGAGGGTGGAATTGAACCCGGGTCTTCTAGCTGTGAGGGCTGTGCGCTAACCACACGACCGCCATACAGCCCATAACAGTGGGCGGGGCAGTCATACTGTATAAATACAGCAGAACCTTGGTAAACATCATTCATCTGTTCCAGAAAACTCTAACCAAAATGAACTTTAACCAAATCAATTATTCTCAAAACAATTAATGGAAACCCAATGAGTCTGTTACAGTAAGACATGAATGTTAACACCCAAAAAAATTATAGTTCCATCCAGAAAACAATTCATAATGTCTGAAGATTCATACAAATGTATGGTTGCTTGTATCAGATGCGAGACTAAGACACAATGAACGTGTTTATTGTGTTTTGCTAAGAGTTATTTCTTGAATTAAGACCTTAAGTCTCTGCTTTTCTTATTGAGCACGGCGATTCAAAACGTATTAATATGTACTAATGTACTGTATCTTTGGTATTGAATGAGATGACATAACATTGCAAGACGGGTTCCATTTTGTACACTTACCGAAAAATGTACGCAAACCAAAGCAAAAAATCTTAACCAAGGTTCCACTGTATAAAAATATAATATCTTCATAGAAATTATTTTTTTTAACAATACCATTTGGCTCTCACGTTAGCCACGTTTACATAAGGAGATTTTCCTTTTTCCGAATGGAATCTTTCCGAACGTACCAGAAAACAGTGTATACATTGGAAAGGAATAGTCCAATCTCCTGTCTACATGCACCGCTATAATCAAACGGATAGTCAATGGGGCATGCAAAGTAAAACGTAAACAACATCACGTGATTCATCGAAGATGGCGGATTACCACGGTTGTTGGGACAGTTTCAACGCTTTTTAAAAAAAAAAATTAAAGCAGCAACTTGAACGTTCAGTTCTTTTAAAGTTTGTATCAAAAACGAACTTTCCGCTGTCGTCCAGTGATGACTGCTCGCCGCCATTTTCAAAACCTGAGAGACGTCTGCGTGTTGCGTCATAGCTGAGCATGCGCTGAAAGAACGCAGTCTGACAACTTTCCGATTGAACGGGTACAAGATACCTCAATCGGATTGGGGAAAGGAATATTCCACCCATGTGAATCCGGATTATATATTCATTCGGATTGGCACTTTTCTTTCGGAATGAGGTGTATACAAAGGTTACATTCTTTCCGTTTGAGCAAATAACCCGATTGGAATTGAAATATTTGGGTCCATGTAAACGTGGCTAGTGACCCCAACAATGCAGCAACGACTCATCCAAGAGGTCACAAAAGACCCCACAAAAAAACATCCAAAGAACTGCAGGCCTCACTTGCTTCAGTTAAGGTCATGTGTTCATGACTCCACTATAGGAAGGACCCTGGCGTTACTGGTTCGAGTTGATGACTCACATGCTAACAACTCATTTTCGATTTCCGGATGCTTCTTTTTGTTTGAGCAAATAACTTGAATGGAATTGGAATATTTAGGTCCATGTAAACGTGGCTAATGTCTGGTCATAAAAATGTTGGCCTTTGGAGTAATGTACTTGAGAATGCTTTAACCCTAGCCGAAAAAAACCACCCAGACCACTTCCAAAGCAACATCCCTGTGAGACACAGTCCTATCAGGGGCCACTCTGGACTCCTTAAAACTCCTACTTAAGGATAAAAATCCAATGGGGACAACATCACCAATGTAGAATTATTATCCCGACTCATGTGGTCTGCAGCCTGGATAGCGACAATGACTTTGAAGTATTCTTTGTCTGCACTGCACGGACTGTTTTGCAGTGTATTTTCTTTATATATTTAGCTATATATATTGTCTTGATGTTATTTTTAATCCCGTTTTACATATATGCTATTAGGTTGTTTTTTTTTGTGACTGAACTACTGATGTATGATTACAGCTGTGAGAGTATTCTGTTATTGTATTATTCCGGGCGTCATGCTCAGATTTTATATGTTTTTATTCGTGTCACATGTTAATCCGACTTGTTTATACCATGAATTGGTTGGACGAGAAAGACTATGTATCTTTTTACAATAAACCCAAGTGTACATAAAGTACTTTTTGTGGATGTTTTACTGCTGCTGCTGCCTGTTATTGTGGCCGATGTGTTTGTGTGTCATTGATTTTAAGTGTGAAGGCAGGCGGCATCATGTGATGGAGTCGGCAGAACACAGAACATTATTGTGATCTCTCACTTGTCGGTTACACACAAACAACAGCACACAAGAAGCTTTGACCTGGGAATGTTCCTGCAGGCTAATCCGCCGTCACGCATGTCTCATTAGCAGCCGGAGAACCAAACAAGATCTCTTGTCCTGTGATCAGTCAGCGCCCCATCCTTAACTATGTCTCACTTGCGCCTCCTTTGGACAGCCGCGACCTCAGGGGTGTCCAAACCAGGGGCATCACTAGGTTCTGAGGACAGGCGGGGGGCTTAGTCCCCTGGAGATGCACAGGATATGAATGAATGTAATCCAAAAAAAATCCTAAAATCAAATAACGAACAAGAACCGGGATAGAATTTTCCCACTTTTGGACAGATTTAGTAAAGATACTCAATTGTTTTAGGCCACCATTAAATTT